>NC_061091.1:44839967-44895110 GCF_015104395.2 Macrobrachium nipponense
TTTCGGCTGGTAGGCCTAAAAGTATTTTTCCGCGAATTTTTAAAAAAACTTTTGTATGTCGACGTAAAATACATCCAGTCGGCATCCGAGAGACAAAAAATGTCGACGTAAAATACGTCCAGTCGGCGTTTAAGGGTTAAGGATGGTGCCTATTGTCGATGGATTTCGGTCGTATTCCTTGGCGATCACACTTAATCGCATACCAGCTTCATACTTCTTGATAATCTCCATCTTTGTTTCCAAAGAGAGCATTCTCTTCTTTCCGTGAATTTCAACTTTCTTGGGACCCATGACTACGTATATACTGTACATAATTTACGTAATAAGTATGGAGTAAAGTTCTCACACAACATGATAAAGTACGTATACTGCAACGAAATCACTAACGAATTTACATTAATAAACAAAATCGTTAGAACAAACGAATACCGCGTGCGTACGATAACGATGCTGCTACCGAGTGGCCGAGGCATGCCGCTACGTAGTAGATGCATGATGGGAAGGATGCTGACCAATAGGAGAGAAGGATCTCATGGCAGTGACTAGCATCAGGAACCAATGGGAGAGCAGGAGGATGGTGGCGAGTCAACTCAGTTGGCGGCGCGCGAGTTTCAAAATTGTTATCGGTGGTCTGGGCGAATCTCGGACTTTACAGCAACAACTTTTTGTATCTTGAGCAATTTTCGTATGTAGAGCCGTAAAATTTTTCGTATTAGCTTTCGTATCTCGAGTTTTTCGTAAGTTAAGCCTTTTGTATCTCGAGGTACCACTGTACTACTAATGAAACTGGTTGAATAGTGGTGGAAAGAATTTGTATGAAGTTATATATGTTCTGAAATAGAGACTTTTAAAGCTAAAGGCCTGGCAGTGGACTAATGTCACAATGTTACTTAGGATAGAGTTTTAGGGTTATTGAGGTCTGCTTTAGTCTTGGATATCTAATATTCATGAGAAAAATGAACCACTGTTTAATATTAACAGTAGTTTTAAAATAAAAAGTATTGTAATTTATTTTAGCAAACAATCTACTGTATACTGGCCAAACAGAAACCAGGCACTTCAGTTTGATATAGTACTTCACGTCCATGCTTCTACATGCCATGCATAGGAAAAAATTTCATAATTTTTAGGGCTTCCCAACTTACTTTACTCATATGTGTTTGTCCAGCATAAGTTAGGCTAAAAATTAAGTGGAAATAAGGCCAGACAAGGGACTTCTTGAAAGTGTTCAAAGAGTAAGCTATACTGGGGTCTTTTTTACCCAACCTTGTTACTTACCATAGGACCAGGCCACAAGGTATCTAATAAATCAAGGGCTACTGTATAGGCCCATAAAATAACATCACAGGTCTTATTAAATTCATTTGGTATAATTATAAAAAAAGTCAATCAAAATGTCTTCACTGAGAAACTCCCAGTTCTTGAAAATATGTATAAAATCCTAAAAATAAGACTAATAAATGATCAACCAACCTCTTTTCAGTGATTCTTTCAACTTTTCTTCTACAGGCCTTAATAATTTCAGAACTGCACATTTCAATTTCAGTGATGCTGCCTTCCTCTCATCCTCAGAAAATACCTTAACTGAAAATGAAAAAATTTTAAAGTGTGAGAATCTTGAAAAATTTACACTGAGAAGTTATATTTTTCAAAAATAAACATTTTTATGTAAACATCTTAATCAAATATAAAAACCATCAATTATGGTTTAAATACTCCAAGACATCTATTCTTTTTAATACTCCCAGTCACATCTATTCTAACGTCCTGAAGGCATAAATGCAGAGGCTAAGAGTAACCGCTTACCTATGACTGCATATGACTCATTGGTAAGTAGCAGCTATCCTCCTATTGCTTCAGTGTAAAATGTGGGGTTAGGAAGTAAGCAGTGCTTATTTTCTAACCCATTACTTTTTAATGAGGGGAAAATAAGCTTCTCAGCATTCTTGCTTGTTGTGTGATCCTTATTGGCAAGTACTGTCACCAGACGCTGGAACTACATAGCAAGACTTATCAGAGGCTCCTTACATGGAAAAAGGACTCCATCTTATACAGTACTATTGACTCCTGTGCCCGAGTTGAAAGCCTATAACAGACACTCCAACACTAAAGACAACTACTACCACCATAAATGATGGTGAACTCTTATACACAAATGTGTACCTTTATTCTTCCAAAATTCAAAACTAGAGTGATTTCCTAACAATTAAGGAAAAAATAGAAAGCAAGGTTACTATCACTTCTGGTTCAGAAAAAAGTATCCCTGCCACAATTAGATGACTCAGGGCATTATACCTCATGTTTTACTTGAACATTTTGCAAATAATATGAGGCAAAAACAGTTACATCTCCCCTGAGCCGCATGACAACCGTCTCTAGCTTATTTAAAAAAATGGTAAAAGCTCAGGAATCAACTTTGTGCATTATTTTAAGCATTCTTGGTTTATGTCTGTCCAGGTAAACCCTTAAGAATTATTACTGGACATAAGAAAGCCACTTCTTCATTGCCTACCAAGCAGTTAAATTAGGCACTGACACAAATCTGGGAAGGGCTTTCACTTCTATATCTTCTCTTCAAGCAATGAAAGAAACAAGGTTGCCACCAGAACAAAGCCCACATACAAGAAAGGGCTTGAAGCTCACTAATACTTTGCTGCATGCATTATGAGCTAAAAGAAACGTGGCTTCAAGACTCTTAAGTGATGCCTTATCAAAAGGCTCTAACTGTAGTTATGTTAAACCCAAAGGACTACATCTAAATTTCATCATAAACCATGATAAGAAGATTTGAAAATTCCAGCACAAAAGATTGAAAGCCTCTTCAAAATTTGAATCTTGAGTGATATTCCAGTCAGCTTGTTGCAGAACTCAATACTGTACAATGTAAAGAAGTATCCTTTGATCACTGTGACTGAAAACTGCATTGTGTACCCGAGATACTGGCAGAACTTAAATTACGATATCTAGTGGAATGGGTACTGGATATCACTCTGGAAAAGCACCAAAACCAATAAACTGACCACTGTTATTGATACACAAGTCTGACAGTGGAGGGCCTTCTGGACTTATGGATTGCTTCCTTGGCCTTGGCTCGTAAAAGACAATTGACAATCTCCATGTGGTCAGATGAAGCATGTGGAAGTTTGATGGAATCTTCTAAAATAAGACTGTCTGAAAAGATGTTTTCTGAACAGAGGAGGAGAAACATATATCACCAGGAAAGGAAGTTAGGGAAACAAATACTATGGCCACCAATGAGCCATCAAATTATCCTTGTGTTTTGCAAAGCTCACAACTTGAGTATTTCCTCAAAATAGCAAACAGAAGAAAAGCATAAAGGTCTAGATTCAACCATTCTTGAAGGAGGGCATCAACGGAGGCATCAAATGCCCATGGCTGAGGATCCTGGCAGTAAACTGGGGGTAAAGTGCTTTGGGCAGTTGTGGACAAATTGGTGTTTGGGTCTCCAAAGAAGTTCCACAACTTCTGGCAAACCTGGGGAAGAGGAGACAATCTGACTGAAGACCTTGCCCTTTTCTGCCGAGTTGGTCTTCAATAACAATGTTTCTCCCTAGGACAAAATAAAGTAAAGAAATTATGTTACTGGACTCTGTCTAAAGGAAAAGGAAGTTTCTTTGCTAGCCTTGTTGTCTTACGTAAGAACTGAGGGGGTTGAATTATCCAAAAAGACTGCAATTGTATTGGTTCCGACTAGATGTTCTGCTGGCATAAGACCAGTTTCAAACTACCAAAGCTGTAGGTTGTTTTCCTTCCAACTCTCCAACATAATGTGTTTCTCAGAATGTCAGCCTAATATGCCTCCGAGACATCTGAGGACAGTGTAAAGGATCTTGATATCTACAGGCCAACCAATTAAAGTTCTCAAAAGTGGTACAAAACAGTATCCATCTCTCTGTTGGAAAACCCCTGAAAAGAGAGAACAAATCTTCATCCCCAGATAAACAATTGACTGGATCAGAAAAGCATAGATCAGTCAAAACTGAACAAACTGCCCAGCCCTGAGGCTAGACATAAAACAATTCTTCACCCTTAACGGTGTCAAGAGACAAATTAGTGAATGAATGAATGAATGATTGGAAGTTTTCTGGCATCCTGACATCGATGATCATTGACGCCGACAAATTAATGATAACGAACCAATCACCCAAATATAAGAGAACTCTGATGACAAGCAGATGGCTCCATCATGCTAAAACTCCCACAGACAAGAGAACACAGGCAGTCCCTGGTTATCGGCAGGGCTTCCGTTCCCGGAGGTGTGCCGATAAGCGAAAACCTCCATTAACCAAAACTCAGTGATTTACACATAACCGGTTATCGGCGCCATAAGCGCCCCTATGGCAGTGCCTCTATTATGTATGTTATGGCGCTATATGGCGCCGATAACTGGAACTCGGCCACTTATGGCAACATAAATTGCCCATTTTAGGGTGCTAGACAAGTGCCATAAAACTGGATCATCAATTACAGAGTCCGCCAATAACCAGGGACTGCCTGTACTAATTATGATGCTGTACTTGGGCCAAACACAAGAGCTTAGAACTGGAATAATTTCCCTTAGAAGAAAAAATGTCGATACTTCTTTGACTGACAGAGATGTGGAAGTATGAGTCACACATGTCGACAGAAATCATTCTTTGCCCCTCCAAAAGGCCACCATGACCAAACTGCATGCCTCATCAAAAAGGGCATAACATGAATAAACTTGTTGAGACTAGAAATAATCAAAACTAGCTTCCAGGTCCCTCCTTTTAGTCTTGGAAACAAGAAATAAAAATGACTCCACAGCTTCTTTGCATAACAACTGTCTTATCTACCACTCCCAACTCAGAACTGCTCTGTGTGAAGAGTAAGGAGAGAAGGATATCAAGAAGTTGATAGGGGTAAAAATATAACAAAAGATACAAGTATCCTTCCCTGAGAACCATCACTACCAAAGCTTCTTGAAGCTTTGCTATACACTACAGAAACTCTGTACATGGTCTTCCGAGGATCCACAAAGCCTAATTAAACTAGGCATTCAAAAACAGCCTACTTGAATTGGGAGCTCAAAACATCAGTTATGGTTACATGTGCAATTTTTTCACTTAGAATGTGAGCCAGATCACTACTAAAGCAGAATTCAAGAGTGGTTTGGGAAATTCTACATGGAGCTTTTGTGCAAAAAGGTTGTAAGGGCAAGACCCTAGAGAGATGAATTCCAAGGTAAAGCTCAGAATTTTCTTTTCTCTTAATTTGAGTCATACTAGATGATAGCCTTAAACATTTGGGGATTAAGGAGACAATGACGGGACACTTTAAAAACAGTTATGTTTACAAAAGTAAAATACAGGCAGTCCCCGGGTTACGACGGTGTCGGCTTACGACCTTCCGAGGTTACGACGCTTGTCAACAGACGTTATTTCCAGGGTTACGACGCATGTTCCAGGGTTACGACGCCTACAACGCTCATCTGGGAGATGAAATATGACACCAAAAATGCAAAATAATCAATACGACGATTTTCGGCTTACGACGCGTATCAAGAACGTAACCCCCCTCCATCATAACCCGGGGACTGCCTGTAATTATAAATGTCGCGACGGTTTTCTTATACAGTACATAATACGATACAGTGGGCCCCCGTACTTGCATTCTCCAGATTTGCGGACTTCTCTCTGTACCATATCTACCCATTATTTGCAAGAAATTTGCCTATATGCAGGTTTTTCCAACAATAATTAATCAGCAATTAGTGTATTTTGATGTTATTTTCATGACAAAATACATTTTTGTGATACAAAAATGATTTACTAATTTTAAAATACTAATATTAATCAATACTGTATTAGTAAGTTTAATAAGACTCAAAGACATCACATAATAACAATAATAATTCTCTCTCTCTCTTTTACAGAGATGTATGTTTTTTGTATGATAAATAAATGATTTACTAATCTTCAAATATTAATATTAATGTAAAAAGCAATCAATTCATTAAAGAAAATACTATAGTGAATTAGTAAGACTTTATTTTATAAATTAACCCTCTTACGCCGAAGCCCTAAAAATCAAAACCTCTCCCGCATGCCGGGCCCGGTTTGGAGTGAGCGCGGAAGCGGAAAAAATAATTTTTTCAAAAAATCACAGCGCGCTTAGTTTTGAAGATTAAGAGTTCATTTTTGGCTCATTCTTTTGTCATTGCCTGAAGTTTAGTATGCAACCATCAGAAATGAAAAATAATATCATTATCATACGTAAATAATGCAATATATGGTAGCGAAAAAAAAAATTCATACATAATTGTATTCAAATCACGCTGTGCAAAAAACGGTCAAAGCTAACGAGTTAATTTTTTTTCATTGTATTGTACACTAAATTGCAATCATTTTGATATATAATACATTGCAAAACAATAAAAACAACACCGGAAAAATATTATCACAAAATGATGTACGAATTCGTAACGCACGGACGTAAAAAAATGTTATTTTCAAAAATTCACCGTAAATCTAAATATTGTTCTAGAGACTTCCAATTTGTTTCAAAATGAAGACAAATGATTGAATATTACGATACTGTAAGAGTTTTAGATTAGAATATCAGATTTCGACCATTTCGGACGAGTTAAAGTTGACCGAATGTCGAAATTATTATATATATATTTTTTTATATACACATATTTCGGAGATGGGAAAAGCTACAACCTTCAATTTTTTTTATTGTATTCTTCATGAATTTGCGCACATTTTGATATATGAAACTCTATAAAACGGCTAATATGAAAAGGAGCAAGTAATAGGATAATGCGATGTATGCATTTCGGAGACTTGTGGCCGCAAATCAGCACGCGGAGGGAAGTTAAATATATTTTTCAAAAATTCACCATAAATCACAATATTGTTCTAGAGACTTCAAATTTGTTTCAAAATGAATATAAATGACTGAATATTACTAGGCCGTAAGAGTTTTAGCTTACAATTGCCTTTTTCAACTATTTCGGTAGAGTCAAATTTGACCGAACGTGGTTTTTTTTCTATTTATCGTGATTTATATGCAAATATTTCGAAAAAAGAGAAAAGCTACAACCTTCAATCATTTTTAATTGTATTCTACATGAAATTGCGCACATTTCCATATATAAAACTTTATGTAACAGCTAATTTTAAATGGTGCAAACATTTCGACAATCACACAAAAAAATTTCTGATTTTTTCGGAAGAGTTACCGCGCGGACGTAAGGAAAATGTTTTGTTTTTTTCATAAATTCACCATAAATCAAAATATTGTGCTAGAGACTTCCAAGTCGTTGCAAAATGAAGGTAAATGATTGAATATTACTAGAATGTAAGAGTTTTAGCTTACAATTGTGTTTTTCGACCATTTCGGTAGAGTCAAAGTTGACCGAAAGTTGAAATTTTTGCACTTAACGTTATTTATATGAAAATATTTCAAAACTGATAAAAGCTACAACCATGGGTTGTTTTTAGTTGTATTGTGCATGAAATTGCGCACATTTCCATATATAACACTTTATGTAGCGGCAAATTTAAAATGGTGCAAACATTTGGACAATCGCACACAAAAATTTATCGGAAGAGTTACCGCGCGAACGTAAGAAAAAAGTGTTTTCATAAATTCACTATAAATCGAAAAATTGTGCTAGAGACGTCCAATTTGTTGCAAAATGAAGGTAAATGATTGAATATTACTATAATATAAGAGTTTTAGCTTACAATTGCGTTTCTCGACCATTTCGGTAGAGTCAAAGTTGACCGAAGGTTGAAATTTTTGCACTTATCGTTATTCATATGAAAATATTTCAAAACTGATAAAAGCTACAATCATGAGTATTTTGTTGTTGTATTTTACATGAAATTGTGCACATTTTCATATATAATACTTCATGTAAAGGATAATTTAAAATGGTGCAAAAATTATGTCAAAGTGACGAAATAATTTTTGAGATGTGTCACTGATACTTTTTAGTGTGATAAGAAAGAAATTTGCGCTTGCGCGCCTGTGTAGCGATTGTAAACAAAACAACGCCTTGATCCGTGAACTCCCAGCATCCCCCAAGGCGCGTGATTCAAAAGTTTTCAGCTGGTAGGCCTATAAGTATTTTTCCGCGAATTTAAAAAAAAACTTTTTTGAGTTGACGTATGATACATCCATTCGGCATACGGGAGACATTTTGACTCGACGTTTAATACGTCCATTCGGCGTAAGAGGGTTAAAAAACTATGTAAGAATAAAGGAAATCCATTCCACCCCGCATCTGTCTTTCGAACTCCAGGTACCAAGCTGAGGTCCAACAACTGTCAAATATATCAAGTAATGTGACAGGATGGGAGGGAGTGTGTTGTGTGTGTGTCTCTCTCTCTTTCTACTGAGATGAGATATTTTTATGGTACATGTACGTATGTATAATATGTTTATTAATAATAATAATAATAATAATAATAATAATAATAATAATAATAATAATAATACAGTGAGTCCTCGGGTTACGCCGGTTTCGACTTACGCTGTTTCGTGGTTACGAACGCGCCCCCATAAAAATATAAAAAATAACATTATGCGTCGTTCCGTCTTACGTGGTTAAGTGTCATAACCGACGTAAACAAACGCGAACTAGTTTCAGGCGCACGGCGGAAGAATACGCTTTGAGGGGGAGAAGACGGCGTCGCTTCCCTACACTCAGTCCTCGCCCATAAGCCATTTTGGTTGTTTACGCTGCCTCTCTCTCTCTCTCGTGTTGTATCGTTTCTGTAACTTTTTGCCCTTGGTTATGGCTCCCAAGCGCAAGGCAGACTCTTCTGATGGAACATCGAAGAAAAGAAAGGCCATCACCATGGAAGTTAAAGTGGACATTATAAAGCGATCTGAGAAGGGAGAAACACCAACAAACATTGGCCGGTCGCTTAGCCTTAGTCGTTCGACTGTTGCTACCATTACAAAAGATAAAGAGCGCATCGTTGAACATGTGAAAGGATCTGCTCCTATGAAAGCAACAGTGATAACCAAGCAGCATAGTGGTCTAATCATTGAAATGGAAAGGTTATTGGTGCTTTGGTTGGAAGACCAAAATCAACGGCGTATTCCAGTCAGCCTTATGGTGATTCAGGAGAGAAGACAAAAAGATTGTTTGAAGCGTTGAAAAAAGAAAAGGGGGAAGGAAGTGAAAGTGAAGAGTTTGTGGCTAGTAGGGGTTGGTTTATGCGATTTAAGGCTCGGGCCAATTACCATAACCTTAAAGTACAAGGTGAAGCTGCTAGTGGGGATGAGAAAGCAGCGAGTGAATTTCCTAAAGCGTTGGCTGAGATAGTTAAGGAGGGGGGTTATTCTGTTCAGCAAGTGTTTAACATGGATGAGACAGGTTTATTTTGGAAGCGTATGCCTAACCGCACATACATCGCCAAGGAGGAGAAATCAGCACCCCTTCATAAAGCCAGCAAGGAGAGGTTAACTTTACTTCTTGGGGGTAATGCTGCTGGCAACTTCAAACTGAAGCCCTTGCTGGTGTATCAGGCTGAAAATCCAAGGGCACTCAAGGGCATTTGGAAGGGTCAACTACCAGTAATTTGGAAGTCAAACAAGAAGGCATGAGTGACACTTGCGGTGTTTGAGGACTGGTTCGTAAACCATTTTGTCCCAGGTGTGGAGCGGTATTGCGCCTCCAAGGGTATCCCCTTTTGGGAGACTTTAACCCTAATGTCAAGGTGGTTTACCTTCCACCTAATACCACAGCCCTTTTACAGCCTATGGACCAAGGAGTGATTGCTTCGTTCAAGGCCTACTACCTACAAAGGACAATTGCTATGGCTTTACAGGCAACTGAAACCAAGAAGGACTTGACTCTGAAGGACTTTTGGAAGTCCGACAACATCCTTGATGCCGTAAAGAACATTGCTGATTCCTGGGAGGAGGTTAAGCAAACAAACATGAATGGTGTCTGGAAAAAAATTTGTCCTCAATTTATGAATGATTTCCATGGGTTTGAGGACACAGTTCAGCAAGTTGTAAAGAACGTTGTTGCCCTGAGTAAGGAAATCAATTTGGAGATGGAGGTTGATGATGTTACAGAGCTGCTGGAATCTCATGGAGAGGAGTTATCTGCTGAGGACCTGATACAACTGGAGAAGCAGATCATAGAGGAAGACGAAGCACCCACCCCAGAGCCAAAGGCTTTCACAAGGCAGGACTTGGCAAGAGGTTTTGCAGAGTTGCAGCAAGCATTGGCAACTTTTGAGGCTCAGAATCCCAACTTGGACAGGTTCACTAGGGTTTCCAGAGGCATCATGGATTTGATGCAGTGTTACAAGGAGATCTTGGATGAGAAGAGGTTGCTTTCTGTTCAGACTAACCTGGAGCAGTATTTTAAGAAAGTAGAGAGGCCTGCAAGAGATCCTGTACCCTCTACCTCAGCTGCCTCTCCTAATCCACACTCACCTGCCCCACAATCTCCAGCACCTTCTGAATGTTCTGCCTCACCTCCAGACTCACCTGCCCCAGCATCTCCAGCACCTTCTGTAGGTTCTGCCTCACCTCCAGACTCATCTGCCCCAGCATCTCCAGCACCTTCTGTAGGTTCTGCCTCACCTCAAGACTCACCTGCCCCAGCATCTCCAGCACCTTCTGTATGTTCTGCCTCACCTCCAGACTCACCTGCCCCAGCATCTCCAGCACCTTCTGGAGGTTCTGCTTCTCTTCACTAACCTCCCCCAGTATCTCCAGCACCGCAGCTTCCTCTCCAGTGTGCAAGCCAACCAAATTAATAAAGGTAAGGAATTGTTCTCTCTTTGTTATTGATATTTACAATAAATCCCATGGTATTTTTTTATGTTCCGACTTACACTGAAAATCATGTTACGACGCGTCTTCAGAACGGATCAACGTCGTATCTCGAGGACCCCCTGTAATAATAATAATATAATAATAATAATATAAGAAAACAATCAGGCAAAGATCCTCTGGGACTATGGTACCAGAACAGATAGGGTGATACGTGCAAATAGACCAGGCGTGACATTGATTGACAAAATCAAGAAGTATCACTCATTGATGTCGCAATACCATACGACACCAGAGTTGAAGAGAAAGAGAGAGAAAAAATGGATAAGTATCAAGACCTGAAAATAGAAATAAGAAGGATATGGGATAGCCAGTGGAAATTGTACCCATAATCATAGGAACACCAGGCACGATCCCAAGATCCCTGAAAAGGAATCTGGAAAACTTGAGGCTGAAGTAGCTCCAGGACTCATGCAGAAGAGTGTGATCATAGAAACAGCGCACATAGTAAGAAGAGTGATGGACTCCTAAGGAGGCAGGATGCAACCCGGAACCCCACACTATAAATATCACCCAGTCGAATTGCAGGACTGATAAACCCCCCAAAAAATAAAAAATAAAATAAAATAAAATAAAATAAAATAATAACAATAATATAATAATAATTATAAAAATCATATGTAATAGTATTTTAAAGAAATACTACAATAATTTTTCCATTTCACTCTTTCAGATAACAATAATATAATAATAATTACAAAAATCATAAGTGATAGTATTTTAAAGAAATACTACAATAATTTTTCCATTTAACTCTTTCAGATAAGGATAACTCTCTCTCTCTCTCTCTCTCTCTCTCTCTCTCTCTCTCTCTCTCTCTCTCTCTCTCTCTCTCTCAGAGATGTATGTTTTTTTTATGATATATAAATGATTTACTAATTTTCAAATATCAATTTTATTGTAAACAGCAATAATATCAATTCATTAAAGAAAATACTAAAGTGAATTAGTAAGATTTTAGTTTATAAATAAAAAAAAGTATGTAAGATTGAAAGAAAATCCATTCTACCCCGCATTGTCTTTGAATTCCAGGTAGCCAAGCTGAGGCTTGGGGTCCAACAGCTGTCAAATATATCAAGTAATGTTCCTGTAATTTCTCTCTCTCTCTCTCTCTCTCTCTCTCTCTCTCTCTCTCTCTCTCTCTCTCTCTCTCTCTCTCTCATTTACTGAGATGAAAGAATTTGAGAGAATTTCTATGGTAAATGTGTAAATGTTGATTAATATGTTCACATAATTAATAATAATAATAATAATAATAATAATAATAATAATAATAATAATAATAATAGTGCAATGCAAAAAATGAAACCTTAAACCACATAGCAAGCGAATGCCCGGCACTTGCACAGAACCAGTACAAATAGAGGCATGATTCAGTGGCAAAAGCCCCCCACTGGAGCCTATGCAAGAAACATCAGCTACCTTGCAGTAATAAGTGGTACGAGCACCAACCTGAGGGAGTGATAGAAAACAATCAGGCAAAGATCCTCTGGGACTATGGTATCAGAACAGATAGGGTGATACATGCATATAGACCAGACGTGACGTTGACTGACAAAGTCAAGAAGAAAGTATCACTCATTGATGTCGCAATACCATGGGACACCAGAGTTGAAGAGAAAGAGAGGGAAAAAATGGATAAGTATCAAGATCTGAAAATAGAAATAAGAAGGATATGGGATATGCCAGTGGAAATCGTACCCATAATCATAGGAGCACTGGGCACGATCCCAAGATCCCTGAAAAGGAATCTAGAAAAACTAGAGGCTGAAGTAGCTCCAGGACTCATGCAGAAGAGTGTGATCCTAGAAAAGGCGCACATAGTAAGAAAAGTGATGGACTCCTAAGGAGGCAGGATGCAACCCGGAACCCTACACTATAAATACCACCCAGTCGAATTGGAGGACTGTGATAGAGCAAAAAAAAATAAATAAATAAATAAAATAATAATAATAATATAACTAATTTCAAAATTCATATGTGATAGTATTTTAAAGAAACAATAATCTATTCATCTCTCTTTTAAATTAGGATAACTCTCTCTCTCTCTCTCTCTCTCTCTCTCTCTCTCTCTATTACCACACGTGATACTATGTCATAGTTGTAACTCTCGCCGTCTGTTTGGGCTGGAAGTGTATGTATACAATATATCTTTAAGGGCATTACTACATTTTATGGTAAAACAATAATAAACAGTATGAATTTTCAAGTAATATTAAGTTTAATGAGATTAAACAATAACAATAACATTTCTCTCTCTCTCTCTCTCTCTCTCTCTCTCTCTCTTCTCTCTCTCTCTCTCTCTCTCACTTGCGTATGTTTATTTGTTTTGTAGCATAAATAAATGATTTACCTTATAACTAATTTTCAAATATCAATAAGAATAAAAAAATAGCGATTCCCAGTCTTTTTATTCACTTCGAGAAAGAAGGAAGGGGTAGTGAATGACAGTTTGATATACGTATTGGCTCTCTCTCTCTCTCTCTCTCTCTCTCTCTCTCTCTCTCTCTCTCTCTCTCTCTCTCTCTCTCTCTCTCTCCATTATTATTCTCTGTCTCAGAAATACTTCATAATTTCACCCTTGATGGTCAGATATATGATGTTGCCATTTAATAAATTGCTCCTCTCTCCTTCTTACTCTCTTCTTCTATCTCTCTCTCTCTCTCTCTCTCTCTGTTATTGGCTGTAGGTATATATTTCTGGGCTCAGTTCATGTCGCTGCGTGAAATAATCCTTAAGTTCATTATTTCTAGGGTAAATGATACTAACACATACCAGAGAAAAAACAAATTCAGGAGGGTGTCAGTATGACTGACTCGCTCACCCTAAATAAAAAGAGGGTGTCGGTATGGTATCTGGGGCGAGTGAGACCACTACCACGAACCTCTTGCCATTTAGAATTCTCCTACACCAAAATCCCCCTCCTGAGAGAGCCGACCCACAGGCGGAGGCGGCAACTACTACTACTACGCCACGCACCATGCCGACTGCCGCGCCTCTGGTGGTCATCCTTTTTCCTTTTTTGTTAGCCAATCAAGGTAGCACGTGTCACTTTTGCTCTGTGCTTTTGTGCCCTTTATCTTTGGATTATCTCTACCATGGAACGCGCAGCTACCGCCGCAGCTAAGTTAAGTAACCCGAAAGGTCTGGATTTAGTTTGGTCAGCCAGGGACCCTTTATTACCATTTTTTAGGTCTGAAATGGGCTCCTGGTCTGGCGCATGGCGGCCACGGCTCGCCTCGTGTTCGGTTAGATTTTTCGGTCCTCTATACCGAGACATCTTTCCTAGATTTTACCTTTCATGGGTTTTTGTCACGTGCTACACTAGATCCTGTTATCTTTTACATCGTATTTAGGGAATTCATAGCCTATACCTTTGATCTTAGTTCATGCATGCTTGTCTCTTTGTCTAGGTGGATAGGTGCTAGAGTGATTATTTTATTCCTTCTGGTCCAGCATCCTGGCTCTTAGCCTCCCTTTTACGTGTAGGCTAAGGCTAGCTTCTGAGTAGTAGGCTTGTTCCTTTGAGAATTAGCCTTCTTCTCCTGGATATCCCTTTCTCTCTCACTCGTGTTTTCCCTCTCTCTCTCTCTTACGATGTAAAAGGTTTTATTTATTTATTATATATTTTGTGTATCGGGTTAGCATTTAGGGTGACCAGCTTATCCTAGGCGGTTTTATTGCATTATTTTTCGGTCTATCTACCGTTTTGTTGCATTATCGTCCCTCGGTCCTTTAGTCCACATGGTCACTAGGCCTAGTTGGTTGTGTTGCTTTATCACCTCTGGTCCACTTGTGATCGCGTGGTCCCCCTGGTCGCCCTAGTCCCAGTCCCCTTCCCTCCCTCCCGAGCGGAAGGGGGGTCTGTCCTGGCTCGCTTACGGTCGCTATGGCAACCATCCGAGCACCTCTCCCCTCTCCCCCCAGTCAGGGGGGTCACGGGAGTTTGGGACAGCTGGGAGCACTGGTGGGCCGCATGTTGTCTCCTCGGGCTCTGGGGGAGCTCCGGCGTGGTCGGGGGCGGGGGTTAGCCACCCCCCCCTCCGGCCGCTTCGGTTCCTCTCCGGCGTACCTTGGGTCTGTTTTCCCTCCTGTTGTTTACCCTTTCATCAGCGGACAGAGCACCTGCTACTATCCGGGTGTACCTTCGGTTGTCGGGGGGTAGCTGGCACCGGAGTGAGAACGATATCAGTTGGTCCTTTATGCTTTCCCTATTTTACGTATCCCCTGCATCATCCGGCGGAGCGCTTGCTTGCTATCCGGGCGCTCCTCTAGTTGTCGGAGGGGGTTTTTATGGCGGAGCTACACGCTCCACTTTAATGTAAATAAATTTTCCTAATTTAAGTATAAGGCATCCTCTCCCGTTCTCCGGCGTGGTGTACTACTCCTGAAACTTATTATGGGTGTATGAAAACATCTGGTTGGATCATACTCTTCTCTCCGGTGTACACCGGAGCTCCCAACCAGGTTATTAGGTCATAGACCTTCTTCCACATGGAGTGCAGGGGTGGACTATGCCCAGTATCTTTAAGCTACTTCGGCATGCAACGGAGTATCACAGTAGCCCTGTGAGTGTATAAATGTGATATTTATGTATCTTTTCACTTACAGGCTACTAACTGTCAGGAGGCGGGGTGCAACGCCGTCCTCCAAGACCCCTGCGGACATGAGGTCTGCAGGACTCACGCTCCCTGCGCTACCCGCCATGGTGAGCTGACTGTCTGGCATCACGAGGCTTGTACCATCTGCTACGACTTGGTGAGCCAGTTTTTAGACGGAGTAAGTATATACCGGTGTCAGGTTCGTCCCTTACATGGCATATACTGTCACATATCATAATCTTAAGGTTAATATAGTCATATTTATCATTTCTGATGATCCATCCTCGGGGCTTCGTTGTAAGGACTACAATGACCCTCTTTTCCAGGCTGCCGCCGTCAAGGAAGTCGCGTCGGCTACCCTTCGAGCCTGGGTGGGAGGCTTCAGTAAGAACGCGCCGAAGGGACAGCCGTACATGCTTGATAAGAAGTTGGCTAACCTGATCTTCCCAGGTGGGAAGTCGACGGGGTATGTGGAACCCACAGCGGCAGCTCCGACAATCGCGAGCATTCAACAGCAGGTGGAACAAGCCCTAATTGAAGGAGGAGGCCAGGACATCGTGGCGGACGTGTCAACATTGGACCTTAACATAGAGCCAATGACAGTAGGTGCAGAGGATTTATTAGTTGAGGTAGGTTTGTTGGGCGCCCAAGGGCTTCCCTTGGGTGCCTCTGGATCTTCTTCCCCTGTTCCTTCTTCTTCATCCTTCCAGGGCTTTACGGGATCTGAGATCCCGTCTAGTGCGCCTGCTGTATCTGTAGTCCCCAAAGTCAAGGGACACAGAGAGCAGAAGACCCTTCAACTACGTCGTCCAAAAAGACGTCGTCTTCTTCCACCTCTCGTAAGTCTCCGGCTTCCCATCCCGGAGCAGAGAAAGCAAAGTCTTCTTCTTCTTCGCACGGGAAAGGGTCGAGAGGCAAGTCCTCTAAGGAGAAGGCCCGCGCTCCTGTCGAGCCAGTACCTTCTCCGGCGACTACTTAACTCCTCCTGTGACTCCTGCCGGACCCAGTACATCTGGTCCCTTCGATTCTGCTGCATTTACAGCAGGAGTCATGCAACAAGTAGGAGATTTGGTTGGTTCAATGAGCAAATGTTCGCTCAAATCTCCACCTCGTTAAACCAGTCAGGACAATCGACTCAAAACCTGACTGAACGAATGTCCGACCAGGAGAATCGTCTGGCAGGCCTGAATCAGGCACCTCAAGGCCGACCCCCCGGTAGCAGGAGCTGGTCTTGCCCAGTTACCGGACTATAACACCCTTCCTTCCTTCTCTATGAATAATCCTTGGAGGGTAGCAGCCTATGCGCCCTACAAGGATGGCATGATCTCTATCCCGGACTATGGAACTCGAAGGATCGAGGACTTCGAGTTCCATCCAGCCGGCTTACAGCCTCCTCTCATGGGTTACGCTAGGCTGACGGAGACAGCCTTAAATAGAGAGGATAAGATCCCCAAGGAAACAGTTCTGTATAGCCGGGATCACGCACAAAGGGAATGGCTACATTGTCTGGAGGACTGGGATTGCACAAATACCAGACTCCAGGCATTCAAAAGTCCTTTCACTATCTTCGCCACAGAGGAGGAGACACCACTCCCCTTTACGACCAAGATAGCTGAAAGCACCTTGCAGGCTATTATGAAGGACGAACCCCTTCCTCAGCTAAGGGAATTGGATCCTACGTCTCCACTCTTCCCTGCATTTGGAGATCTGTGGGAAAACCTACCGGCCACTTTTACGGTAGGCAAACTCAAGCCGGACTGTGCTATGGAGCAGTTCGGTGAGAGGTTACCCAGGTTGCCGGAGAACCTCATTCAGGCAGAGTTTGAGGCGAGAACCAGACTGGGCAGGACACTGAACACTCTGGTTATGACAGAAGTGGCTGCTCTGACTTATGGTACGGAGCCTTTATTTAAGCTCCTAGCCAAGTCACAGACGCAAACAGTACAAGTTGACCTATACCAGTTTGCATTGGCAAGAAGGAACTGCCGGAAGCATGTCCTTCAGGAAGCAACTATTCGTCATGAACCAAATAAGTTGCTTTCCTCCAATATCTGGGGGGGGCGGACCTCTTCCCCGAATCGGTTGTTAACGAGGTTCAACACGAGGCCAAGAGGCTTAACCAAAGCCTCAGAGCTCGTTGGGGTCTCTCTGGTAAGAGGAAACCCGAGAACCCTCCCTCTTCTTCCAAGAAGCTAAAGAAGACGAAGAGGTTCCAGCCCTACCAAAAGCAACAGCAGCAACACTTTGTACAAGCTGTTCCGGTTTCTCAGCCAGGACAACCGGCAGCAGCAAAGGGACAAAGTCAACCAATTCTTCTGTTGTCCCCACAAGGTCAGCCCTCGACCTCTTACACTGTTTCCCCGGCATTCAACCCAGTGTTTGAAGGCCAAGCTTTTCAAACCTTCAACAGGTTCGCTAGGGGAAGCAGGGCCAGAGGGGCCTTTCGGCAGCGAGGTGCAGGAAGAGCTACCAGCAGAGGTAAGCACTTCCATGGAGGATGTGGAGCTCACTCCGCACAACAGCAGTGAGATCTCCCAGGTAGGAGGGAGGCTGTTCCTCTTCCGCCACAGGTGGGGGTTCAGCAGCTGGGCGCAGAGCATTGTGTCCAAAGGGCTGGGGTGGAGTTGGATCAAAGGTCCCCCTCTACCCAAGTCGTTCATTCAACTACCATCAAAGGAATTGGCAGATTACGCAGAGGAGCTCCTTCAGAAAGGAGTAGTGTCGAGAGTCAAGCATTTAAAGTATCAAGGACGCTTATTCAGCGTGCCAAAGAAAGGCTCATCAAAAAGAAGAATAATCTTAGACTTGTCCTGGCTAAACTTATTCATTCATTGCAACAAGTTCAAAATACTGACAATCTCGCAGGTGCGGACCTTACTTCCCCGTGGAGCCGTCACCACCTCTATCGATCTTACAGACGCATACTATCATATCCCAATCGCGAGACACTTTCGCCCATACCTAGGCTTCAAGCTGGGAGACCAGGCATTCTCTTTCAAAGTGATGCCCTTCGGGCTGAATGTAGCCCCCAGGGTATTCACGAAAATAGCGGAAGTAGTGGTACAACAACTGAGATCACAAGGGATAATGGTAGTAGCGTACCTCGACGATTGGCTGATTTGGGCGCCAACCGTCGAGGAATGCCTCAGAGCCACAAATAAAGTACTTAAATTTCTGGAACACCTAGGGTTCCAAATAAACAGGACAAAGTCCAGGCTCACTGCGGAGTCTCGTTTTCAATGGCTCGGCATTCACTGGGACTTAACCTCTCACAATCTGTCAATTCCTGTGGACAAAAGGAAAGAAATAGCCAAGTCAGTAAGGCAATTGCTCAAGAACAAACGAGCGTCAAGGAGAAACCAGGAAAGGATCCTAGGTTCACTCCAATTTACGTCGGTTACAGATGTTCTGCTGAAAGCAAGACTGAAAGACATAAACCGAGTTTGGCGCTCAAGAGCAAATGCCAAATCTCGGGACAAGTTGTCAGTAATCCCGCAGATTCTTCTAAATCATCTCCGTCCATGGGCGGAGACAAAGAACCTGTCCAAGTCAGTTCCTCTTCAATATCCTCCTCCGGCGCTGATCATCCACACAGACGCCTCGCTAAGCGGGTGGGGAGGATATTCTCAATTCAAGAAGGTTCAAGGAACTTGGTCACCTCAGTTCCGCCAGCTCCATATAAATGTATTGGAAGCTATGGCAATATTTCTCACCTTGAAGAGGCTTCTTCCAGCAAAGAACTCTCATGTAAAACTGGTCTTGGACAGTGCAGTAGTGGTACACTGCATCAACAGGGGAGGATCCAAATCAAAACATGTGAACCATGTCATGGTAGCCATTTTTTCCCTGGCAAACAAGTACAAATGGTACCTATCCTCCACCCATCTAGCGGGAGTAAGGAACGTGATAGCAGATGCCCTGTCTCGATCAGTTCCACTAGAATCAGAGTGGTCCCAGGACAACAAGTCGTTCCAGTGGATACGCCGGAGTGTCCCGGGTCTCCAAGTAGATCTTTTCGCATCTCAAGCGAACCACAAGCTCCCTTGCTATGTGGCCCCCAACCTGGACCCTCTGGCATATGCCACAGACGCCTTGTCCATAGATTGGAATCAGTGGAAGAAGATATACATCTTTCCTCCAGTGAATCTTCTTTTGAAAGTACTGAACAAGCTCAGGACTTTCAAGGGACAAGTAGCTCTAGTAGCCCCGGGACTGGCCCAAGAGCAACTGGTACCCTCTGCTTCTGGAATTGGGTCTTCGACCTCGACGGATTCCCAATCCCAAACTATCTCAGTCAGTACAAGTGAGGACTGTGTTCGCTAACTCAGGAATTCTCAAAACCCTAACTTTATGGACTTCATGAAGTTCGCGGCTAAAAAAGATACAAATATCGATCCTCAGAATATCCTTTTCTTAGAATCAGATAAGAGAGAGTCAACTTTGAGACAGTATGATGCTGCTGTTAAAAAGTTAGCATCTTTCCTGAGAGAAACAAACACCACAACCATGACAGTTAATTCAGCTATATCCTTCTTCAGATCTTTATTTGAAAAAGGATTAGCAGCTAGCACTATTACCACTAATAAATCAGCTTTAAAGAAAATCTTTCAATTTGGTTTTAAAATAGACTTAACAGACTCTTACTTTACGTCTATTCCGAAAGCTTGTGCTAGACTTAGACCTTCAGAAAGGCCTAGTTCAGTATCATGGTTTTTGAATGATGTCCTCAAACTGGCTTCAGACACTGACAACTCTTCTTGTTCATTCATAATGCTACTAAGGAAGACGCTTTTCTTACTGAGTCTAGCCTCAGGAGCTAGAATTTCAGAACTGTCGGCTCTTTCCAGGGATGCGGGACATGTAGAATTCCTCCCTTCAGGAGAAGTTTTGCTTTCCCTGGATCGCAGTTTTCTGGCCAAAAATGAGGATCCTTTAATGAGGTGGACCCCTTGGAAAGTCATCCCTCTTCCTCAAGACCCTTCTCTTTGTCCAGTGATGACCTTACGAGCCTTTCTGTCTAGGACATCCTCTAGGTCCTCAGGCCCACTCTTAATGGGGGAGAAAGGTGGCACTATATCAGTAAAAGGAATTAGGCAGCAGATCCTTTACTTCATTAAACAAGCAAACCCTGAATCATTCCCTAAAGCCCATGACATCAGGGCAGTGGCCACCTCTCTTAATTATTTCCAGCATATGAACTTTGATGAGTTGAAAAAGTATACTGGCAGGAAATCGCCGACAGTTTTCAAGCGTCCCTATCTAAAGTCCTTGGAATCTTTAAAATTTTCAGCAGTAGCAGCGGGAAACATAGTTTCCCCTGACACTGCACAGTAGTAGTAGTTGAAGATCCAGATATCCTTTCTACCTGCCTCAACTAATATTTCCCCTAACCTACCGTTATGCTCTATATGGTCCTTTAGCCTTAGCTGCTCATGATATGATGATAGTGGTGTGTCCCTTATTTTTTTGCTAGGGGCACCCACAATTTTGTTGTATATTATGATGTTACTAATGGGTGTTGCTCCCCTTATTTTTATGCTAGGGTAGCACACCTACTTGATTAAGATTTCAATTTCGACAATAATTTTGTACTTAGTGAGTAATTTTCCCATGTATTTTATAACTCACTAATTTAGTTAAGTTATCAATTCTAGTATAAGATTAGTTTTAAGTTAACTATAAGCCTGATTGTATATTTTAAGTTAACTTTTCTGTATGATAACTTGTAAGCTCTCAATATAATATTTGTTTCTTTTACTTTTTAGTTTAATTGAGACCTTCCTTTTTGATATTCAATCTTGTGCTATTTCTCTGGTACTATTTCACGCAGCGACACGAACTGAGCCAAGAAAAGGGATTTTGACGAAGGAAAAATCTATTTCTGGGCGAGGGTTCGTGTTGCCCAGTGAAATCACCCCCCTATGCCCCGCCCTGCAGCCCAAGATTGGCACCTAACGACAAGGATGACCACCAGAGGCGCGGCAGTCGGCATGGTGCGTGGCGTAGTAGTAGTAGTTGCCGCCTCCGCCTGTGGGTCGGCTCTCTCAGGAGGGGGATTTTGGTGTAGGAGAATTCTAAATGGCAAGAGGTTCGTGGTAGTGGTCTCACTCGCCCCAGATACCATACCGACACCCTCTTTTTATTTAGGGTGAGCGAGTCAGTCATACTGACACCCTCCTGAATTTGTTTTTTCTCTGGTATGTGTTAGCATCATTTACCCTAGAAATAATGAACTTAAGGATTATTTCACTGGGCGACACAAACCCTCGCCCAGAAATAGATTTTTCCTTCGTCAAAATCCCTTTTTTAATGCTAAAATGTTTATGATGACTTTTAAATTACGTATATTAATAATATAACCTCAAAGATTACTACAATAATAGGTTAGTAATTTAAGGTATATTTGAAGTAGGATTTTATTAAAGGTATACACTTGGTATCTGAAGTTTCAAGATAAGCAGTTAAAAGCATTTTTAGTGGTGGTTTTAACTATTCATGGGGGTGTCTCGTACACATCCCCCGCGAATAGAGGGAAACACTGTATGTACTTTCATAAGATGTGATACCCACTTACAAAGTTACTGCACTTTTCAAAGATGATATCCCTTCAGAAACTTTGTTTAATTTCTGAAGTACGCACTAATACAATTAGTGTAGGTTTCATGCTTTTAAGTGTGAAGTACGCACTAATACAATTAGTGTAGGTTTCATGTTTTTAAGTGTAAAGTCAGTACAGAGATTTTGTGTATGCTATTTATATTTTTAAAAATAATACAAAGGCAGTAGGTAATTCATTGTTAGTCACTATCTAAGAACTCCATGATCAACTAGTAAAACATCAGAATTGTCGTTCTGTGAAAATTCCTTTCTTTACCTTGGAGAAAAGTGCTGGTACAATCTGTATGGACTATGTTTTGTAATTACAGCACATACAGTTAATGTACTTTCAGAAGATGTGATCCCATTTGCACTTTTTAAAGATGATACCCCTCCAGAGTTTTACCTACATGATGTATGTATTTCTCTCTCTCTCTCTCTCTCTCTCTCTCTCTCTCTCTTCCTCCTCTTCTCTCTCTCGCTCTCTCTCGTAGTTAGCTCTCACACTAGTTCATGATTTTAAAATTGATTTAATTTTACCTTCACCCTCTGCAAAATGACAAATTTTCGAAGAAAATTTGTATTTTTTATAGCTACAAACCTGAGGTCTTAACAATAGGATAATTTCTAGTGCCTAGCTGGATCCGGTTAAAAATCAGATGAAAGCAAAGAATCTTGTGATATCTGGCAACACATGCGTAGATCGGGTGAAGAGTGGTCATGGACCACGCATCTACGCCAGTCTTTCCCAACTCAGGATGACTTAACAAATAGGGGGGCGGCTAGAGGTGGGCAATATAACTTTAAGACCTCAGGTTTGTAGCTATGAAAAATACAAATTGTCTTAGAAAACTTGTCATTTGTTCATACGCGAACAAACCCTCGGTCTTAACAATAGGATAGACTCATACTTGGAGGGAGGTATAAGACATCCTAGACCGGCTGGGGCCCTACCCGCCAGTCCAGCTCTCAAAAGAAATAGTTCTCGGAGAGGGACTGAAGACCATTGAGAAGCTAGATAAACTAATATCTAACCACTCAGACCCTGAGTGACGTACAATGATATATGGGATAACCATTGTTTAGGGAACCAAAGAGAAACTTTGACTGTCCAATAACAAACCAAGACACTAGGGTTTGTATTACTCCCCACTCCTCCTTGTCAAGTAGTGGAGCCTATGTTACTAAATAGTGGGTAAGATATTGTACATTGCACGACCACACTACCAGTATGACTACCTCACTCACTTGTATCAGACCAGTCCAGTAAATGATGTGTCTATTCCTTAAACCACCCGAAGGAAGAAGGAAAGATACAAGAGAAAGAGGGAGACCAGCCAACTCACTCATTCTCTCATCCAAACAATCATCTTGGGTAAGATACAAAGGTGCCCCGTTAAGGGCAACTATGAGTTACACAACCTGTTGGGCAGCCACCACTGGACACAGGGAAAACGTGTCCATAGATCTGTGGGCAACATCCTTCAGATAGAAGGAGGTGAACGTGGACTGGTGTAACCAAGTACTAGCGCTCAGCCCTCTATGTACAGCCAAGTTCTATTTGAAAGCCAGAGAAGGACCAATACCTCTTAACGTCATGTGCTCTAGCCTGCACAGACGTGGTGGTGGAATCATGAAGAGTCAAGTATGCCTGTCTGATGGCTTCCCGTATCCAAAAAGAGATAGTATTCTTAGACACCTGTTTCTTTGTACGGCCTGTACTAACAAAAAGTCTGCGGCAGCCTGGTCTAAGGTACCGAGTCCTTTAAAGATAGCAACACAGGGCCCAGACACGGCACAACAAAAGCGCTTGAGCATCACCATCCACAAAGTCAGTCAGTGATGGAATGGAAAATGAAGTGAACCTGTCATCATGCACCAAGGATTTTGGGTCTTGGCCACGAATTCTGGGATAAATTTAAAGGACACTGACTTCCAACCCCTGGTGTGCTTCACCTCATAACTCAGACCGTGGAGCTCTCCTACCCTCTTGGAAGATGCTAAAGACAAAAGGAAAACTGTCTTTAGCGTCAGGTTCCTGTCAGATGAGCGACGCAAGGGCTCATATGGACTCTTAGTCAAGCTCTTAAGCACCAAGGAAACATCCCACGTTGGAGGCTTGAGCTCTCTAGGAGAACTCAACTGCTCAAACCCCTTAACTAGCAGGGAAAGTTCCCAGGAAGAGGAGATGTCGATACCCTTAAGGCATAACACCAAACTCGGTGCTGCCCTGTAGCCTCTAATACCATAAACGGACAAACGTTTCTCGTCTCTGAGCTAGGTTAAAAAGTCTGCTATTCACTGAATAGAGGTCGCGAGTGGAGAAAAACCCCGTTTACAACACCAATCACAGTAGATCGCCCATTTGCCTTGGTAAAACTGCGGAGGTTGACTTCCTAAGACTGCTGGACATGTGCCCAGCTGTTCTCTGAGAAAAGCCTCTCACTCAGAGGAGATACTTGATAGCCTCCAACCGTGAAGAGACAGATTCTACTGACTGGTGGAACTTTCTGCATGGGGCTGACACAGGAGATGCCGCCAAGGGGGAATCTCCCTCGGAATCTCTGACAACAACGACAGCAGATCTGGAAACCATTCTGCCTGAGGCCACAGAGGGGCTACCAAAGTCATTCTGAGACCCTGTGAACTCATCAGCCTGTTCAGAACCTGAAGGATCAAACAAAAGGGAGGGAAGGCATACACCTCCAGGTTGTCCCAGGGATGTTGGAATGAGTCTTCTGCCAATGCTAAGGGATCTGGAACCACTGAACAGAACACCTCCAGCTTCCTGTTGTAGCGTGTCACGAAAAGGTCCAGCATGGGTCTCCCCCAAATATGGAAAAGCTTGTCTGCCACCACTTGATGAAGAGACCACTCTGTGCCTAGGATCTGATCCCGGAGACAGTTTGTCTGCGACCACGTTCCGTTTCCCTGGGATATACCTGACTGAGGGCTCTACCGAATTGCTGATTGCCCGCTAGTGAAGCTCGACGGTCAAGGCGTGAAATTGCTGAGAAACCAGGACTCCCTGTTTGTTCACATAGGCTACCGCCGTGGTGTTGTCCGACATGAGAATGACAGAGTGACCCTCTACCTTCCCCCGAAACTCCTTCAGACCCAGGAAAGCCACCTTCAACTCCAAGACATTGATATGTTGCTGCTTGTCCTCCAAACCCCAAACACCTGAAGTGATGAGGCTGCCTAAGTGCGCGCCCCAACCTGCGAGGGAGGCGTCCAAGAACAGAAGGAAGTCCAGTGGGAGAGAACGCAGAGGGACACCCTTCCATAGATTCTGGTCGTCCAACCACCAACAAAGGTCTTCTCTCACTTCCAAAGACAGAGGAACCATAAACAGGGGAGAGTCCCCTGTCGGAGACCAGAATTCTCCCAGTTTCCATTGCAGAGACCGAAGATGAAGACGCCCATGAGGGACCAGCTTCTCCAGGGAAGATAACACTCCCAGAAGAACCTGTCACTGATGAGCTGACTGATGTGACTTTGACAGGAAGTTGTGCGCTGGAGCCCGCAACTTCTCCAATCTCTGATCCGACGGGAAAACTCTTGCCACTGTCGTATCGATGACCATGCCCAGGTAGAGAATCCTTTGAGTGGGTACGAGGTTCGACTTTTCCTGGTTGACTAATATGCCCAGGTCCAGACAGAACCGAAGTAGACGATCCTTGTCTTGCAGCAGCTTCTCCCTGAAAGCTGCCATGACTAACCAATCGTCGACGTACCTCAGCAAATGGATCCCCTGAGCATGGGCCCAACTTGACGAGAGAGAAGACCCTTGTGAACACGTGAAGGGCTGTCGTCAGCCCGAAGCACAAGACTTTGAACTTGAAGATCTTGTCCGAGAGAGAAGAAAAGGAACTTCCTGGACATGGGATGAACAGGGATTTGGAAGTATGAGTCCCTCAAGTCTATCGACAGCATGAAGTCACCTTCCCTTATGGCTGCCAACACTGAGTGTGGGGTCTCCATCTTGAACCGTGTCTTCCTGATGAAGCGATTCAAGGTGGATAAGTCGATCACAGGCCTCCATCCTCCCGACGCCTTGGGCACCAAGATGTGACAGTAAAACGCCGGGGACGGATGCACTACTTCCTCTATCGCATCCTTGTCCAGCATTTTCTGCACTTCCTCCCGAAGAGCCAAGAACTTCAGAGAATCTGGAGGATACGTCTTCCTGAGCTGCGGTTTGTCCGACAGAGGAGGAGAGAAGTCGAATGGCAACAGGTATCCCTCCCGAAGGACATCTACCACCCACTTCTCTGCCCCGTAACTCTGCCACTTGGCCCAATGGCCAGCCAGGCAACCCCCCCACCCGTGGCGCAGGAGAGGGAGAGGAGCCTAACCTACCGACGCCCCCTTGACCTCTGCCCCTTGGTCCCCTTCTTGGTTTAAAGGAAGAAGAGCCAAAGGGGTGTTGATCTTGAGACTTAGGCTGTGTCGAACGGGAAGGCCCTGCCAAACTCGAGGTCCTCAATGGCCTACCAGGCAATGATCTCCTCGACTGCTGCTGGACCAGGGGAAGAGGAGGAGCCGGACGTCACCGAGGGCAAGACTCTGACTTAGACACAGCTTGGTGCACCAGTCGGTCCTTAGTGTCAGCCCGGCGTCGGTCTACCGCATTTTCGAGTTCTGTCTGTGGAAACAAAAATTGTGACTCCAACAGATCACCGTTCCTCAAGGCCAGCAAAGACTCGGTGTCGAGCGATCTCTCCATCCTGGACAAAGCCACGTCCCTCGTAATCGGAAGAAAATTACCCCATAAACTGGCACTGAGGTGAGCCAAATATGAAAACGCCTTGGCCCCGGACTGCAATAGACTGGCAAGCAAAGAGGCACTCATCAACCCTTCAGGGGACCTGTCAGAAGCTATCTTGGCAATCACCACAGACCAGAGGTCCAGCCAAGAAACCATCTATAACATGGAGGCCGCCGTAGATTCCAAAGCTAAGGCATCTTGCGGAGACAAGGACAGAGCCACTGATCTCACCTGTTCCAAAGTCAAACCCGGCTTCA
This sequence comes from Macrobrachium nipponense, assembly GCF_015104395.2. NCBI lineage: Eukaryota > Metazoa > Arthropoda > Malacostraca > Decapoda > Palaemonidae > Macrobrachium > Macrobrachium nipponense. The sequence continues at coordinate 44,867,048 of NC_061091.1, forward strand.
GGCGAATGACAACAAAAATACAGAGCTCGTAGCATAGTACTTCCTATGTCTTGTGAGAGGCAGAGGTAGTGGTTTGGTAAAGCCCCTAGAGCGAAGTGAACCATCCTGGTCAGAAACAGAGGCGTTAACCTTCTGCAAGACTGACTGAACGTGCCCCGACAAAGGCAGCTGAAGAGATGATTTGGGGTCCTGAGTAGCTCCCACCAAGGCTTCCAAGCAAGAAGGAGTGTAAGACGACCAAGCCTGAGTCCTACTTTCCAAATTGTTGAACCCACGAATGAGATCAACAACTTCCGAAAAGGAGGACAGAGACTCCTGCGTGTCTCCCTCCTCCTGCTCTGGCACTGGAGACTGACGACGAGAAGAATGTGTAGGCTCTTCTAATGCGCCTTCTTCACCAAAATTAACAGAAGGGTTAGCAGCCAAACAGTCCGAAACCCCTACTAACCTGTCTGGGCTGGGTCCAAGTGTCGGCCTCCGAGACAGACCCACTATAACACTAGGCACATCACTTACCTCAACAGGTGACTCCAGACGTCCAGAATGGTCACGGGCGTGGCGGCCGAACGTACATGAAATGGGCGGGAAACTCGAACACTCAAGATTGACGGAGAATACCTTTTAGGCAAATTCTTGGAACCACCAGTGAGAGAGGCAGGCAAACACTCCAGCTGCACCAACTCCGTGCTCACTACCTTCGACCTCTTGACAGGCCCCTTCAGATCTTTACGGTGACGAATAGGCCTTGGAGAAGAAGGAGCACTCATCATGTGCATGGGCGGGGGAGGTTGCAACACGCTCGTGATGTGCAAGGACAGGGGGGGGGGGGGGGGGGGGGGGGGTTGCACGTTTGAGATACGAGGGCGAGGGCGAAGCAACCCCTGCAGAACACACACCACTAACACTGCCCGAAACTGCAGCACTCTCGGGAACACGTTCGCGTTGTCCCCCCCACGAAGGCAAAGGAAGGACAAAGTCCTAAGCCTTCCAACACTTGATACGCCAATGAGGCATAGCGGAGGAAGAGGGAGAGGAAGACAGCACTAGTTTCTTATGCGCACTCAACTCGGAAGGCGGGGACGAAGCAATGCATTTCCTACCAGTCCTCCCAACCGATAAGGCAGCCAACTTCACATCCAATACAGAGTCCAGCCTCTGAAGCCCTGCCTGGCATATGACCTCAGACTGATGTGCCAGAAAAGGCTCCATGACGTCACCAACAGGGCTGATGCCACAGCGTCACTCCAACTCAAAGCGGCGGCAGACACTGGCGGAGCAATACAAGATGGCCGACTGCTGCTACCGCTAAGACGAGGCCGGGAGGAGGGGGGATGGCCTGGCCAGACCAGGAAGGGGGGGGGGGGCGAGCCTCCACAAAATGCGCTAGCAACCCCCCCAAAGACGGGGTACCCCGTAGCCCAAGCGTCTTCCAAATCGCCGCTATTTTGGATGCCTCTGACAATGGAAGAGAAGAGAATGATGAAAAAACCTCACCCTTCTCGGGAACCGAAAAAGCTCCCGAGGAAGAAGGCTACCCTACAAAAATTACCCTGGCGACCTCCCGATACTTCCATCGATGAATCAATGGAAGAAAAGGAAGGAGATGGAGGGACAACGCTACTATGGGGGTTGACTACTGCAGAAGACAAAACATCGGGAATAGGAGCAAAGCCCTCCCAAGTAGGAAGACTGGAGACTCTCCGATGTTCCCTCTTACCATAAAACTTCCACCACTGCTCCTTAGGTCATGCCCGGCATTCCATACAAGGATTTGTAATAGTACAAAAATTCGAATGACACCTACTGCATGTGATGTGAGGGTCGGTCTCTGCCGAAGCCAAAAAACGAGAACACAGAAACCCAGGAACTCCGGGGCACATACGCTGACCCAGAGAAGGAGCAGAAGCAGCCATAATACCAGGTAAAAAAACACACACACACACCAAAAGAAACGAAATGGGCAATGAATCAGGAAAAGGCCAAGAGAGGGAAACACAACTCTCGCCCAGGCTGTTAAAGAAAAGACTGGCGTAGATGAGCGGTCCTTGACCACTCTTCACCCAATCTACGCATGTGTTGCCAGATATCACAAGATTCCTTGCTTTCATCTGCTTTTTAACCGGATTCAGCTAGGCACTAGAAATTATCCTATTGTTAAGACGAGGGTTTGTTCGCATATGAACAACATTACTTATGTACATACATGTCTTGCTAACGCAGAACCAGAGGAATTTATTTCTGGTGATAGACATTCATTTCTTGATATAATGTCGTTCGGATCCCACAATAAGCTGTAGGTCCCATTGCTAGGTAACCAATTGTTTCCTAGCCATGTAAAAATATCTAATCCTCCGGGCCAGCCCTAGGAGAGCTGTTAACCCTCTTACGCCGGAGCGGTAAATAAAAAAATGACTCCCGTATGCCGGAGGGGTTTGAGAGTGAGCGTGGAAGCAGAAAAAATATTTTTTTCAAAAAATCACAGCGCGCTTAGTTTTCAAGATTAAGAGTTCATTTTTGGCTCCTTTTTATGTCATTGCTTGAAGTTTAGTATGCAACCATCAGAAATGAAAAAAATTATCATTATCATATATAAATAATGCGATATATGAAGCGCAAAAACGAAATTTCATATATAATTGTATTCAAATCGCGCTGTGCGCAAAACGGTTAGAGGTAACAAGTTACTTATTTTTCGTTGTAATGTCCACTAAATTGCGATCATTTTGGTATATAACACATTGTAAAACGATAAAAGCTACACAGAGAAAATATTATCACAAAATGATGCATGAATTCGTAGCGCGCAAACGTAAAAAAATATTTTTTTTTTAAATTCACCATAAATCGAAATATTGTTATAGAGACTTGCAATTTGTTTCAAAATGAAGGTAAATGATTGAATATTACGATACTGTAAGAGTTTTAGCTTACAAATGCAGTTTTCGACCATTTCGGACGAATTAAAGTTGACCAAATGTCGAATTTTTGTTTAAAATTTTTTTATATGCAAATATAAAAAAACGAGAAATGCTACAACCTTCCAATATTTTTTGTTATATTGTGCATGTTTTTGCGCACATTTTCATATATAAAACTCTAAAAAAAAGCGTAATATGAAAAGGCACAAATATTAGGAGAATGTGACCTACGCGTTTCGGAGATTTTCGGCCAAGAATCGGCACGCGGACGGAATAAAAATATTTTTTTCAAATATTCACCATAAATCGAGATATTGTTCTAGAGACTTGCAATTTGTTTTAAAATGAAGATAAATGATTGAATATTACTAGACTGTAAGATTTTTATGTTACAAATGCGTTTTTCGACCATTTCGGTTGAGTCAAAGTTGACCGATCGTAGTTTTTTTCCTATTTATCGTACTTTATATGCAAATATTTCAAAAATGAGAAATGCTACAATCTTCCAATATTTTTTGTTATATTGTGCATGTTTTTGTGCACATTTTCATATAAAAACTCTAAAAAAAAGTGTAATATGAAAAGGCACAAATATTAGGAGAATGTGACCTACGCGTTCCGGAGATTCGCTGCCGAGAATCGGCACGCGGACGGAATAAAAATATTTTTTTCAAATATTCACCATAAATCAAGATATTGTTCTAGAGACTTGCAATTTGTTTTAAAGTGAAGATAAATGATTGAATATTACTAGACTGTAAGATTTTTATGTTACAAATGCGTTTTTCGACCATTTCGGTTGAGTCAAATTTGACCATTCGTAGTTTTTTTTGTACTTATCGTACTTTATATGCAAATATTTCAAAAATGAGAAATGCTACAACCTTCCAATATTTTTTGTTATATTGTGCAGGTTTTTGCACACATTTCCATATATAAAACTCTAAAAAAAGCGTAATATGAAAAGGCACAAGTATTAGGAGAATGTGACCTACGCGTTTCGGAGATTTTCGGCCGAGAATTGGCGCGCGGAGGGAAAATAAATATTATTTTCAAAAATTCACCATAAATCGAGATATTGTTCTAGAGACTTGCAATTTGTTTTAAAGTGAAGATAAATGATTGAATATTACTAGACTGTAAGATTTTTATGTTACAAAATGCGTTTTTGACCATTTCGGTTGAGTTCAAAGTTGACCGATGGTAGTTTTTTTCGTACTTATCGTACTTTATATGCAAATATTTCAAAAATGAGAAATGCTACAACCTTCCAAATATTTTTTCTTATATTGTGCATGTTTTTGCGCACATTTCCATATATAAAACTCTAAAAAAAGCGTAATATGAAAAGGAACAAATATTAGGAGAATGTGACCTACGCGTTTCGGAGATTTTCGGCCGAGAATCGGCGTGCGGAGGGAAAAAATTTTTTTTTTTCAAAAATTCACCATAAATCAAGATATTGTTCTAGAGACTTGCAATTTGTTTTAAAGTGAGGATAAATGATTGAATATTACTAGACTGAAAGATTTTTATGTTACAAATGCGTTTTTTACCATTTCGGTTGAGTCAAAGTTGACCGATTGTAGTTTTTTTCGTACTTATCGTACTTTATATGCAAATATTTAAAAAATGAAAAATGCTACAACCTTCCAATATTTTTCGTTATATTGTGCATGTTTTTGCGCACATTATCATATATAAAACTCTAAAAAAAGTGTAATATGAAAAGGCACAAATATTAGGAGAATGTGACCTACGCGTTTCGGAGATTTTCGGCCGAAAATCGGCGCGCGGAGGGAAAATAAATATTTTTTTCAAAAATTCACCATAAATCGAGATATTGTTCTAGAGACTTGCAATTTGTTTTAAAGTGAAGATAAATGATTGAATATTACTAGACTGTAAGATTTTTATGTTACAAATGCGTTTTTTGACCATTTAAGTTGAGTCAAAGTTGATCGATCGTAGTTTTTTTCGTACTTATCGTACTTTATATGCAAATATTTCAAAAATGAGAAATGCTACAACCTTCCAAATATTTTTTGTTATATTGTGCATGTTTTTGCGCACATTTCTATATATAAAACTCTAAAAAAAGCGTAATATGAAAAGGCACAAATATTAGGAGAATGTGACCTACGCATTTCGGAGATTCGCTGCCGAGAATCGGCACGCGGAGGGAATAAAAATATTTTTTTTCAAATATTCACCATAAATCAAGATATTGTTCTATAGAATTGCAATTTGTTTTAAAGTGAAGATAAATGATTGAATATTACTAGACTGTAAGTAATTTGCTTACCCAAAAAAAAACAATATTTATAATATATATATATATATATATATATAATATATATATATCTATATATATATATATATATATATATATATATATATATACAGGCGGTCCCCGGGTTACGACGGTTCCGGCTTACGACGTCCGAGGTTACGACGCTTTTTCTTAAATATTCAATGGAAAAATCCGTCCTGGGTTACGACGCTTGTTCCGAGGTTACGACGCTGACGCTTCCGACGCTCCGAGTAACGACGCTTTTAAAAAACGCATACATTGATAAAAATCCTTTATAGTTTAGCACAGTATATTAATAAAAATAAGTTTCTGGTTAGATTACAACAAAAATTTTGAGATTATGATGATTTTCGACACTTTTTATGTTTGTATTTTTTCTATGTTTTTTAGTGACGCCTCATATGCGGAACTAGTTTCCGAGCGAATGAATACATACTAGTTTACATATAACAGTCCAAAAGCGCAAATAATGAAAAAATCATTGCTTGTTTCCAGTAATAATAACAAAACGAAGTTTCTGATTAGATTACAACGCAAATTCCAAGTATCCAAAGAGAGACATTATCCAGTAATTTGATCAGAGAGAGAGAGAGAGAGAGAGAGAGAGAGAGAGAGAGAGAGAGAGAGAGAGAGAGAGAGAGAGAGAGAGGCGTCTTCCGACGCTCCGAGTTAAGGCACGAGAAGTGTTCGTTTCGTTAAACGGCCTCTGACTCATGCCAGTAAATGTTTTGTTGATACTAATAATATAAGCCTATTTAAAGATACGTTTACTTTAATTAGTCTATATGATACGTAAATAGTAATCAACGGTTCTTGTAGCCCTCAATATTTGGCAAAATCGAAGTATCCAAAGAGACATTATCCAGTACGTAATTTGATCAGAGAGAGAGAGAGAGAGAGAGAGAGAGAGAGAGAGAGAGAGAGAGAGAGAGAGAGAGAGAGAGACGCTTTGGCAACAATGGTCTCGGGGGTTTTTATAGCTTCCTTCTGCTTGATGATCGTGGATATTGTAGAAGGATTTCGACCATACTCGTTTGCCAAATCGACGATACGAACGCCACGTTTCATGCTTTGCTATAATTTTCATGTTTTGCTTCCATCGAAATCATTTTCTTGGGTTTTTTCTTATCACCTGCTTTGTCTTTAGCTTTGAGACCCATGGTTAATAATAAAATAGACAAAATAACAAGAAAAATAGGCGCAAATACAACGAACTAAACAACGACGTGTTAACATGCAGCACCAACAAACAAACAGACTGAACGCCATTTATCGGTCGCCTATACAACTAACACTCATCGCAAAATCGTATCTCAAATATTTCGTTGTATATCAAAGCTTGTATTTTCGCAAATTTTCTGTTGTATCTCAAAACATTCGTATATTACGGCAATCGTATGTCAAGTTTCAATGTAATCTTGATCAGAGAGAGAGAGAGAGAGAGAGAGAGAGAGAGTAGAGAGAGAGAGAGAGAGAGAGAGAGAGAGAGAGAGAGACGCTTTGGCAACAATGGTCTCGGGGATTGACGTAACATTTATTTTCTGAACAGATAGGACAGAGAAGTGTTCGTTTCATTAAACGGCCTCTGACTCATGGCAGGAAATGTTTTGTTGATACTAATATATAAGCCTATTTAAAGATACATTTACTTTAATTAGTCTATATGATACGTAAATAGTAATCAGCTGTTCTTGTAGCCCTCAAGATTTTGCAAAATCACTCCAGGTTGTACATAAAACTTCAAGAATGTAGTGTCACCAGAGGATTACAATAGTTTTTACCTTCAAGAACCAGCATTCTTTTATGAAAATAACTCCAGGTTGTACATAATACTACAGGAAACAACATGTAGTGTAACCAAAGGATTAAAAGTAAGGTTTTTATAACTTTTTATTAGTTTAAGACATATTTCCAAGCGTCGTTCCGGCTTACGACGATTTTCGGCTTACGACGCGTCTCAAGAACGGAACCCCCGTCGTAACCCGGGGACTGCCTGTATATATATATTTTTTTTTTTTTTATACGTAAAATATATATTTTACATTATTCGATTCTGGTACCAATACATAACTAAAAGGAATGCAGGTGACACTTCTCTTTTTGCATACAATGAAATGTCTTATTATTATTTTATCATGCATATATACGGATATATAAAAAATTGTAATAAATATAAAAATAAATATAAAATAAATGCAGAATACTCACTCGTAATCCTGACTCTTTGTTCTATTCTTGTTTTCTCCCTCCTCCATTGAAGAGTCTTGCATTTTTTTCCACTCGACATGACGAGATACAGGTGGAGGAGGGAGAAGCGCGCCCTTACTGCTGATGGACCCGGCGGCCCCGTGCGCCCTCCGCTGTCGGTTTAGGGGGCGCGCTCCAATACATGACCTAAGTGTGGTATTTTCGGTCACACTCCCCTATCTTGCAAAGAGCAACTTTGCAGAGACGACAGAAGAACCGGGTGTCTCTCCTTCTGCCATTCATATGGCACACCCGGCACCGTTTCTGCCTTCGCCCTTGTAAGGCCTCCAGTATGTGATCCCCTGGCTGCAGCCGACACACAGGGTCCACTACCCGACGAGAAGCGGTGATGGCGGGGCCGGCAGCAAGAGGGGCGTCATCAGCAGGGGCGGCGGCAGCAGGGGCGTCGTCAGCAGGGGCGGCGGCAGCAGGGGCGTTGTCAGCATGGGCGGCGGCAGCAGGGGCGTCGTCAGCAGGGGCAGCGGCGTCGTCAGCAGGGGCAGCGGCGTCGTCAGCAGGGGCGGCGGCAGGTCGAGCAAAGTTGGCCCTCCTATCTGCCCTTTCCTCTAGGGGCAGATCTGCAGCTCGGGGCAGGGGGTCAGTTATGGAAGGCTACTCATCGGGATCGAAGTTGATGAGGGCATTTCCGGCTTCCTCTAGGAACTGTAAGTGGGTCAACCTCGGAAGATTGTCACCGAGGTACCCCAGTACAGTATGTAGGCATTTTGGAGGGCCAACTGAAGGATGTATTCGAGGAGCTTCTGTGTCCACCTTCTGGTTCTCCTGGCGAAGGGATAATACTGGATGAGCTGATCAAAGAGATCAACTCCTCCCATGTGCCTGTTGTAGTGCCCAATGACGGTAGGCCACTCGATACGAAACTCCTCAAACACAACTCGGCCCTGTCGACGTGTCTTCTTCCGCTGTACGATCTCTTCTTGGATGGGTTCATGACTCGTCGTAATCATGGGGACGAGTCGGACACCCTTCCAACAGATGACGAAGACAGCGCCCTTCCGCCGCCACTCTGTCTCTCCTCTTGCCAGGTGTTGTGGATGACTAGCGAACCTCTTGAGGACATTCGAGGCCCCACGCACCAACCGAAGGGTACCACTGACATGCACACCAGCTTCATACAGTTCCTGGGCCAGGGATACCGAGTTATAATAATTATCCATAAACAGGTGATATCCCTGGTTACAGAAACGTCCCGCAAGATTGAATACAGTGTCACGCAGCGTGGAGAAGACCCCGGAATACACTGAAAAGTCTACAACATATCCAGTGTTGGCCTCGGTAATAAGAAAGAATTTCACACCATATTTCTTCGGCTTCTTGGGGTTATACACTTTTATACTAAGACGTCCTTTGTAAGGCATCATCCCCTCATCCAAAGACAGGTTCTTTCCAGGAATCACGAGATTTCTACACCGCTCACGGATATAATCCAACACTGGGCGCACTAAAATGAGGCGATCACTGTTATTCCGGGGTATGGCCCTTCGGTTGAAGGCGTTGAAGTGCCTGTCTAACGCCAGGAAATTATCACGGGACATAACGCCAGGCACATTAGGCATACATAAAAAATAATTCCTCCTCCAATACTGCCTGGCGTCGGAAGCAGGTGTCATACCAAAATAAATGTGCAGCCCCAAAAAATGCGCCATGTCAATGAGGTTGCAACCCCACCAGTAATACAACAAGGTCGTCCTCAGCTCATACCGGCAGTACCGAGCGTAGTCCACCGTCGCGTGTACCAGGTATTCCAGCAATTCCCGCGTAAGGAAAAGCTGGATGAACCCCAAAACAGTCAGGGGTACTGGTACGGTGAGCCCAGGGGTTGCCGTGAAGGGGTGCATGTTAGGAGGGGTGGGGTCCTCCGTCCACCCCTCGTCACTCTCCGACGACCGACCTTCACCTTGGCTGGCGCGACGAGCCGACCTTCTACGTGCCCGTGCGTGCGTACACGCACAGGTGCGGGCACGATATTGCACTCTACCCTCCCCCGTTGGCCCATCACCCACACTTAGGCCTTCACTTTCTGTATCGTCCTCTGCGATAAAACTTGACCCCGTATCCCCATCCTCCCCCTCCTCAGATTCCCCCTCGTAAGCACTAAACCCACTGAATTCAAGCTCACTTTCGGGATGTGAGCCTCGAATGGACATTGGGGGCATATATTCATCCTCACTTTCATCGGGACTGATGTCCTCATCACTCGATGACCATCTGCCATCAAAATGAGGACTTGCGACATGTTCCCGATCAAGCTCCGATAGATATTCATCTATGTCCCTTGGTTGGAGGCCTCCCAAATGCTTACGAATGCCCCTAAGGACGCCCACATGCTTCCTTGGGGTAACCAAAGGCATACGCTGTGTTCCTGAAATACTTTCAGCCACACGTGGCCGCACAGAACGGCCTTGAGGCGCGGGGTCATGCTGGGTGCTTGGCCCCTCGCCAGCATCCAGGTCCAAAACTCGCCTTACACGATCCCTTCCGACAGGTAAAACGCCCCTTTCGCGGTTCACACGTCGTTGAGACATATCTATGAATGTCCTGTAGCAACACAAATGCTCAAAGTCTCGCACAAGTCCAGAAAAACACGCTTTTGACGAAAGATCGCGCTCGGATGATGCGCTACTGATGCTGGCTGGAGCGAGAAGAAGGGATATCGCGCATGCGCACTTGGGTCACGCTTCAAAACAAAACAAGGCCTTGATCCGTGAACTCCCAGCATCCCCCAAGGCGCGTGATTCAAAAGTTTTAGGCTGGTAGGCCTATAAGTATTTTTCCGCGAATTTTAAAAAAAACTTTTGTATGTCGACGTAAAATACGTCCAGTTGGCGTAAGAGGGTTAATCAGCATAGTGGTCTGGTAAAACTAAGATATACTTAACTTTTAACATACATGTCTTCTTTATCTTATTTAATTGTGGGACTTCGTTATGACTGACTTAGGAAGTTTACCTAGTGATGCAAAGAAAACTTACTCTGACAGAAAAAGAAAATGGCCTCCAATGAATTAGGGGTAACTTTAGTATATATAGGAAAGTGGATACATAGTATGTACAAAGTAGTAACTGTAACTACTTGTATGCCAACCAGTTATTCCTTTTTTAAGTGTAATATATTAAACTAACTTTTAAATCAAATTACAGCAACTTTAATTTCATTTAAAAGTTAGCCTAATACTTTGGGAGTATGACTAGGGTAATTTTTAGTGTTCAAACTCTAGAAGTAAGCATTTATTAGCAATTTCAGAGACCATGCCAAACTTACGTGAAACTTCCCCTTGCGCGAGGGGGTCTGGAACCTAACCTCGCGTAAGTTCGGGGATTTACTGTACAAGCTCACTCTGAGGATACTCCTACATAAAAGGCTATGGTTTGTATTTCCATAGGAACAAATATGGGGATCGGAAAAAGGGTGCCACATATTTATGACATTTTAAGACATCTGTCATATCATACAATGGCACATACTAGCCATGCATCCAGGAGTCAAAGACCACCTTGGGTCCACCTGATTCCAGATTTCAAAAATTCTGATACAACTCCAAGCACCTATAGCAACAGGCAGAGTAGACTGTCAGAGAATGCTGCATGAGCAGCATTCCAAGATGGGCATGCAAGTGCTTCCATACTGCCCAAGTTCCAAAGTAGAATACAGATTGTGGATACTCTATAGTCAGAACTCTTCTTACATAAATGTTCATCTCTCCGCTAATCACATTACTGAAATGAAAGCCTATGCTATACTAATGCCCAAATTTTCAAATTTCGTAATGGGCGGCGCATCAGTGAAAAAGTGCAAGGCAAATCAAGAAAGCCTTATGACAGCTTTAACAGTATAAATTGTAAAAAGTAGAGCAAGACATCTGTTCAACAAAGCAGCTGAAGATATAGTGATGCGGCTGGTCGAGTGAGTGGCTGGCACCCCCAACCTTCACTCACCTACCACTAATTAAATTCTTGTTACAAAGCTCCAACATCTAAACTAACCTAAGGTCTTAACAATAGGATAATTTCTAGCGCCAAGCTGTATCCAGTTAAATCACAGATGAAAGCAAGGAATCTTGTGAGATCTGGCAACGCGTGCATATATTGGGTGAAGAGTGGTCAAGGACAAGACACCCACGCCACAGCATTCAGTCTTTTCTTAACCGCCTGGGTGAGAGTTGTGGTTGACCTCTCTCGGTCTTTATCCGGTTCATTGCCAATTTCACTTATGTTTTAGTGTGTGTGTGCATGTGTGTGTCCTGTTATTATGGCTTCTTGTGCTCCATCTCGGCCTCGTTAATGTACGTGCCCCGGAACTCCAGGTTTTCCGTGTTCTCGTTTTTTGGCTTCGGCTGCGACCGACCCCCCCAGTCACTTGAAGTAGGTGTCGCTCCAACGTTTGTACAATAACGAATCCCTGCACGGAATACCGTGCGTGGCCTAGAGAGCAGTGGAAGTTATTTTATAGTAAGAAGGAGCATTGTAGGGTTTCTACTCTTCCTTTGTGGGAGGCTTTTTCTTCTCCTCTTCCTGATGCTTCGTCTCCTGCTGTGGTCACACCCCATGCTAGTGTTGTGCCTTTGTCCCCTTCCTTTTCTTCCATCGATTCGTCATAAGTATCAGGAGGCCCTAAGGCTGATGATTTATGTCCTAATGTCGCCCCTGTTTCCTCAGGAGTTAATTTGATTCCCACGAGGGAGGAGGTTTTTTCATCAATTTCTTTTATTTCAGAGTCGGAGGCGTTCAAAATGGTGGCACTGTGGGGGACGGACACTTGGTCTATGGGGTCCCTCCTTGGAGGGTTTGCTTACGCACTTCATGGATGCTCACTAACCCCCCTCATGCTGTCCTGGCCTCATCTTCGTCGGTAGCCGAGGTCAGCCATTTTGTATTGCTCCACCAGTGACAATTGCCGCTTCTTCGGGTCAGGGGGAAGCTGTAGCATCAGCCCGCTAGTGACGTCACAGGGTCAGTCCTTTTGTATCCCTCTGCCAGTGGCGTCTGCTTCCTGTTCGGATCGAGGGGAAGCTTATGAAGTCACTCGCAGTGGTCTCTGCTGAGCTGCCTCGCTCGTCTATGTCGTCATCGTTTGCTGCCGTGACGGCATCTCTGCCATCCAATTCGCTGCATCTCCCTTCCATGTTGTTGGACCCTTCTTGCTGATCCGCTTGAGGCTTTATGCCAAGCGGTTCTTAAGTGATTGGACTCTATTTTAGAAGATAAGTTGGCTGCCATGTTGGCTGGGAGGACTAGAAGCAAGCATGTTGCATCGCCCCTGCCTCCTGCAAAGAGATTGTATAAGGAGTCAGTACTGTCTTCCTCTCCTTCTCCCCAATCTCCGCTGCGTTGGTGTATCAAGCGTCGGGAGGGACTTTGCCCTTTCTTCGTCTGCGATTGAGGAGCAGCAATACCCATGTTCCTGAGAGTGTGTATCGGAGAGTGTTAGTGTATTTTCCCGTACAATCTGCAGTGGCTGCTTTGTCCTCTGCATCGAGTCACGAGTGTGTTGCAAACTTTCAAAATTATATGCAAAATTCTGTTAACCAAAATTAGTACTTTGAATAACATCTAATCGGGTAGAAGGGCATAGACCACATACCCAATTTTTCTTCTTAATATAACTAAAATAACATTTTCAAGTATTTCATCTTGGTTACACCTATATATGAAATGACATTTAAAGAAGAAAAGGTCCAGTTTTGGAGAAAAAAAAAAACTCCCCCTTTCATAAAAAAAACTCTGGGTATGGCCCTGCAAAACAACTCTTGGAGACCTTCAGAAATACCAAAACATCTTCATCAGTGAAGCAATTTTCACATTCAGTGTTCTGGTTGATCTTGACAAATCTCTGCTCATGTGAGGCTTTAGCATAATGACTAGATCAAGTAGTGATAATTCATAGCTATCTTAATAACACAGAGGTGAAGGGCCAGCAAATTCATATTTGCCTACTCATAAATATTAAGGCCCATTGCACCAACAATATACCATTTTATGTTTAGGGTACTCTATAAGAAAAATTGACCAACATTTATTACTTACCTCAAGATTATCAAATGTTCAACACAGCCAAAGATACTGTACTAACCTTTGATTACTGAAACGACATTGACTTTCATCTTTCCATCAGGAAACCTAAAATTCTCAAGAAGTTCGAGTTCAATGCAATATTTTCTGAAAAAGAAGAGCAATCCACCTGCAAAAGGAAAATTAGTAAATATTTATTTATCATACAAAAACATACATCTCTGTAAGGCTGGGTATTCACACACAGGTTTACTTGTCAGTCTCCCTGTCAGTTCATCGAAACTGATGTTAAAACATATGTGTTGAAGACAGTTTGTCAGCGGAGTCAGTCCACTCAGCAGAATTGATAAAATTACCTAAAGTTCTTTCGACCGACTGACAGGTGATCTAACATGTGGACGACAGGTAATCAATTTCATGACAGTTCACCACTGGATTTCGCTTGGGAAGGATCTCAGCCACTCAGACCAAAATATGAATAAACTACGTATAGGCCTAAAAAATTTCACTGTTAGACCCTGCAGTGCTATTTGTAGATTGTTGTGAGTCCAAATCATATATATTGAATAAAAACTATTTCCATGTCATAAATACAATTTGGTATAGGCCTAGGCTTGTCCTGCCTATTTATGGAAGGTTTTTCTAGTGAAAGTAGGCTTCACAGTCCATTTCATAAATAAATGAACCAATCCCCCGGTCTAATTTAACCATATTCATTAATATTGCATAAGAATAGACATCTCTCTTTAATAGGCAATATTTAGATCATACAGGCAGTCCACGGTTATTGGTGGACTCGTTTAGCAGCGATACAGTTTTATGGGGCTTGTCTAGCGCCATAAAATCAGCGATTTATGGTGCTATAATGGGACGAGTTCGGATTATCGGTGCCATAAGGGACCTTATGGCGCCATAAGGATGCTTATGACATGCCATAAGGGTTCTTATGGCGCTATAAGTCACTGAGTTTCGGTTAATGGCAGTTTTTGCTTATCAGCACACTCTCAGGAACGGAACCCTCGTCGATAACCGGGGACTGAATGTACTCCGTTATGCCTTTTTGCTTCTCTCCTATTCTGAAGTGAATTGCCACAGCAGCTGTAAAGTCTATGTAGCTCCAATTCCTTATCAGCCAGCAGAGTTTCCATTGCTGCTATTAAATAGTGTTACCACGACAAATGCTCAGCAAGAAATGAGGGAAATGACCTTAAGTTGACTGTCCAACTGACAGTGCTACTCTTTACATGTGGACACTCATCTGTCGAACGGTCGTGGGTGGACTAACAGGTGAACCTGAGTGTGAATATCCGGCCTTAGAAAGAGAGAGAGAGAGAGATTATTATTTCTATTATGTGACATTATTTAATCTTATTAAACTTACTAATACAGTATTAATCAATATTAATATTTGAAAACTAGTAAATCATTTTTGTATCATAAAAAAGGGATTTTGACGAAGGAAAAATCTATTTCTGGGCAAGGGTTCGTGTCGCCCAGTGAAATAATCCCTTAAGTTCATTATTTCTAGGTAAATGATACTAACATTACCAGAGAAAAACAAAAATAGGGGGATGTCAGAGTAACTGACTCGCTCACCCAAAATAAAAATAGGGTGTCGGTATGGTACTAAGGCGAGTGAGACCACTACCACGAATCTCTTGTCATTTAGAGTACTCCTTCACCAAAATCCCCCTCCCTGAGAGAGCTGATACACGGTCGGTGCCAGCAACTACTACTACACACCCTCCCACGCCGACCGCAGCGCCTCTCGTGGCCATCCTTGAAGTTAGAGGCCAATCTTGGGCGCAAGGGTGGGAGAAACACGGGGGGATTTCACTGGGCGACACGAACCCTTGCCCAGAAATAGATTTTTCCTTCATCAAAATCCCTTTTCTGGGCTCAGTTTGTGTTGCTTCGTGAAATAGTACCAGAGAATTAGCACAAGATTGGAAGAATAAAATAGGGTCTCAATAAAACGAAAAGAAAATAAAATAAATGAATATAATCTAGTTGAAATATTTACAAAGTTATCATAACTAAGGTTTAACTTAACCTAATGTAACAAATGTTAGCTTAAAACATATAATTAGACTTAAAAGTAGATTTAAACTAACTTATGATAACTTAAAACTAGATTCTATGAGGCAGTATGTACAAGTGAGACTCTCTAGCATAAAAATAAGAGAGGATAACTCACTACAGTTCTTAAGTCATATGATTAAATAGCTT
Source organism: Macrobrachium nipponense (assembly GCF_015104395.2). Taxonomy (NCBI): domain Eukaryota; kingdom Metazoa; phylum Arthropoda; class Malacostraca; order Decapoda; family Palaemonidae; genus Macrobrachium; species Macrobrachium nipponense. The sequence continues at coordinate 44,882,784 of NC_061091.1, forward strand.
ATAATACATATGAGTGTGCCTCCCTAGCAAAAAAATAAGGGAGAACAACATCAAACGGTCACAGTTAGTAACAATATTTACAAGTGTGAGTGACCCTAGCATAAAAATAAGGGGCACATCACTATATGTAGCCTTTTTAGGCAGCTAAGGCTCAAAACACAATTGAACCTGACGGTAAGGTTAGGGGAAATGTTAGTGAGGCAGGTAGAAAGGAGATCTGGATCTTCGACTACGACTACTGGACAGTGTCAGGGGAAACTATGTTTCCCGCTGCCACTGCCGGATATTTAAGAGATTCTAAGGATTTTAAGTAGTGATGTTTAAAAACTGTCGGCGATTTCCAGCCCGTGTACTTCTTTAATTCATCGAAATTCATATGCTGGAAGTAATTAATAGAGGTGGCCACTGCCCTGATGACATGGGCTCTAGGGAATGAATCTGGGTTAGCTTGTTTAATAAAATACAAGATTTGTTGTCTAATCCCTTTTATTGAAATAGTGCCACCTTTCTCCCTCATAAAGAGGGGGCCTGAGGATCTAGATGATGTCCTGGACAGATAGGCTCGTAAGGTCGTCACCGGACAAAGAGAATTGTCTTGTGGAAGAGGGAGGACCTTCCAAGGAGCCCATCTCATTAAGGGGTCCTCATTTTTTGCCAAAAAGCTACGATCTGGAGATAATAGGACTTCTCCTGAGGGGAGAAATTCTATATGTCCAGAGGCTCTGGAAAGAGCCGACAGTTCTGATATTCTGGCTCCTGAGGCCAGGCTTAATAAAAGTAATGTTTTCCTTAATAACATTATATAGTTGCATGAATCGTTGTCAGTATCTGAAGCCAGTTTGAGAACGTCATTCAAGAACCATGAAATTGAGCTCGGCCTTTCTGAAGGTCTGAGCCTAGCACAGGCTTTAGGAATAGACGAAAAGTAGGAGTCTGTTAAGTCTATCTTAAAACCAAACTGGAAGATTTTCTTTAAAGATGACTTATTAATGGTAATAGTGCTAGCTGCTAGACCCTTTTCAAACAGGGATCTGAAGAAGGATATAGCTAAATTAACTGTCATGGTTCGAGCATTTGTTTCCTTCATGAAATTTGCCAGTTTCTTAACAGCAGCATCGTACTGGCGTAAAGATGATTCCCTCTTATCCGATTCTAAGAAAAGGATATTCTGGGGATCAATACTTGCATCTCTCTTAGCCGCAAACTTCATGAAGTCCATAAAGTTAGGGTTTTGAGAATTCCTGAGGAAGCGAACACAGTCCTCATTTGTACTGACTGAGACAGTTTGGGATTGTTGATCCGTCGAGGTCAGAGACCCAATTCCAGGAGGAGAGGATACCAATTGCTCTTGGGCCAATCCGGAGCTACTAGAGCTACTTGTCCCTTGAATGTCCTGAGTTTGCTCAGGACTTTCAATAGAAGATTCACTGGAGGAAAGATGTATATCTTCCTCCATTGATTCCAGTCTATGGATATGGCGTCTGTGGCATAAGCCAGAGGGTCCAGGTTGGGGGCCACATAGCAAGGGAGCTTGTGGTTCGCTTGTGATGCGAAAAGATCCACCTGGAGGCCTGGGACCTTTTGGCAAATCCACTGGAATGATACTACTCCTTTCTGAAGGAGCTCTTGTGCATACTCTGCCAATTCCTTTGTTGGTACTTGAAGGAATGTTTTGGAGACCTTTGATCCAACTCCATCCCAGCCCTTTGGACACAATGCTTTGTGCCCAATTGCTGAATTCCCACCGATGTCGGAAGAGGAACAGCCTCCCTCCTACCTGAGGGTTCTCACTGGGTCTGTGCAGGACGTGCTCCGCGCCTCCACGGAAGTGTCTCCCCCTGTTGGGTGTCCTTCCGCCACCCCTCTGACGAAATGCACCCCTAGCCCTGCTTCCCCTTCCTAACCTGTTGATGGCTTGGAATGCCTGTCCTTCAAAAACAGGATTGAAGGCTGGGGAAACAGCGTAGGAGGTCGAGGGCTGGTTATGGGACGTCAACAGGAGGATGGGCTGGCTCTGGTTCTTTGAAGTTGACGGTTGCACGGATTGCGAAACCGGGACTGCTTGAACGAACTGTTGGTGCTGTGGTGCCTGGAAGGTTGAAAACTTCTTAGGTTTCTTTAATTTCTTCGAACCAGAGGGGGTACTTTCTGGCTTCTCTTGCCAGTAAGTCCCCAGCGGACCCAAAGGCTCTGGTTGAGCCTGGTCGCTTCGTGATGGACCTCGTTTACCACAGACTCGGGAAAGAGGTCAGCTCCCCAGATAGAAGACGAGAGCAATTTGTTGGGCTCATGCCTTATGGTGGCTTCCTGCAGGACATGTTTCCTGCAGTTTCGCCTTGCTACCACGAAATCGTACAAATCAGACTGTATGGTCTGCGTCTGAGCCTTTGCCAAAAGCTTGAACAGAGGCTCCGTACCGTATGTAATGGCGGCAACCTCTGTCATAACTAAGGCATTAAGAGTCCTCCCTAACCTGATCCTTGTGTCGAACTCCGCTTGGATCAGGTTGTCCGGTAGTCTTGGGAGTCTCTCCCCGAACTGTTCAATAGAACAGTCCGGCTTGAGCTTCCCGGCCGTGATAGAAGCTGGAAGGTCAGCCCAGAGATCCCCAGAAGCTGGGAAGAGCAGGGACATTGGGTCCGACTCCCTCAGCTGAGGAAGAGGCTCGTCTTTCATGGCGGCCTGGATAGTTACATCTGCAATTTTTGTGGTGAAGGGGAGTGGTGCCTCCTCCTCCGCCATAAAGATTGTGAATGGGCTTTTGAATGCCTGAAGTTTGGTGTTAGTACAGTCCCATTCTTCAAGGCACATTACCCATTCTCTCTGGGCTTGTTCACGACTGTATATTACAGTTTCTTTCGGGATCTTGTCCTCTCTGTTCAGAGCTGCCTCCGTCAACCTAGCATACCCCATAAAAGGTGGTTGAAGATTGGCGGGGTGGAACTCGAAGTCCTCGATGCGACGAGTTCCACACTCCGGAATTGAGATCATTCCATCCTTGAAGGGTGCGAAGGCTGCTACCCTCCAAGGATTGCTCATGGTGAATGGGGGAAGAGAGTCATAATCCGGCATTGAGGCTACTCCGGCGCCTGCCAGAGGAAGAACTGCTGGGGGATGCTCCCTGAGGCCCGCCAGCAAGTTTTCCTGGTTCGTCAGCCGATCCGAGATGTTCTGGATCGACTGACCAGATTGTGCAAACGAGGTGGAAATTTGGGCAAGCATCTGATCGAGCCTGTCATTCATCATGACCCCCACCATGTTGCATCACCCCTGCTGTAAATGTGTCAGGGTCGAAGGGGCCAGAGGTACTGGTCGAAGCAGGGGTCTTCGGACATGCTCCGGTGGACGTTGAAGGTACCGGCTCAGAGGGAGCGCGGGCCTTCTCTATAGAGGACTTGCCCCTAGACCCTTTAGAATGCGAAGACGAGGATGACTTTGCTTTCTCTGCTCCGGGATGGTGAGCCGGAGACTTATGAGTGGTTGAGGCCGAAGTCTTCTTAGAAGACGTTTTTTGCTCTCGTTGCCCTTTCACTTTAGGGACAACTGAGGCGGAAGACGTCCTGGCCAGAATTTCCGATTCAGAAAAGCCTTGAAAAGATGTAGAAGAAGGAACAGGAGACGAAGATCCAGATGCACCCAAGGGAAGCCCTTGAGCGCCCAACAAACCTACCTCAACTAACAACTCACCTTCCCCTACCGTCATTGGTTCCACATTGATGTCCGGGGTGGCAACGTCTTTGGTGATCCCCGGGGCTCCCTCCTCCGCCAAGGCCTGCGCCACTTGCAGTTGGATGGCAGCGATACACGGAGCTGCCGCTACAGGGTCAACGTAACCGGTCGACTTGCTGCCTGGGAAGATGCGGACAGCCATACTCTTGTCCAAAATGTACGACTGTCCCTTGGGCGCGTTTTTCCCAAAACCTCCTACCCAGGCTTTCAGGGTAGCCGACGCGGCGTCCTTCACGGCGGTAGCCTGAAATAAAGGGTCAGTGTAGTCCTTACAACGAAGCCCCGAAGATATATCATTAACACTTATGACTACAAGTCATATTTATACATTTTTACACAGGCATATCTGACAGTATATACCAAGAACAGAGACAATACCTACGCCGGTATATACTTACTCCAGTAGAAAACTGATCCACTAACTCATAGCAAATGGAGCAGGCTTCATGGTGTCACACAATCAAGTTGTTGTGGCGGACAGCGCAGGGAGCGTGGGTCCGGCAGACCTCATGACCGCAAGGGTCCTGCAGGACAGCGTTGCATCCTGCCTCCTGACAGTTGGTAGCCTGTAAGTGAACAGATACATAAGTATCGGCAGTTACTAACAGGGCTAACCCATTAAGAGATATGAAGCTCCGCTGCATGCCGGAGTGAAATAATTTTTGGGCATAATCCTCTCCTGTACTCCGTGTGAGAGAGTCCATAGGACTCGGTAAACTGGCTTGAAAACTCCGTTACACCAGAGCGAAGATTTCCGCCAAACCAGATACCTGCTCATACACATATAGTACACCGGGGTGAGAGTACAACACAGCGGAGAATGTGAGAAGATTACCCAATAAAATAAAACAAAATAAAACTATAACAAAAACGGAACAACAATGTAGGCAGAGCATAGCTCCGCCGTAGAACCCTTCCACAAACCCACGGAGCACACGGATGGTGAGTGGGTGCTCCACCGGAAAAGCAAAAGAGACCACAACAATCATATACAGGGGAAGCATGTAAGGCCTACTCCGTTACCCCCCACCAAAGAGCTGGCGGAGCCAGCAATACGTGTAACGATGGGGAGGGAAGAGGAGAGCCAACCAGAGAGCGCTGGAGAGGACCCAATGCGAGCTGGCGGGGTGGCCAACCCGACCTGAACACACAAGGTACTCCCCATAACTCACAGAAAACGTGACCAGTCCAACACAGGACCCCCTAAGTCCGTGACTCCCATATCCCCCCTGGGAAGGGAGGAAGAGGGGAGGGGTGCTCGGGTGGTTGCCATAGCGACCGTGAGCGAGTGAGGACTGTCCCTCCCTCCATGTGGGAGGAGGGAGAGGGGGGGGGCCTGAGAGAAGGACCGAAGCGATCAGCTGGCCCAACGCGAGCGCAGGTGGACCACGAGGCGATCGAGACAAACAAAACATAGCTTAGGCTAAACTGATCGCCCCCAACATGCAACCCATAATGAATACATTGTAATAAAGTGAAAGGAAGGAAATCACGAGTGGGAGAAAAAGAGGGACGTCCAGGAGAAGTAGGCTAGGCTCCCCGAAAGGAGACGTGCTAACAACTCGGGAGCTGGCCTCTGCCAATACGTAAAACGGAGGGCGACAGCCAGGATGGTTGGACTAAAGAGCAATACAGCAATAAAATAATAATAAAAAGCCCACACGCCTAAAAACCTAGACAAAGGGACATGCATGCATGAACACTGAGCTAAGGCATAGGCAAAGGATTTCCGAATAGTATGATGTAAAGCAATAGAAAGGAAGCAGCAACTTCCGTACCACGTGTAATATATAGCATGATAAAGGCATATACTACACAACAAGGAATAGCTACTACAGTATAGAAGACCGAAGGAGCAAACTAAAACACGAGGCGAGCCGGCATGGCGCGCCTGGCGCCAGACCAGGATGACCATTATTGAACCTAAAAAACGGTTAAAACGGATCCTGGCTGGCTAAAACTAGTGTATAACCTTTCGGGGTACTTAACTTAGCTGCAGCGATAGCTTGGAGTTCCATCGTAAGCGAAAAGATAATCCAAAGTCACACAAAACACAGAGCAATGGAAAACACGTGTGTGCGGAAGCTCGCTAACGAAAAGGATGGCCACGAGAGGCGCTGCGGTCGGCGTGGAAGGGTGTGTAGTAGTAGTTGCTGGCGCCGACCGTGTATCAGCTCTCTCAGGGAGGGGGATTTTGGTGAAGGAGTACTCTAAATGACAAGAGGTTTGTGGTAGTAGTCTCACTCGCCCTAGTACCATACCGACACCCTATTTTTATTTTGGGTGGGTGGGCGAGTCAGTTTTATCTCTGAGTCCATCCCCCCTATTTTTGTTTTTGTTTTTAACTTCTGGTAATGTTAGTATCATTTACCTAGAAATAATGAACTTAAGGGATTATTTCACGAAGCGACACGAACTGAGAACAGAAATGTATTTAGTCCTAAAAAAAACCCATCAAAATACACTAATTAGCGAATATTTATTGTCGGAAAAACCCCCTTGAATAGGCGAATTTCCCACGAATAATGTGTAGATATGGTCCAAAGAAATATCTGCGAATCTAGAGAAAGCATGGGGGGTTGACTGTACACTAAAGGCAACAATGACCCCTTAAAAAAGTTATCAGCAATGTGAGGTATCAACATTTAAATGCACTAAAGTATAACAAAACAATTGTGAGGTATCAGTATATACTAAAGTTAACCTAAGGGATAACTCCATCAAACAAATTCAACTGTCTCCCCAATGAGAGGCACTTCAGTAAATCTGAAAGAAGAAAACTATCTATCTTTCTGTTTTATTAATTTATGTATTATAAATTCAAAATTTATCATCAAAATTCACAATTTTACTATAAAGAAAATTACTATTACTTGAAAACAAAAACTTAATAAATGCTTGAATTTAGATAAGAAACAAAATCAATTTATCAAAAGGCTTATGTGTGAAACAAATTTAATTAAGCAAAAGTTAAACTGTTAAGAAATCCTGAAGATTTGGAAGACATATAAGTAAACAATTTGAAAATACAAGAACATACAAAACACACAAAACTGAAGTGTAAAAAGATATATATTCACAAAAAATCTTACTTAATTTACCAGTCTAATAAACACAAATCAATTTAAACAATATACTCATAAAAACCAATTCATTCTAAATAACACATCTTCAAACTTCAAAATACACTTTAATCATGGTTAAATTTGTAACATTCACTTTACCTTACACAAGCTTTCACAAACTTTCACAAGATTACTAAAAATTCAGCAGCTGCTTTTCACTAAACACAATTTATTTTTATAGGCGCCGTTACTGGATATACACTAATTATAGTGGGTATCAGATCTCATAATCTAAGATTAATATCAGTGACCACAATAAAATAGTTTATGTTATTTTAAAAATTATTACTAACTCTATCTGTAAGAGAGAGAGAGAGAGAGAGAGAGAGAGAGAGAGAGAGAGAGAGAGAGAGAGAGAGAGAGAGAGAATATATTACTATTAATGTAAGACATGGTTTATAGTCTCTCAATGACAATGAATTCTGTCTCTAATCATAAGGGAGATGCTATAGAACATTTAATTGAAACTAGATGACGTCATTTCAAATGAAAAAACTTTTTAGGACAAAGCTGACATGATCAGGATGATGCAATCTTACAAAACATGACACAATTCCCACATGTTTTTCCTCTTGGACAGAAGAATGATACGGAATACTTTCTCACATGGCTCAAAGCAATCTTTCGCCTTGACATGAATTTTACCCATTGAACGCTAGTGACTGTAAGACAATGGTGCATGTTCAAATCCCACATGGTGCTTGTTACGGCCTCTGAGAGAGGTCCGCTTCAGGTTTGATATGAAATAAATAAAAAAAAAAAATAAAAAAAAAAAAAAAAAAAAAAAAAAATTCAACACCAACAGTTGAAACTGGGGATACGAATATAGAAAGAAACACTAACACAACAAAGGTTTATTTACAAGCTTACTAACAAAGGCAAATGCAGAACGGTATCTCTTATTTCCCCCCCAAAAAACAGAATCTTACACTGCATGAACTGGGGGAACAGCAAGGTAATTCAAATACTTGCTGGGCGGTTTAGTGACTCGAAGCGATGGCTTCACAAAAGGAGAGCGGCAATTGCAGATGTCCTCTTGACTCTGTATTGCAGAAAATAGTCTACTCTTGATACTTGAAAGGCAGGAACTCCCCAAAACCTCTAGCAGGACATTTTCTTCTCTGAAGTCTTCTCAACGTCGAGATAACTCGGTCGTTCACTCCTGAAGATGGCTTGACCAAAATCCAACCAACTCTCGAGCAACTTTTCTTCTGATCCTTCGTTGGTCCCTTTCTCTCTTATCTCTCACGAATGATCTCTGCTGCTGCTGATCTCTCACTGATAATCTGATCTGTGGCTCTTACTGAGGATATCTCTCTGTGACTAACTGGTGATCTCTCTTTTTACGATCTCTGCGGCTGCTGCTACGACCATTGTATTTATATGGCACTCTGGGGGCGGAGCCTATGGCGAACGTCACAGGCTCCTGAGATTACTAGAACTTCTTAGAAGACTCTCGACGAAATATTGCATCATATTTCATTGCGTTTCTCCCGTCACTTAGGCGCGTGTTGTGCTCCACAACACGCCCGACGATTCCAGAACAGCCGCGAGAACAGGCGCCTCCAACACAGGCGCGAAAGCCTCCTTACTGCAGGATTTCTCGAAGATGCGTTTTCCTTTCCTTTATCTTCCTTTGCTATAAAGCAATTACCATCACACGCCCCCCCAAAAGAGAAAAAAAATGAAATCAACTGATTTTATTTTTTTTTTAAAGAAAAACAAGAATTAAGCAGCAAGGGAACAATTCTGCATAAAGCTTTTATACTTCTCCATTCACTCAACCACTCGTGCCAAAATAGAAAACGGTCATTAGGCTACTCATTCTGAAAACTCTAGAGAGGCTATTTGCTATAACATTATCCTTCTCTCTTACTTTTTCCGTTTTCTGAACTCTGCTCAAAACTTTGAAAGACTAAGACAACTCTTGCGTCTTTCTCAAAACTAATTTCTCTTTCTGGGACACAATTACCAAGGGCACGGGCGGCGGCCAAGGTATGGGGCGTTCTTTATAATTCTGAAGCAAGTTTACATTCACTGACTTTGCTCTACTCTTACCCACATTAATTCTATGATATATATTTCCCCTCTCCTCTACACTGAAAAAGGACCTTCAAACTTATAAGGTAAACGGAACCTTCTTTACGGACTAGTACTAAAACTTTATCTCTTACGCACAAACTTCTCTCTTTTGTTCTAGGATAATGTTTTCCTTTAATTTCCCCTTGACTTCCTCTTGCGTTTTCTTTCGCTAAGTGCTAAGTGCTTCCGTTCTCCTCTGCTAGCTGCCAAACATCTCTTAGATTGTTTTTATAATACTCAAGATTAGTTATGCAATCATCTCTACCCTTACTTCTAGGCAAAGGTCCGAACATATTTATAAATACATTCTCAAAAGATTTGCCTACTGAAGGAATATTACACAACTGAACTCTGGTAATTACTTGATTCGGTTTCCTGGCAATTTGATATTCATGACAGCTTAAAACATACCTCTTTCATTCATTTTTTCATTTTTTAAGGCTTTTCAAAAGTACGCCCTACTAATACACTTGAAAGTTTTATTTACTCCCAAATGTCCTTGCTCATCGTGTGCTAACTTCAAAACTAGCTCACGAAGCTTCCTAGGAACCACTAATTTTTTTGTGATTCCCCCTTCACTACCTGACTTAGGACGAACAGGACACAAAACTTCGTCCTTAACACAAAAAGTTTCCTTACACACATCATCGAGATCGTCATCCAGCTCACACTCAAAAATTCGGGTTAGTGTCTCATCCTCTCTCTGCAACTCGACTAGCTCATCCTTATCCAAAATGTTAGAGCCTAATTCATCACCGTAACTAGGACTAGATACAGGTACATTTACTACGTTACTCTCGACAGCTACGCCTTCCCCTTGGCTATCACTGTCAACATCGATAGAGTCTGGTCTCTCAGCCACACTTATGCCAAGATCAACCTCACTACCTCTATCACACTCATTCGAATCCACGAACTCACTCACGTTCGAATCCACGAACTCACACTCGTTCGAATCCACAAACTCACTCTCGTTCGAATCCATGAACAAATTATGATCGTAGTCTATGTCTGTATCTAAACCTGACCTAGTTACTACCATTTCAGGCACTGGAATATTCCTCACAACAGGATTCACATTCTTGGATAAAGCTAAGTCATTACCGACAATAATGTCAACGCCTTCGACGGGCAAACTGTCCAAAACTGCAAGTTTTTCTTCTCCTGACACTACCTGACTTTCTAAATTCAACTTCAACGAAGGACAAAGAACACAAGTGTTAGGAAATCCACCTAACATGACTTTCTCTTCCACAATGATTTCTGCCCTGTTCAGCACACACACTCTTCTAATCAGTGAGACAGCAGCTCCTGTGTCTCGAAGCAAGACTACTTCCCTTGAAATTACTCCTCCAAGAGAGGAAACTACGCCTTCTGACAGAAATTCACCAAAAATTTGCTTAATTTCTCTCATCACATCATTCCTACTTGACGAAAGGTTAACTAGAGACACTGGTTTCTTACCGTCCTTCCTTTCTACTGCACAATTTCTCGCTAAATGCCCTTTCCCATTACATCGGAAACAAGTTAATTCTGAGCCACTAGATGCCACTTTACTCTTACAAGCCTTAGATGTATGACCAGGTTTTCCGCATGTATAACAGGAATAGTCACTTTTACTCACTATGGAGGAGTAATGATAGTTTATATTTGACAACATCTACAAAAGTTGTGTGTGTGTGTGAGAGAGAGAGAGAGAGAGAGAGAGAGAGAGAGAGAGAGAGAGAGAGAGAGAGATTGGTGGAAGAATGAATGGGAGTGGTTAAATGGCGGTCGGAAGCATGTCTGCTGTGGCGCTCTGTGGTAAGTCAGTGGGAGTCTGTTACGAGAGTCGGAAGAAGCAAGGCAGTTAGTGAATTCGCAGAGTTGGTTTGGCAGCATTTGTCCGTTGGTTGTTAGTTGATTGTGTGGTTTTTGATTGATTTTGGTGTTGTAAGGTTGTTGTGCGTGTGTCTGTCTGGTTTTGGTGAAGTTGAAGAGGTTGGGGGTGCATTTTCGGTGTCCATGAGTGGTGGTTGGGGCAGTGTTGGTTTTGGCGGGTTGTTGTGCTTCTGTAAGTCGGGTGGTTGTCGTGTTCTCTCGGGCTGTTGGTGTTTGTCTGCAGTGATTTGTTGGGTTATTGAGTTTTTGTGGGGTTGTGGGTCTTGGGTGGTTGTGTGTCGGCTAGCCTATAGCCTATATCCAGTGGACAGCACAGCCTAGTCCTAAGTATCAGAAGCCAGAGGTGAGTACCTGTTTGTGTTTTTTTGTTCTGTATGTAGGTATGGGTCAATTGTCCTGCTGTATTTTGTAGTGTTAAGTGGAAAGTGTGATTGAGGGTGGGTTTGGTAGCCAGACAGGTTAAGTTTATGTGGGGGAGATTTGCTGCTTTCTCATAAGCTTGTGATCCCGCCACATCACATTGCTATTACTAGGACTGAAACCTTTACTGCTTTGTACTCTACCAGATGAAGGATCATTTCGTTTCTTACTAACACTCAAATTATGAGTTAGACTATATTTGTCAGCTAGCCTAGTTGCTCCTGCAAAAGATACTTCTCGCCTATCCTCTATATAATGTTTAATCTCAGGGGATATGTTATCTTTAAAGTTTTCTAAAAACACTAAGTTCTTCAAACTATCAAACTCATCAACTTTAGCAGAAGTTAACCAATCAAAAAACAGCCTATCTAACTTCTTACCGTATTCTACATACGTAATATTTTCATCCTTTCTAAAATTTCTAAATTTCTTACGGTATGCCTCTGGTACTAACCTGTACGTGCTAAGAACAGTTTCTTTCACGATATCGTAATGATCACACTCCTCCTTAGACATGCAACTATACACAGTAAGCGCCCTACCACTCAAAACTGATGGCAAATATAAAGTCCACTTTTGTACATGAACTTCCCTGCCAGATATATACTTAGCTTAGGTCTCTGACGTCACGACAGAAAATTCAAAACTCGCGGCACACGCTACAGGTAGGTCAGGTGATCTACCTTACCTGCCGCTGGGAGGCGGGTGTAAGAACCAGTCCCCCTTTCTTGTCAGATTATTTTCTGTCGCCAGCTGGACAACACCTGTTGTTCAGTCCTTACGATAGTTAAAATTCGTTCTCGTTGCCGACGATTTGGATTTTGGTGAAGTACCCTTTGTTTGTTGGCTTGGCATACGCTTTTTGGACTGTTTTTTGGATTTTTCTTTTGGATTTCTCTTACAATATCTATAATCATGGATGATTCTGAAGTTAAGAAACCTAGTTTATTTAGGGTTTGTTCAGAGAAGGAATGTAAAGTTAGGCTTCCTAAAGCTGCATTAGATCCTCACTCTGTATGTGCGTCTTGTAGAGGGAATGAATGCTCTTTTATTAACCCTTGCAAAGAGTGTGAGAATTGGATGAGGATGG
>NC_061091.1:44895610-45078449 GCF_015104395.2 Macrobrachium nipponense
TCTATTTCTGGGGGAAAGGATCTTGCTGCTCACTTTTCTAGTATAAATAGGTTATAAATATACCAGAGAAAAAAGCTAGCATGGTATGCTGAGGTTACTACCTTCGCGCGAGCACCCTAAGAGCATCGGGTATAAAGTACAAGGCGAGTGGAAGCCACTATTCACAGGTCTTCTGCCAATTAGAGGTTTCCTTTCCAAAATCCCTCTCATGGGGAGAGCCGTCGCAGCGGCTACTCCCTCCCCCCTCGCTACTGCTACTACTACCCGACCCGAGCGCCATCTACAATCCTGGATTTTAGACACCCTGGCTTGGATTGGTGTAAGGGTGGGGAACTTAATTAGAAGGGCTGGGTTCACCGGGTGACACAGGTCTTCCCCCAGAAATAGATTTTTACTTCATCAAAATCCATTTTCTGGGTTCGACCTGTGTTCGCCGGTGAAAAGTTACCAGAGAATGCCTATCCAAGCCTACTAGATGCTAAATATTCTTATAAGGAAGGAGTTAATGAAACCTAAGGTTCATTTCAACTTAAATTTACGCACTCACTTAATATTACACTAAGTCCATTTAAATTTAAACTTACTAACTTACTACCTACACTAAGACTTAAACTATGACTTTAAGAACTAGTAATAACATGAAGATATCATACAATTGACAGGACATTCAAGGCAATATCACATTTGCAGGATATGTACAGCCCAGTCCACAAAACAATCAGGTACCAAATATTCTATGTACAAGCTTCGGTGGCAGGATGATGCCCAGGCCCTCCCAACCCAGAGGAGAGAGGTATGGTGGGGAGTACGAGTGAGGCAGGTAGGAAGGACACAGTATCAGGAAGGAGAAAGGGGTAAGGAGAAGAATTATAGGATTCATTATTCGGGGGAGATTATGCTCCCTGCAGCAATTGCTGGGAATTTTAGGGCTTCTAAATTCTTTAAATAGTGGCGCTTAAAAACTACTGGGGATTTCCAACCCGTATATCTCTTCAGGTCCTCAAAATTCATATTTTGAAAATAATTAATAGAGGTAGCCACCGCCCAGATATCATGGACATGTGGGACTGAATCTGGGTTGGCTTGTTTAATAAAGTAGAGTATTTGTTGTCTAATACCTTTAAGAGAAATAGTGCCACCTTTTTCTCTAATGAAAAGAGGACCTGACGATGTTGCAGAGGTTCTGGCTAAGAAGGATCTAAGGGTAGTGACAGGGCACAATGATGTGTCCTGTGTCAAAGGGATGATTTTCCATGGAACCAGTCTATTTTGTGGGTCCTCATTCTTAGCCAGGAAGCTTCGGTCTGGGGATAGTAGTACTTCCCCTGACGGGAGGAATTCTATGTGGTCTGGATTTTGTGAGAGAGCCGAGAGTTCAGATATTCTAGCGCCTGAGGTCATAGCCATTAGGAATAAAGTTTTTCTTAGTAGGGTTATATACGAGCATGATTCATTATTAGTGTCTGAAGCCAATTTGAGCACATCATTCAAGAACCAAGTGACCATATGTGGGCGGTCAGTTGGTCTTAGGCGGGCACATGCTCTTGGAATGGAGAAGTATGCATCTGACAAGTTAATACTAAAGCCAACCTGAAAAATTTTCTTCAAAGCTGACTTGATTGCTGTAATAGTACTGGCGGCTAGGCCTTTCTCAAATAAGAGTTCTAAAGAATGAAATTGCCAGGTTCGTGGTCATTTTGTGGGCCTCTGATTCCTTCAGGAATTTGGCCAATTTTTTGACAGCCGAATCATATTGCCTGAGAGTTGAATCTCTTTTATCTGATTCTATAAATACAATGTTACATGAATCGATACTCGTGTCCTTTTGGGCTGCACACTTCATGAAGTCCATAAAGTTAGGGCATTCAGAATTCTTGAGGAAGCTGACACAGTTTGAGTTTGTACTATCATAGTCAGTTTCGGCCGAGGGATCCGTTTGGGTCGGAACTTCAATTCTAGAAGAAGCGGAAACCAGTTGCTTTTTGGCCAATTGGGTGCCACTAATGCTACTTGTCCTGTGAAGGATCGTAGCTTGTGCAAGACCTTCATCAGAAGATTCACTGGAGGGAATAGATAAATCTTCTGCCAGTTGTTCCAATCTATGGTCATCTTTTCTGTGGCATAGGCTAGAGGATCCAGGTTGGGTACCACATAACATGGCAGCTTGTGGTTGGATTCTGTGGCAAATAAGTCTACTTGAAGGTCCGGGATTTGGTTGTAAATCCACTGGAATGAGTTCTTGTCCAGGGACCACTCTGATTCTAGTGGAGTAGTCCTGGAGAGTGCATCCGCGATCACATTCTTGACACCTGCCACGTTGGTTGCTGACAGGTGCCAATGACTTTTCGCCGCTAAAGATAATATTGCAATCAGCACGTGATTCAGTTTGCTTGACCTGGAACCTCCTCTGTTTATGCAGTGTACCACCACTAGGCTGTCCGAGACTATCCTCACATGGCTGTTCCTGGCCAGAGTTAGTCGCTTTAAGGTTAGGAAAACTGCCATAGCTTCTAGCACATTGATGTGGAACTGGCGGAACGTATCCGACCATATCCCCTGAACCTTCTTGTACTGTGAGTATCCCCCCCAGCCACTCAAGTGACGCGTCTGTATGAATTGTCAAAGACGGCGGAGGGAATTGCAGTGGTACTGCCTTGGTCAAGTTCCTGTGCTTCGTCCATGGGTGAAGCCTCTTTGCTAGGATGGGTGGAATTACTGAAACTTTGTCTCTGAGATTGATGTTGGCTCTCTTCCTCCAGACTAGATTGATATCCTTCAAGCTGGCTCTTAGTAGGACGTCTGTTATTGATGCAAACTGTAGTGAACCAAGGATTCTCTCTTGGGTACGACGAGAGGCCTTTTTGTTCCTGAGGAACTGTTTTGTAGCAGCAGCTATCTGCTTGGCCTTCCTGGGTGGAAGGGATAGCTCGTGTTTTATTGTCCCATTGGATTCCCAACCATTGAAAGTGGGAAGCCGGTTCCAGCCGTGAGTTTTCCTTGTTTATCTGGAATCCCAGAAACTCCAAGAGCTCTATTACTTTGGCTGCCGACCTGCGGCATTCCTCGACGTTGGCTGCCGACCTGCGGCATTCCTCGACGTTGGCTGCCCAAATGAGCCAGTTCGTCCAGGTAGGCTACCAACATAATCCCTTTGGTTCTTAGTTCTTGGATTATCGTCTCTCCTAACTTTGTGAAAATCCAGGGCGCAATATTGAGCCTAAACGGCATGACTCTGAATGAGTAAGCCTTGTTTCCTAGCCTGAAACCTAGGTACGGAGAAAAGTGCCTTGCTATCCGAAAATGATAGTAAGCGTCTGTAAGATCTATAGAGGTGGTGACGGCCCCACGGGGAAGTAAGGTCCGCACCTGCGAGACTGTCAGCATATGGAACTTGTCGCAAAGAATGTATGAATTGAGCCTTGACAAGTCCAGAATCACTCTTCTTTTGTCCGAGTCCCTCTTTGGCACAGTAAACAGACGTCCTTGAAATTTTAGACTCCTTACTTTCTTTATGGCCTTCTTTTGTAGGAGATCCTTGGTATATTCTACCAGGTCTGCTGTTGGGATCTGGAAGAAGTTTATTGGTGGCGGGGGCCCTTTCTTCCATTTCCATCCCAGGCCCTTGGAGATTATACTGTGGGCCCATGGATTGAAGGTCCAATGGTCTCGAAAGAGATATAATCTCCCTCCTACCTGCGGGCTCTCACTGGTTGGTTGCAGGTTTGTACCCTCTGCCTCCTCGGAAACCTCTATCCCTTGAGCCACTTCGTAGCCGGGAGCCACCTCTGGCCCTGCTACTACCCGCATGCCTATTGTAGCTACGAAATGATTCCTTAGTTTCATAGGCGGGGTTAAAGGCTGGGGAGGTTATGATGGCTGTGGAGGTTGAGGGTTGCTGGGCCGGCGGAGTTTGTAGCATGGGCCGGCGGAGTTTGTAGCAGAACAAACTGCTGCTGTGGCTGAGCTTTCCATGTTGAAGGCTTCCCAACTTGTGATACTGGGACCGCCTGAACAATCATCTGAGGCCGAGAGGGCTTATAGGGATTGTATCTCCTCTGCCTCTTCTTTGCTCTAGCTTGATGTCCAGGCTTCAAACTTCCGTTTGAAGGGAAGTCCTCACCGGACCCAGAGGCTCTGGTTGGCCCTGGAGGCTTCTCGCAAGACATTATCTACCTCTGCCTGAGGGAACAGGTTCTCTCCCCAGATAGACGCCTTTATCAATCTGTTAGGCTCATGTCTAATAGAAGCCTCCGCCAGGACGTATTTCCTGCAAGATTGATAGACCTTGCTAGTCTCGACCTTGCCTCAAACTCTGCTTTGATCAAGTTCTCCGGAAGTTTAGGCAGCTTCTCAGAGAATAAGGTGGAGGCACAATCCGCGTCCAGTTTACCTGCCGTAAACGTGGCCGGGGCTTCGTTCCAAAACTCCCTACTCGCAGGGAAGAGAAGGGAGGTAGCCTCTGTCTCTTTTAATGCCGGGAGAGGTTTATCCTTCGCTATGGCTTGCAGAGTTAGTTCCGCCACCTTGTCAGTGCAGGGCGACGGAACTCGATCTGGGGTCACAAACATGGTGTATGTGCCCTTGAGAGGCGTTAACCTGGTGTTAACGCACTCCCATTCGGTCATGGTGCGTGCCCAGACAGCTTGGGCTTGGTCCCTCGGGAAGATCACCGTCTCCTTAGGGACCTTTCAGGAAGAGCTCAAAGTCCTCCAGTGGCCGGGTCCCGCACCCTTCGATGGTTAGCTTCCCATCTATGTATGGGGTATGCATAGCGAGCCGCCACGGATTGCTTTTAGGGAAGGGGGAAGCTTGGAGGCATCCGGCACCGCCATTGCCAGCGCCGGAGATCCGGAGTGGAAAAATCCGGTCATCATATCCTCCAACGGTTTGATTCTCTCAGCCACCATGTCAGAGACTGATTGGCCGGAGACTTCAGATCCGGAGGCGCGTTGCAACGACTCAAACCTCTCGTCTACTGCTTCCCTAACCTTGACAATAGAAGGTTAGCGAGCAGTTCATGGTCTACGCCGGACTCCGTCGCCTTGGATTTGGCGGACTCTGATCTCGATCCCTTGGGGGGAGAGAATCTTTGGCAGCAGGCGACTTGTCACAGAACGTCGACGGCCGTGGGGCCGGAGATGACTCAGTCGCCGCTGACGGAGTCGGCTTTGATCCCTTGGGCAGGGATTTTGGTCTCACTGATTTTTCCTTGGGACGGACCGGACCGACCGTGAGCTGTCCCAAGTAGGGGCGGGCTTGGAGAAGCCCCGGAAAGAAGAGGAAGAAGGAGTTGGACTAAGGAGACTACCTGCCTCACTTACCTCACCACTTACCTCCTCCTCCAGGGCCATGGGTTCCATATGTATGTTGATGACAGCCACATCCGGCATCAAATCTTCTTGGTCATCCGGCAGGGGTGCCGTCTCCGCCCGGATGGCGTTGATGATGGGAGCCACCAGATGCGGCTGGACCGATGCCGAGGGGGACCCCTTGAACAAAAGGGCTCCCAGGCTGGCATCCAGGATGTAGGGGTGACCTGACGGCGCGTTCCTCCCGTAGCCAGAGACCCAGCGCCTCAGGTCTGTCCTAGCATTCTGGCGGGGTTTCCTCAGCCGTCTGTCGGGGAGGAAAAGGGAATTAACCTTCCCGACATAGGAAGCCAGTTTGTAAACAATTTTCTATGCGGTTTATCACCATAATTCATCATGAAAAGGTAGGAAAGATACTTATCCACTCATCTGTGAGAAGGGTCACCACCTCATAGCAGACGGTACATGCCTCTGGGTACCAGACCATGTATGGGGGTTGTCCCTCCTCGCCTTCAAAGGGCACCGAGCAGTTGGCGTGCGATCGGCACACCTCGTGCCCAGAGGTCTCGCCGAGGGAGGCGGAGCACCCCGTCGACTGGCAGCGTACCTTCTGTAATTTGAATTATTAATGAGTATCAGCCTCAAGGAGGGGCCGGCGAGGGCATGCTACTTAAACTAGATAATGTTCAAGTCTTATTCATTAACACATTCAATTCACTGAATAAATTCGATTAATATCTTTAGATATAACTGCCTGCTCCCGATCCCGCTCCTGGGTTCAATGTAAGTCTGATACTTGAGATCTGATATCCGCCGGACCTGGGAGGAGGATGGACCTCAACTCTGTATGGCTGGCCGGACCAGAAGGCTACGTATTAACGTAGGCGCCTACATGATCTCCTAAGATTGAGAACTGAGCTATGGCAGGTTTAATGCAACACTCCAGTGGCGGACGTGAGGGTGAGTCACTCTCCGTCAGTACCACAAGGGTCCGGAGCTGTTCACTGTACAGTCCCTCAAAGCTTAGCTCACTTGAAGTCTCGTTTCTCCTTGTCCTAGCCACTTCCTGTGGAACGGACCGAAGGTGGCGGATCAGGGAAAGATAATTCCATATCTGAAGTTGCCTACCTCTACTGAGGAGGGGGGGATAGGAGCAAGATCCCTACCCCAATTCCACGGCTAGAGGGGGGCCGGAGAAAGAGACAACAGAGCGGCGGAGCTACATATGTACGACCCGAAGCTATGTCCATCATCCGGCGGAGCCGTGGGACTAAAGTTCAGAACTCTAGTACCCATCTCCACACCCCACACTCGCCCCCACTCCTTCCCACTCATGTGAAACTCAAGCGGCCGTTCCTCACTAAGAGTACTAGTACCGCGAGTTTATTATAAAGGTTTGGCTGAGCCGAGCCTAGTGGTGGTGGGGGGAGGGGGGGTGGTCGGTCGTGATCGTCTGGCCATCTACCAGATCAGAGGTGGCCACCTATTAGCGGTTGTGTGGACTACCACTGTAGGGGCAGTAGTGTGACTGGGCCTATGGCCCATCGTGGTTGGCACAGCAACCGGTTGGGGTGGCCCTCGATCGGGAGGTGTAGCCTACTACTAAAGGTTAGACCGAAGGAGGCTAGGCCAAGACTAATGTTAACCAGACCTTTTACGATACAGTGATACAGTATTGCATAATGACAATAATGAATATACATACATTCTTGATAACGAGGCACTATGGAAGAGTTGCAAGGGGTTTTTTATATAATTTTTGGGAAAATAACAGATATGGATCTAGCTTGTCTGTCCGAGATCGCTAGCGACTCGGAACGTTAGGCTAAATCTCCTCTAAGATATCATTATGTGGACAGTAGCCCTCAACTAAACCTACCAAACTCTAATTTATTCGATTCAGACTGGCCAGGAGGATAGGTCCCATAATATGAAAAGAGAGAGGGGGCTCTCTTATCATTGATATCCCCCCCTGAAGCGCTTTAGCTCCATCAGGGGAAGAGGCATAAGGGTAAAGGTTAAGGACAGTTAGCCTACCTTATTAGTCTACTTGGGTTTAACTGATGAGTGGCAACTCTTCCACCTCTTCAGTGAATTAATTGTATAGAGATAATCACATCTATTTGGTTCGTAAGAAATAATTCATGCAAAATTACATTGGGAAGAGAGAAAGAATTTCTAACTCTCTCGCTCCTACTATATGATAGACTGCTAATAGCCTATCAAAATATGATAACTTAATATTATGTAGAGATCGGCTCGAACGCGCTCTTGAGCAGGGGGGGGGCAAAATACTTTGAACAAATTTTGTCTAACCCCCAGACTTACCCCAGGGTATGTCATGAGCGCGTTCGGCACCTCTATGAACCAATAACTCTAATAAAAACAGGTGAACACCTAATTTTGGTACATTTAATGCATAATATCATTCGATTTATCTTAAACTAGGTAATATATGTGAGTACCAAAATTCCATGCGTTCTTGTTGACGCTCATAAAATGGCCCTGCAATCCTTTCTACAGGGTCGACGGCCAATTTGAAAAGCCCATCAGCCGTATAAATTACGAAAACAGAAATCGGGGTACTCAACTTCGATGGAGGAGTAGGAAGATCAGACGATGCCATCTCGAATAATCCTCAAACACACAAAAATAGCGAGCACAAGAAAAAGCGTGGCGCTTAGTTCACTGTCTAAAACAGGATTGCAGATGGCGCTCGGGTCGGGTAGTAGTAGTAGTAGCAAGGGGGGAGGAAGTAGCCGCTGCGACGGCTCTCCCCATGAGAGGGATTTTGGAAAGGAAACCTCTAATTTATTACTTGGTCCAACAGGTTTTTTGTAAGTTGTTTCATCTTCCAATAAATTATACATGCGTGATATGTAGTTAGTTTTGTCCAGAACTACTAAACTATTGGATTTATCAGTCTTAGTAATGTGTAAGCTATTATCATTCTTCAATTCTTTTAAACTTTTTCTGTATCGAGCAGGGACGTTATTTTCATGATAGGCATGCGTAGCACTATATGTCACGCCTTTGATAATGTCTAAATGATTTTGTGGTAGGTCACAGTATTTTTCAAACTTATGTAGAGATGTTGCTATTGATGAAGCTGAGGGTTTGTTACAAATGAAGAAAGACAACCCAAAGCCTAATGCACACACTGCATTATCACTTATCTGTTTGCTTGATAAATTCACCACAAAATCACTTCTAGCATTATTGGTTCAATCACTGTTTTCAATAAAGTTGTTTAATTTTCTGTCCAGTTTTCTAATCAAAGTGTCTGTAGTTCTATGAAGTTTTCCATATATTTCTTGCCTTAATGCGTGTTTCCAATCAGCGGGAATTGAATAGTTGAAATTACGTCGGGCTTTTTCCTTTTCCTCCATTTTCGCGGCAGCAATGTGACGTTTTATCATCATTGAAGAAAATTCATTAAAAGAATGTTGATCGTATCTTCTTATACGGCATGGAAGCAGCGATTTAGGTAACACTTGTTCCGCCAGGCATTTCTTCAAGAATTTCAAGCAAATTCTGGTAGAGTGCGCCGCCAGTAAGGACTTGGAGAAAGAGGGGATGAAGTACCTCAGCAGTGGGAACAGGAAAGCAGTCCAGGGAGGAGGAGTAAGTGTGTCCTCGACTCCTCCCATAATGCCTCATCTTAGAATGACAGCGCCTCCTAAGAGAGGACCTGTACGACGAAGCGTCTGGCGATGACCTGTCCTCCGAGTGACCCCTTCTGTCTTGCCTGCGGTGGCTCCTGTCCTAGGGTGAGCGGGCAGAGCAGCTGTGGTAATCAGCCTGAGAGAGAGAGGGGGGGAGCCTCAACCTGGGAGCCCGCTCCGCCTGTGAGCCCCCCCGACCCAGGTGGGGGGAAGGAGGGGCCCCAGAATGGAAACACCTCCTCCCTCAGGGGAGACCTACCCAAGTATTGGGAGTCTTGGACCACCGGCCAGGGGGTACCCCTGACGACTCCATCGGCTCCCGCCACCTACCAAGGAGATCCCCCACCTCCGGATAGGTGGCTGGGACAGCGGATGAGGCTGAGGACAGACCCACAGGGACACCGGGGAGACTGGAGTAGGACACTCCACAGCTGGAGGCAGATTCTTCTTGGAGGAATGCAGTCTCTCTACAAGGGCCTCCATCAATGGGGCGCCCCACAGACCACCACGTGCCCAACACTCCTTAAGAAAGGCGGCATCGCCAGACAGAACACCCTGTTAGGACAAGGATATGGACTCCTCCTATGGCAGGGGCCCGGCAACGGCCTCACCTAGGTCCCCTCGCTGAGAGGGGACAGGGGAAAACTCCTGACGCTCCGCCAGGGAATCCTGAAGAGGAACAGATGGCGAAAGACCTCCAGGCCTGTGGCTAGCACTTCTGCTGCAAGGTACCTCTGACAAAGTCTTCTTGGAGGGGGATCTGGGCTTCATTTTCCTCTTCGTTGAGGCCAGATCCTATTGGTGGTTCGTCCATGCAGCGCATTCACCACACGTGGCTCCGCTCAAACAAGGACGACCCCGACACTTGTTGCATAAAGTAAGCTTTAATTTGATAATTAATTCACTGGCGAAAGAAATCCCCCACAAGCCCTGCCCTTAGGACCGGGGCAACACTGCTGCAAAAATTTCATAGCCAAAAGGTAACAACCACACACGCAGGAAAACCCACAACACACAGGGAAACGCAAAAAGAAAACGGCCAGTAACGGATGACGAGCTGGAGTGTGTGACCGCTACAGCGACCAGGAATGGACTAGCGACTGGGTCATGGGTCACGATCTTTGACCCCTGGGGCACATACCTGGCTAGGGGCAGGGGAAGGAATAACCAGTTTTTTCTACCGGATTGACATCCAGGATTCTCCTACAATAGTAGTTCAGGGTAAGTATCTGGCATTGGAACGAATATGCAGTTATAAAAGTGTTTTAAGGTGTATATAAATGCAGAATCAGAGGAATTTATTTCCGGTGATAGAAATTAATTTCTCACTATAATGTGGTTCAGATCCCACAATAAGCTGTAGGTCCCGTTGCTAGGTGACTAATTGGTTCCTAGCCATGTAAAAATATCTAATCCTTCAGGCCAGCCCTAGGAAAGCTGTTAATCAGCTCAGTGGTCTGGTAAAACTAAGATATACTTAAGGTGTATATAGCCTAATTAAGAGTAACAGTAGTAGGAGAGTACTGTAATGTAAGATTACTTTAGGTGTTTTGGAATGTATCTTTGTTTGAAATGATATTAAATTATTTTAGCATGATAATTTAAGATATATTTTTCCTTGAATTACCGAATCAAAGCAGTGATATATTAAAATAGGCAGTTATAAATATTTTAGTTTAAGGGGTACATGGTACAGGCAGTCCCCAGCTTATGATGGGTTCGACTTGCGATGTTCTGAGGTTACAGCGCTTTTCAATTATATCTATCAGAAATCATTTCCAGGTTTACGACACGTTCCAGGGTTACAGCACTTACAACGCTGATCTGGCAGAAGAAATATGACTCCAAAAATGCAAAATAATCAATATTTGAAGTTTTTTTATGAAAAATTCAATAATAATGCAGTTTACATAGTTTTTAATGCACCTAAAGCATTCAAAGTAAGGTGTTCTTAGGATTTTTCACGATGTTCCGGCTTACGACGATTTTCGGCTTACAACTCGTCTCAAGAACGGAACCCCCAGTCATAACTTGGGGACTGCATGTCTTTGGCAGCTAAGCATTTTTAGAGGGGATCTTTGCATTTCTGTAGTAGGTTCTGGAACCTATTCCCACATAAAATGGGGCAGGGGCATTTATACACCTCCAGTGTTTAGAGTACTGTAATCCTGCATTGCAAAGTAAGATCAGGTGACGCTTGATATTATTCTCAGGTAAATTACCATATTAATAGGATATGTTAGACGACTGTTGTTTAAAAAGCTTGCATAGTAAAGGAACATCATGTAAACAATTTTTTGGGTCTTATAAAACACTGATGAGATTGTTTGCATTTCCTATTTACTTCTTATCTACAGTAAAATTTTGACCAGAAGACATTCCTTCATATATCTTCCTGCTTTATCTTTTGATGATTTTCTAGCAGTACCACAAAATTTTTCTTCTAAAGCAAAATATTATTTCAAAGTCAAACACATAAAATGACTTACCTTCCTTTAAAATTCCAGCTTCGAGTGCTCCTATTTCTAGAAACAGATTGTCAATAGATTCCACTGGAATGAGATCACCACTGTAACTAACAAGCACTTTTATAACCTCTGTCACATCTTCAGGTCCTTGAGTATATCCTGAAAGCTGTTCCTCATTCAAGCTGGATGGTGTCACTTCTTGAGGATGAGACCTGGTTAAATGCTCAGAGTCCACTGAAGGCATATTGGTTGGGATGACAGGATCTGTGATTCTCAGTTTTTTTTTATCTGTTTTTTTAGACTTGGTTCCAACCTTTTCCTCTATGCTTTTACCTGCCCTTTTTTTCTTTGCTTTTGGTTTATCTTTACACACATTATTTTTTTCAGAATCATCTAAGATCTTTTTATTCTCTTTAATTTTCTCCATAACCTCATACACACTCAAAACCAGTGACATGTCGTTTTTCTTTAAAGTCAGCTTTTCATCTGGAAATATAAATACATATATAAGACTGATGCATGATATTGATTGTAAAAATCACTAAAATAACAGTTTCTATCATGTTTAAAATGTACAGCTTCACTCACACAAAATCTTAAAAGTATCAAATATTAAATGAAAGAAGTCTCAAAGATAAAATTTCTTACATTTGATTTTAAATTTTCATGACTGCCCACCTAACTGGGCAGTATCCTGCATTGCCGAGTGAAACACCCAGACCCTACCTATCACTGACCTTTTAGTTCATCTAGTAATGAAAAAAGGATCGATTGATTTGTGGCTATTAAAACTTAAGTCACAAAATCTAGATTTTTGATGCCATAATAAAATAGATGCAACACATAATAATCTCCAGCTTCTTTCTACATCAGAGAAGGCCACTCCTAAACCAATGCCAGCATTTCCCTTTGATCCATCTGTGAAAACTGCTGCGGAGTTATGTTGTGAGGAATGATCTAAAAATACTAATGTCATTGCCTCATTGGACATTTCTGCTGTTGTTAAAATAAATACTTACAAAATTTTACCTCCGGAAGATTCCAGGGTGCTAACTGAATACCCTGCTGGTAAAATCTCAATCCTTGGAATGTTCAATTGCCTGCAAATAGTTGAGGTTGCATGGAGTGATTTTCATAATATTGCCAATGCCTTCTATTTCTGATATAAATGCTAATTGAAGACTTAGGAAGGCTGAAATTTGTATCAGCTCTGAACTAGTAGACACAGGTAGTGATGCTCCAGTGGGATGTAATTTAGATACTCTTGTACACAATCTTGCTCCTCCATGATGAATTGAATTGAGCATTTCATGGCTAATAGCTTTGCTGAAGTGTACACTTCACATTAAAAAGTTTATTTTGAAAAGACCAAGGCTTTAGCCTTGAATAGTCTCAACATCTAAGTTTGATCTGCACAAAGTCCAAAACAGAACTTTCAACATATTCACTGCTTTCATCATGCATTTTCTTTTCCCTCTTGTGCACAGGCCGAAAATATATGGGTGTAAGGGTACACGACTTTTCTCCCCGGGCTGAAAAGAACACGCACACAGAAAAGTTTTTTGGTAAAATTCGGTGCATCCAAACTATAACTGATATTCGCTTTTGGTTAGTGTTTTTTTGCCAGCAATGATTGAATTATTTCCTAAAGCAATCAGAACATCTTTACGAGGCTTAGAAATAATAAAAACGTTGTGATGAACGTGAAATGTTTAAGAAAAATCATAGATATTTTTTTGGAAAAGCATGAAAAATATAATTAGATTAGGGGAGTTTATTTTAAACCTAAATTGTATAGAAATGTTTGATCTTTCACATGGAAGCAATAATTTGGTAAAATGTGTTTGTTGAGCTGTAATTGATTAAAAAATGCTAATTTTTTTACGGAGTGCAATTTTCAGATTTTCCAACCTACTTATGTTGACGTTTTGTATCATAGCGAAGTAAGCTAGTGGTGTTGGGTTTGCGTTTTCTTAGAGATTCATCATCTGTTGACCCAATGGCGTTAACTATGTTTTCTATGATTGACGTTTTTTTTTTCCGTGAATTTTTCCAGAAAATTACTTACAT
Organism: Macrobrachium nipponense; assembly: GCF_015104395.2. NCBI lineage: Eukaryota > Metazoa > Arthropoda > Malacostraca > Decapoda > Palaemonidae > Macrobrachium > Macrobrachium nipponense. The sequence goes on from NC_061091.1 coordinate 44,909,123, forward strand.
ATGACGTACCCAGCGCATCTTCTGTGCACTTGCGGAATGTATTTCAAATGTGGAATCCAAGTCAGTTTGCTATAAAAAATCAACCCAAGATACCTTGTTTCACCAAAACATGGAATTTTCTGCCCATGTATGTGTAATGCAATACATTATTTTAATACAGATATTTTCCATATCTGTAAATAAACCCATGACCCAAGGGGTCACTGGCGAATTAGGAGAGTGATCAATAGCCATAACAGGATGTAAAACTAGACCATGCCATGCCATGCAATGCTTGCAGTGGCCTGGTTTGCATTTATCTGTATCAACAAGTGTCTTGTAAACAGGTCAAAACACCTTCCATGGGAAGTTGGTGACCTATCACCTGTAAAGGAAACACATGACTTCCGAGTCATATGAATGTATCTATTATTTTTGTAATACACGGAGATAGCTATTGTCAGCTATCGATGCGACTCTCTTGAATAGTTAGTTCTCTCATACATCCCGAACAGAGCGGTCATCTAACCAACCTTTCCTATACTCCTGTGATGGAGTTAAATAAAGTTGTTAAGAAGTTAACTCAGGAAGTTTGAGTCATCTCCCCAATTCTGAAGAAGAACAAAATCTACTTGATGTCACTTCAACGAGAAAGGGAAAAGAACCACAATGCTTGCGTATCACAGTCGCAAGAATAGACGTATAACTGATCTCCGTCCTATACCATTGTAAGTGGTGGATCGAAGACAGTCAAATATGAACAGATCTGGATCAGGGTGGATCCCTATCTTAGCTAGAAACCTAAATCCATTCATCTCCGCCCATTTTACTATGTTATCCATGCAAAACTAAAGAGGTGTTCAGCCACTGCCATCCTCGTTGCTGCAAAAGAATATGAGCTACATCTAGGGGAATTATTTTTGATATTCCAATGATTGCTAAGGCAAACAAGGTTAAATTTAAAACACTTCATTGTGGCAGTCCTTCTTCTTGGTAGAATATATCTGACATTTGTTGCTCAAACCTGTACCTGAAATAACTTATTTCTTAAAAATGCCTTGACAAAAAGAGGTAAATTTCCTCTCAGGTTACATTCATATAGAACACTCAGAATGCCATATCTCCATGATGTATCAAAAGCCTTCTCAAGATCAAAGAAAACAGTGATACATTGCTGCTTGTTAGCAAAAGCTTCACATACTGAACATTCCACTTAAGCCCATACATCAGTTGTGAAGTGCATACTTTGAGACCACACTGAGCAGGCGACAGATATTTACCGTGTTCCATGTACCACATCACATGTGTTCTATATTTTTTCCATGATCTTACACGGATATGTCAGTGTAATAGGACGATAATTCTCTGTCTTGAATAGGTCTTTCCCTGGTTTCACGAATGGCAGTAATTTTAACATTTCTTATAGCTTAGGGAAGATATGTTCTCAGAAAGTTTTGCTAATAAGGCTTAATATGAAAAGACTGGTATTTTTAGGGGTATGCTTAACCATTGAATATGTTATATCATCCAGTCAGGGAGCTAATTCACTACATTTATTTAAGTTTGATTCAAATTTTCTCACAGTAAAAGGTATATTGTAATGTTCATCCCTTGACATATTAACATCAATTTCTACCTATTTCATTTTCTTTGTGCTGAAAAGGGTCTATCATCATTTTTCTTTGCAACATTTGCAAAATGATTAGCAAACACATTTGATTTACCACTAACTGGGGATCTGCTACTTCACAACCATTGATCTTGATAACTAAAGGTTCACAAGGAGTAAATTCACCTATTTTTCTAAATCTCTTCCAAACTAAAGTCAACAGGTGTTTTTTAATTTAGCAAAAATAGGAAAATTGTCTAAGATTCTTTTCATGCCTTTTTATTTCCATGCAGAAATGAGCTCTTGCTTCTTAAAATTCAACATGTTAACTCATACTTTCGTTTGCACTATCTTGTGAAAGCTAACCCTGTAGTTCTAAGAGTTTTCTGGCATTTATAAGCCCTCCACGGAACTGGTCAGTGGATAAATATGCACAAATTCTTAGGTATAGATTGAAGACCAGCTGAAAATATAATTGTATTAAAAAAGTCAAGAGCACAGGGAAAGTCATCAGCTGCCTCATCTATTGAGCTGCGTTCCAGGAAAATTGCCCAATAGTCTTTACCAATGTTCCATTGAGGTAGCTTTGAAGATGGAGGAACTGACACTACATTCATTACTATTGGAAATTGGTTGCTGATAAACCTATCACTTAAAACTCGCCAAGTAAATTCAATAAGGCAGTCATCACTGCATATAGATAAATCAATTGCTGATATGTAGCTGTTTGAACATGAAAATATGTAGACTTCTTGTTTAGGATTCCCAAATTTTCACTTTATATGATGGAAAACAGGCAAATTCCTCTTTGATAGATAACAATATCACCCTAAAGACAGTTCCTACTACAGTGTTTTCCCTGTATTCGCGGGGGATGTGTACCAGACACCCCCATGAATAGTTAAAAACCGCGAATAGTTAGAACCACCACTAAAAATGCTTTTAACTGCCTATCTTGAAAGCTCAGATACCAAATGTACACCTTAAATAACATCCTACTTCAAATATTATACCTAAAATTACTAACCTATTACTGTATTAATTTCAAAGTAAAATTAAACATTTTACCATTAAAAATATATACCTAAAGCCAATAATAGAGAGAGAGAGAGAGAGAGAGAGAGAGAGAGAGAGAGAGAGAGAGAGAGAGAGAGAGAGAGAGAGAGCATTGAATGGCAACATCATATATCTGACCATCAAGAGTGAAATTATGAATTATTCCTGAGACAGAGAGAATAATAATAATAATACAGAGAGAGAGAGAGAGAGAGAGAGAGAGAGAGAGAGAGAGAGAGAGAGAGAGAGAGAGAGAGAGAGAGAGAGAGAATAACTTCTAGACTCCGACTCCTTCCCCTCCGCCAATACGTATATCAAACTGTTATTTACTCCCCCGCCCTCCTTCCTCCAAGTGGATTAAAAGACTGGGAATTGCTATTTTTCCATTAATCTTATCAATATTTGAAAATTAGTTATAAAGTAAATCATTTGTTTATATTACAAAACAAATAAACATACGTAAGTGAGAGAGAGAGAGAGAGAGAGAGAGAGAGAGAGAGAGAGAGAGAGAGAGAGAGAGAGAGAGAGAGAGAGAGAGAGAGAGAGAAGTTATTGTTTAATTTCATTAAACTCAATATTATTTGAAAACTATTACTGTATATTATTATTTCACCATAAAATGTAGTAATGCCCTAAAAGATATACAGTACATATACATAAACTTCCATGCCAAACATAGGGCGAACGTTACCACTATGACATGCATATCTCATGTAGCAAGAGAGAGAGAGAGAGTTATCCTTATTCAAAAGAGTAAAATGGATAGGTTATTATAGATCTCTAAAATACTATCACATATGAATTATAAATTAGTTATATTACTAATATTATTATTAGTATAGTAATATATATTAGAGAGATAGTTTATTTAGAGAGTGAGAAGAGAGAGCGAGAGAGAGAGAAGATGAGAGAGAGAGAGCGAGATTTTATCCTTATTCAAAAAGAGTAAAATGGATAGGTTATTGTAGATCTCTAAAATACTATCACATATGAATTATAAATTAGTTATATTACTAATATTATTAGTAGTAAGTAATAATAATATTAGAGAGAGAGAGAGAGAGAGAGAGAGAGAGAGAGAGTTATCCTTATTCAAAAGAGTAAAATGGATAGGTTATTGTAGATCTCTAAAATACTATCACATATGAATTATAAATTAGTTATATTACTAATATTATTATTATTATGTGAAAATATCAATAAACATATACACATGTACATAGAAATTTTTTCATCTCAGAGAGAGAGAGAGAGAGAGAGAGAGAGAGAGAGAGAGAGTTATCCATACTTGAAAGAGTAAAATGGAATGGTTATTGTAGTATTTCTTTAAAATACTATCACATATGATTTTTGTAATTACAGTTATATTATCATTATTATTTGAAAATATTAATAAACATATTATACATACATGTACCATAAAAATCTTTCATCTCAGTAGAGAGAGAGAGAGAGAGAGAGAGAGAGAGAGAGAGAGAGAGAGAGAGAGAAGAGAGAGACACACTCCCTCCCCTCCTGTCACATTCCTTGATATATTTGACAGCTGTTGGTCCTCAGTTTGGTACCTGGAGTTCGAAAGAAAGATGCGTGAAGACTGGGATTTCCTTCATTCTTACATAATTTTTTATTTATAAACTAAAATCTTACTAATTCACTTTAGTATTTTCTTTAATGAATTGATATTATTGCTGTTTACATTAATATTGATATTTGAAAATTAGTAAATCATTTATTTATTATACAAAAATCATATACCTCTGTAAGAAAGAGAGAGAGAGAGAGAGAGAGAGAGAGAGAGAGAGAGAGAGAGAGAGAGAGAGAGAGAGAGAGAGAGAGAAGGTTACCCTTATTTTGAGAGAATGAAATGGAAAGATTATTGTAGTATTTCTGTAAAATACTATCACATATGATTTTTGTAATTACAATTATTATTATTATTATCATTTGAAAATATTAATAAACATATTATACATCATAGTACTATAAAAAATCTCAAATCTCAGGAGAGAGAGAGAGAGAGAGAGAGAGAGAGAGAGAGAGAGAGAGAGAGAGAGAGAGAGACACTTCCTCCCCTCCAGTCACATTACTTGATATATTTGACAGCTGTTGGACCTCAGTTTGGTACCTGGAGTTCGAAAGAAAGATGCGTGAAGACTGGGATTTCCTTCATTCTTACATATTTTTTTAATTTATAAACTAAAATCTTACTAATTCACTATAGTATTTTCTTTAATGTATTGATTGCTCTTTACATTTATATTATTTGAAAATTAGTAAATCATTTATTTAACATACAGAAAACATACATCTCTGTAAGAGAGAGAGAGAGAGAGAGAGAGAGAGAGAGAGAGAGAGAGAGAGAGAGAGAGAGAGAGAGAGAGAATTATTATGTGATATCATTTAATCTTATTAAACTTAATAATACAGTACTGATCAATATTAATATTCTAAAATTAGTAAATCATTTTTGTATCAAAAAATGTATTTAGTCATGAAAAAATAACATCAAAATACAATAATTTGGGATCATTTATCATCGGAAAACACCCGCAAATAGGCGAATTTCCCACAAATAATGGGTAGATAAGGTCCAGAGAAAAATCCCCGAATCCGTGAGTCCGCGAATCTGGAGAACGCGAATACTGGGGGCCCACTGTATTTGCATCTCCCAGAATATCTAAGGGATATGGTGTCTGTTGAATGATGGGGAAGACCTCACCAAGATAGAGAGAACATATACAGTGGACCCCAATATTCGCGTTCTCCGGATTCACGGATTTCTCTCGGGAACATTTCACAGCATTATTAGCGGAAAATTCGCGCATTTGCTGTATTTTTCTATGAGAAATATCCACAAATTCCTGGTTTTTTAAATCAATTTCATCATAAAATGCACTTTTTGTGATAAAACTATTAAAAAAACTAAGTATGAAAATTTTTAGTGGTTTTTCTTGAGTTTCAATGAACAAAATAGGCTGCTTTTAGCATTTTTAAAGGGGTTCCAAACATTCGCGGATTTTAACTATTCATAAGGGGGGGGGGGGGGGGGGGGAGGGGGGGGGGGGGGGGGGGGGGGGGGGGGTTCTGCTACGGGGAGGGGGGGGGGTGTCTGGTACGCATCCCCCGCGAATATGGGGGGACCACTGTACAGTAGAGCCCCGGACCTCAACAATAATCCATTCTGAAGGAGGTGCCAAATTTCAATTTCTTTTAAATCTGAATCAATATTTTCATAAGAAATACCTAAAAATGGACTAATACATTCCCGATCACCCATTACTACCCTAACATTACCTTATTAATTCATTCCAAAGGAGGCGCCGAAATTAAATTTTCTTGAGATCTCATTCAATATTTTCCATAAGAAATACCTGAAAATGGATTAATCCGTTCCCGATAACCCATTACTACCTTAACCTTGCCTTATTATATAAAACAGTTCACATAAATTACAATTAACCTTTAAACGCCTATTGGACGTATTAAACATCGATGAAAATTGTCTGTTGGGTGCCGAATTGACGGATGAAACGTCGACACAAAAAAGATTTTTTTTACATTTGCGGAAAAATAGTTATAGGCCTACTTGGCAAAAACTTTTGAATCACGCACCTGGAGGGATGCTGGGAGTTCGCGGATGAAGCTGATGTTTTGTTTACAATCGTTACCCAGGCGCGCAAGCGCGAATTTCTTTCTTCTCGCACTAAAAAGTATCAGCGACACATCTAAGAAATTGTTTCATCACTTTGACATAATTTTTGCACCATTTTATATTAGCCATTACATAGTTCTATATCTGAGAATGTGCGCAATTTCATGTAGAATACAACAATAAACCACCCATGGTTGTATCTTTTATCAGTTTTCAAATATTTTCATTTAAATAATGATGTGCCAAAATTTCAACCTTCGGTCAACTTTGACTTGACCGAAATGGTCAAAAAACGCAATTGTAAGCTAAAACTCTTATATTCTAGCAATATTCAATCATTTACCTTCATTTTACAATAAATTGGAAGTCTCTAGCATAATATTTCGATTTATGGTGAATTTATGAAAAAACTTTTTCCTTACGTCCACGCGGTAACTCTTCCGTAAAAATCAGACATTTTTTCGTCCGATTGTCGTAATGTTTGCACCGGTTTATATTAGCCGTTACATAAAGTTTTATATATGGAAATGTGCACAATTTCATGTAGATACAACTAAAAACAACCCCTGGTTATAGCTTTTATCAGTTTGAAATATTTTCATATAAATAACGATAAGTGGCAAAATATCAACCTTCGGTCAACTTTGACTTGACCAAAATGGTCAAAAAACGCAATTGTAAGCTAAAATGCTTACATTCTAGTAATATTCAACAAATTGAAAGTCTTTAGCACAAAATTTCGATTTATGGTGAATATTTGAAAAAAAAAAAACTTTTTCCTTAAGTCTGCGCGGTAACTCTTCCGAAAAATTCATAAAATTTTTCGTCCGATTGTCGTAATGTTTGCACCGTTTTATATTAGTCGTTACATAAAGTTTTATATATGGAAATGTGCGCAATTCCATGTAGAATACAACAAAAAATCAACCCATGTTGTAGCTTTTATCAGTTTTGAAATATTTTCATATAAATAACGATAAGTGCCAAAATTTCAACCTTCGGTCAACTTTGACTTGACCGAAATGGTCGAAAAACGCAATTGTAAGCAAAGACTCTTACATTTCAGTAATATTCAATCATTTACCTTTATTTTGCAACAAATTGGAAGTCTCTAGCACAATATTTCGATTGATGATGAATTTTTGAAAAATACTTTTTCCTAAATCTACGCGGTAACTAACCGAAAAAATCTGAATTTTTTTCGTCCGATTGTCGTAATGTTTGCACCGTTTGATATTAGCCGTTAGATAAAGTTTTATATATGAAAATGTGCGCAATTTCATGTAGAATACAACGATACACAACCCATGGTTATAGCTTTTATCAGTTTTGAAATATTTTCATATAAATAACGATAAGTGCTAAGTGCTAAAATATCAACCTTTGGTCAATTTTGACTAGACCGAAATGGTCGAAAAATGCAATTGTAAGCTAAAACTCTTACATTCTAGCAATATTCAATGATTTACCTTCATTTTGCAACAAATTGGAAGTCTCTATCACAATATTTCGATTTATAGTGAATTTTTTAAAACAAAAATTACTTTACGTCCGCACAGTAACTTCCGAAAAAATAAAAAAAATGTTTCGTCCGATTGTCGTAATGTTTGCACCGTTTTATATTAGCCGTTACATAAAGTTTTATATAAGAAAATGTGCGCAATTTCATGTAGAATAAAAAAAAAAACAACCCATGGCTGTAGCTTTTATCAGTTTTGAAATATTTTCATAAATATCGATAAGTGCCAAAATTTCAACCTTCGGTCAACTTTGACTCGACCGAAATGGTAAAAAAACGCAATTGTAAGCTAAAATTATTACATTATAGTAAGCTAAAACTATTACATTCTAGTAATATTCAATCATTTACCTTTATTTTGCAAAGAAATTGGAAGTTTCTAGCACAATACTTCGATTTATGGTGAATTTATGAAAAAAACTTTTTCATTAAGTCTGCGCGGTAACTCTTCCAAAAAAATCAGAAATTTTTTCGCCTGATTGTCGTAATGTTTGCACCGTTTTATATAAGCCGTTACATAAAGTTTTATATATGAAAATGTGCGTAATTTCATGTAGAATACAAGTAAAAACAACCCATTGTTGTAGCTTTTATCAGTTTTTAATATTTTCATATAAACAATGATAAATAGAAAAAATTCTACCTTCGGTCAACTTTAACTTGACCGAAATGGTCAAAAACTGCAATTGTAAGCTACAACACTTACGGTCTAGTAATATTCAATCAATTACCTTCATTTTGCAATAAACAGGAAGTCTCTAGCACAATATTTTGATTTATGGTGAATTTTTGAAAACAACTTTTTTTTACGTCGACGCGTTACAAATTCATGCATCTTATTGTGATAATATTTTCTCTGTGTTGCTTTGATTGTTTTACAATTTGTTACATGCCAAAATCATCGCAATTTAGTGTACAATACAACGAAAAAATAATTAACTCATTAGCTTTAACCATTTTGCTCACAGCGTGATTTGTATACAATTATATATGAACATTTTTTTTCATGCTGTCATATATTCCAATATTTATATATGATAATGATATTTTTTTCCCATTTCTGATGGTTGCATACTAAACTTCAGGCAATAACAAAAAAAAAGGAACCAAACATGAACTCTTAATCTTGAAAATTAAGCATGCTGTCATTTTTTTTTAACCTTTTTTCTGCTTCAGCGCTCACTCGTGAACCCCGCCGGCATACGGGAGACACTTTCGGAAATACCGGCTCGGCATTTAAAGGTTAAACAAGTTCAGAGTTAAATAAATATATCAGAAGTATATTTGTTATTTCTAAATTAGTATATTGTATAAAAAAAATTGACCTATGTCCAATGCGGCCAAATTACAAATGGCTGACCAGGCGCCATAGTATAGCTACCACTACACAGAATGCAGAGTAACGGGTAGGCACAAAACTTGTTTCTAACATAAAACATTCAAAAACAAGCTTAACTATTACAGTATGCCCAGTAAATTAATAAAATATTAACATTAAGTCAAATTATGTTTATCATAACTTACAAAAATTTGCATACATAACATCGGCAGCTTGTGGCATAAGCGGATGTAAACAAACCTGTGTACGTGAGTATATATACATACTGTATGTACAAAATCACTTAAAAATATCTTTCAATAAATGTTAGCTACTAAAACTTTCTTCATATAATATTCTTGTAAAATAGAGATGCGTCTTCTATAGCAGCAAATTACTAACCTCTTCTTTACCAAGAAGCTTAATAAAGCGTAAAGATTGCGTTCGTTACCGAACCACGTGTATATTAAACTTTGCTTTCATTGGGAAGAAATTCACTTTCTCGTGAACAACAATCTGTGTTATAAAAATCCATAATTATAAAATAAAGTAGAATATTACTATGCAAAATATACAAAGATTTTCAAACACCATTCAGTATTTACGTTAACACTGTTGATGTCGAAAGTCTTTGTATATCTTTAATCCTTCACTATTAATTGTGTATTTTTATGATACATCGCTCTCACTACCAAACCTCAGAACGGTGTTCGAAAGTCTTTGTGTATTTTTCATACTTTACTATTAATTGTCAATTTTCATGACATACAATTTTCTCACTACCAACCCTCACACAAACTTTGCATTTACTATTAGGAAATGCATACGTGTGTGTGCATAGTTTTTAGACTAAAACTTTCTAAAAAAAAAATTGAGAATGGATGCTTGCTTAAACCAAGGATATCCCACAAAAGCAAAACTTGTGCTCATACCAAAACAATAGCAGCGGAGTGATCAAGTTTAAAACCAAAGCGTAGCACATCACCACCAATGTTACCTGATGCAGTAGCATCATTTGATATTTTTAGCATATTTGAGGTGAATTTCGTTGCATAGCGTAATATTTGGCATAACGACCCATTTAGTATAATTTTGAGAAGTTTGGCATAAATAAACATAGAATAATTGAAAATAACAAACATACCTCACTTAATAAAATAATGTACTCAATATTTAATAAATTAGGTTGATTGATTAGTCACATAAGAAAACCTAATCACAGGTTTGATGTGTCCCTCATGCATACTGCCCGAGCGTCACAAATGTCTGTTTCATGACATAAGTACAAAACTAAATCCCAAAAATTATCTCGGAAAATGAACAACAGGACTCAGATAGTGAATAGTTTGCACGAATTAATTACAAGTGATGCTATTGACAGTTTTCTTTATGAAAACATCAACAGAGAGTCATTCTGGGTTCAAGTTTATCTAAGTAATAAATATCCTATTCTTTCAAAGTTAGCTCGAGCCTTGCTAACCATTACCATATGCAGACTGTGAGTGCATTTCTTCATGGTAAAAAAAAAGAAAAAAATAATAATTCAAAAATTTATACTACAGTCCATAAAGATATTTCCTGTAGATAGGATTATCAACTTTCATATTTAATGGCCACAATTGTATTCATACGTTATATATTTTTATTCACTGTGAAAATAAAATTTTAATTTAACTTAACATTAGCACAATTTTGTTTTCCCACCAGCATAATTTTGATAGATTTAGCATAATTTCCTGTAGAATTTAGCATCAAATGAGAAATGAGATCTGTTAGCATAAAATTAACATAACTTTGCCATCCCACTAGCATATATTGATAGATTTAGCATTATTTCATATAAAGTTTAGCATCAAGTGAAAATGAGATCCAAGCATAATACCAGCATAATTTTGATATATTTGGCATAATTTTATATAGAGTTTAGAATCAAATGGAAGCGAGATCTAAGCATAATATCAGCATAATTTTGATAGATTTAGCATAATTTCATGTAGAGTTTAGCATCAAATGGGAAGTGATAACTAAGTTAATGTAATATTAGCATAATTTTGTCATCCCACTAGCATAACTTCAATAAATTTAGCATAATTTCATATACATGTATACGTATTGGGAAGTGAGACCTAAGTTAGCATAACATTAGATAATTTTGATCGATTTAGCACATTTTCACGTAGCCTTTAGCAACAAATGAGAAGTGAGATCTAAATTAGCATAAAATTAGCATAATTTTATCATCCTACATGCATAATTTTGATAGATGTAGCATATTAGCATAATTTCATATGCAGTTTAGCATCAAAGAGATCTGGTAACACAAAATGCCACCAACACCAACTAGTGGAGATTGACTGAAACCGTTTTGTTTACAAACATCATATGGTCACTCTGGTCGAATTCAGGGATTTAGTTCGAACTCTAATGCAAAGTTTACTCAAAATTTGGTGTCAAAACCCGATTATGTCGACTTCTGATACAGTTGAGGTCCGGGGTTCTACTACAGTGGTACCTCGACATACAAAAGGCTCAACTTACGAAAAACTTGAGATACGAAAGCAAATACGAAAAATTTTAAAGCTTTACATACGAAAAGTTTTCAAGATACGAAAGGTTGTTGCTGTAAAGTCCCGAGATTCGCCTGGACCACCGAGAACAATTTTAAAACTCCCGCGCCGCCAACTGAGTAAACTCGCCACCATCCTCCCGCTCTCCCATTGGTTCCTGATGCTAGTCACCCCATAAGGTCCTGCTCTCCTATTGGTCAGCATCTACCCCTTGTGCTTTAAGTATTCTATGCTGTAAATTGAAAAACTTATTCATGCAATACATTTAATAAAAAAAAACATTAGGTAAAGATAGAATAAAGAATAGAAATGAATGGTTATTATACTGTTTGGTAGTTTCAGTAGTTGAAGAGAGAGTAGTTGAAGAGAGATAATGAAAATTTATGGCTTACTGTGTAAAGTGATTGCTTGGCGATCGTTCGATACTCGTAAGTGCTGGATGTAAACAGAAGTTTGGAAGCTTTTTTTTGTTTGTTTATTATAGTTAATGGTTACTTAATAATTATTTGAAATGAGTACATGCAATACATTTAATAAAAAAATTGTGAATTAGATATCATAAAATATAAAATAAATCAGACTGCCAACAAATACGTATTTTTTAGAATTCTTCTTCTTTTTTATTATTACGTTACGTATACGTATGTTTCATTATAGCTGTCAGTAACTCGGTATCTCCATTAGGTAAAGATAGAATAAAGAATAGAAATGAATGGTTATTATACTGTTTGGTAGTTTCATTAGTTGAAGAGAGATACTAATGAAAATTTATGGCTTACTGTGTGCTAGGAAAAATGATTGCAACCGCTAACATAGGCTAGGCTTATTGCTAAGAGACATATGCTAAAGTCCTAATATATGCAGTAAAAATGGGGTTGAACATTACATGCAGTTGAATATTACTCAAGTATGTACAGTATTTTGCCTTTTTGGAGTCATATTTCTTCCGTCGGATCTGCGTCGTAACCCTAGAACATGTGTTTTAGGCCTGGAAATTTAATTTACTGGGGTGTTTTTGGAGGGCTTGGAACGGATTAGCCATTTTACATGTAAAATGTGGTCCAAGATACAAAAACTTCATAATACGAAGGGCGCCTCGGAACGGATTAATTTCGTATCTCGAGGTACTACTGTACAGGCAGTCCCTGGGTTACGACGGGGGTTCCGTTCTTAATACGCGTCGTAACCCGAAAATCGTCGTAAGCCGGAACGACGTTCTTGAAAACATGTCCACAGGGAAAATTTCACTAATTTGCAATTTTTCTTAGGGCCGTATCTCTAAAATCATCACTAATTTACTTTTTTCATGTGCAACACTGTGTATTCACAAATTACTGTATATTTTCATTAAAATACAAGAGAGAGAGAGAGAGAGAGAGAGAGAGAGAGAGAGAGAGAGAGAGAGAGAGAGAGAGAGAGATTACATAAAACCATTAAATTCGTTGACCATTGTATGGCATTGTTAAGCTCCGAGTGTCACTGGAGTTATGAGGTAGGGAAATTGATACAGAAAAAGATAAAGGGAAGAATTTTCTTTTGAAATTAGTTATCATATTATTACTATTTCTATTATTATTATTATTATTATTATTTGAAAATATAATAAACACGTGCATCTACCATAAAAATTCTCTCATCTCAGTAAGAAAGAGGAATTATCCTTACAAGTGAAATGGAAAGGTCATTTTCATCTCTTTAAAATATGACCATTATGAATTTTGTAATTAAAATTTTATTATTATTATTATTATTATTATTATTATTATTATAATATTAAACTGAAATTATCAATAAACATTTTACATACTAAGTACCATAAAAATTCTTTCATCTCGGTAAAAGAGAGAGAGAGAGAGAGAGAGAGTTTATCTCTCTCTCTCTGTTCTCTCAAGAAATACTTATAACGCTTCCAGCGAAAGAGAGGGAGAGAGTTACCACTATGACACATTATTATCTTGTGTGGCAAAAGAAAGAGAGAAGAGAGAGAGAGAGAGAGAGGAGAGAGAGAGAGAGAGAGGAGAGAGAGAGAGAGAGAGAGTTGTTAACCTTAATTAAAAGTGACATGGATAGATTAGTGCGTATTGTATTTCTTTAAAATACTATCACATATGAATTTTGTAATTACAATTATTATTATTATTATTTCGGAAGGAGACCCTCTCGTAGACATGTTTTGTTAAAAATGACTGCTGCTTCAGCACTATTAATCTTATAAAGAGTCTTCTCTATCTTTCTGAGACGCTGACGGCTCATTGTTGCTTAGACTGGCGAGCAACACACCAAAGGGCATGGTAAAATTCGGTTGAGTCATTTGATTTATTATTGCTTATACAATTCTCATCTCTCTCTCGTCTCTCTCTCTCTCTCTCTCTCTCTCTCTCTAACGCGACGTTTCCTCCTGATCGACAGGACATTATCAAGCGATAACTGCTGAGGGACTGAATTCCAGTGGCGAGTCCTTCTCCTTATATCGTGGCGTTGCGAGCTCTTCAGTACGGTCAGAGCACTTCTCCGGCAGGTCGAGTTTTTATTGGTTCCCGGGAAGGTGACTCATACGGCGGGCGTTGACGAGTCTTGCAGACCTTCTCAGGTAGGGGGTATCACCGGGAGCCTCTTGATTGGCTTCTACCTGCGTGACGTCACCCCTGGTATTATTCTCATGTCCGGTGTTCGTTCCATGCGCGCTGGTACTTTCGTTAGGGGGGAGGGGTGTGGTCCTCCTCACACACGTCGGTATCAGGAACGCTTCTTGGGTGGTATTGAGGGGAGGCTTTTCCTCAAGGATGAGCAGCGCTTCTAGGAGACGCAGACGTCGTGGGTCAGGTGCTCTCCCGATGATCTTAATATTCCTGACGATGTCGTCTCTCGTGATGTTTCTGCGGTGTACTGCAAGGGCGTGCTGCCTAATGGCGCCCTCCTGGGCGTGGCAGGAAATCCTTTTTGACAGGCGCATCGTCGTCATGCCGATGTAAATCCCAGGGCATCCTTGGGCATACGTATCGGTAGACGACGTTGGACTGCTTCAGGGGGTCTCCTGCCGGTGGGGAGGGGTTGTTCTTCATCAGGAGGTCTTTCGTACGCCGATTCTTGTAGTAAATAATGAGGGACACTCTCTTTCCTTCCTCCATGGGGCGGACGTGTTCCTCTATTATTTTCTTCATGGAACACGTCCGCCCCATGGAGGAAGGAAAGAGAGTGTCCCTCATTATTTACTACAAGAATCGGCGTACGAAAGACCTCCTGATGAAGAACAACCCCTCCCCACCAGCAGGAGACCCCCTGAAGCAGTCCAACGTCGTCTACCGATACGTATGCCCCGCCCAAGGATGCCCTGGGATTTACATCGGCATGACGACGATGCGCCTGTCAAAAAGGATTTCCTGCCATGCCCAGGAGGGCGCCATTAGGCAGCACGCCCTTGCAGTACACCGCAGAAACATCACGGAGCGACGGACATCGTCAGGAATATTAAGATCATCGGGAGAGCACCTGACCCACGACGTCTGCGTCTCCTAGAAGCGCTGCTCATCCTCGAGGAAAAGCCTCCCCTCAATACCACCCAAGAAGCGTTCCTGATACCGACGTGTGTGAGGAGACCACACCCCTCCCCCTAACGAAAGTACCAGCGCGCATGGAACGAACACGGACATGAGAATAATACCAGGGGTGACGTCACGCAGGTAGAAGCCAATCAAGAGGCTCCCGGTGATACCCCCTACCTGAGAAGGTCTGCAAGACTCGTCAACGCCCGCCGTATGAGTCACCTTCCCGGGAACCAATAAAAACTCGACCTGCCGGAGAAGTGCTCTGACCGTACTGAAGAGCTCGCAACACCACGATATAAGGAGAAGGACTCGCCACTGGAATTCAGTCCTCAGCAGTTATCGCTTGATAATGTCCTGTCGATCAGGAGGAAATGTTCGCGTTAGAGAGAGAGAGAGAGAGAGAGAGAGAGAGAGAGAGAGAGAGAGAGAGAGAGAGAGAGAGAGAGAGAGAGAGAGAGAATTGTATAAGTAATAATAAATCAAATGTCTCAACCGAATTTTACCATGCCCTTTGGTGCGTTGCTCGCCAGTCTAAACAACAACGAGAAAGCCGTCATCAGAAAGATAGAGAAGACTCTTTATAAGATTAATAGTGCTGAAGCAGCAGTCATTTTTAACAAAACATATTATTATTATTATTATTATTATTATTATTATTATTATTTGAAAGTATTAAAAACAAATAGTACAAGTACATAAAAAATCTTGAGTCTCAGTAAATGAGAGAGAGAGAGAGAGAGAGAGAGAGAGAGAGAGAGAGAGAGAGTGATTTCATGGACACATGATTGCAACACTGCAGCTCTTCCCCCTCCTAGCTGTCACAGAACTTGATATATCTGACAGTTTTAGTACCTGGATCTCGAGAAAAGGTTACTGGAAGAAGACTGGGATTTCCTTCATTCTTCCATAATTTTTCAAATATAAGCTAAAATCTTACTAATTCCCTATGGTATTTTCTTTAATGAATTGATATTATTGCTGTATAAATTAATATTAATATTTGAAAATAGTAAATCATTTATTTATCATACAAAAAAACATACATCTTTGTAGTAGAGAGAGAGAGAGAGAGAGAGAGAGAGAGAGAGAGAGAGAGAGAGAGAGAGAGAGAGAGAGAGAGAGAGAGAGAGAGAATTATTATTCTTATTAGGTGATATCATTTCAACTTATTAAACTTACTAATACAGTATTAATCAAAATTAATATTTGAAAATTAGTAAATCATTTTTGTATTATAAAAATGTATTTAGTCATGAAAATAAACATCAAAATACACTAATTAGTGATTATTTTCGTTGGAAAATACAAAGAGAGAGAGAGAGAGAGAGAGAGAGAGAGAGAGAGAGAGAGAGAGAGAGAGAGAGAGAGAAACTATGGTTTTTATATCCAAGTCTAAGTAGAGTATAAATGGATTCTTTAAGTGAAATAATGTTTCAATGATATTTTGCTGTTTTGTATTAAAGGATATGTATACTGTTTGAGAATGCGTTCCTTATCCTTGACTATGGTTACCATACAGTTTAATAGCGTAAATTAATTTATGCGCCCTCCGCTCAGAAACTAGTTCTGCATATGAGGTATCGTTAAAAGGCATAAAAAACCGTCGTAACCTGGAATTTGCGTTGTAATATTACCAGAAACTTAGTTTTGTTAATTATGTATACTGGAAACAAGCAATGATTTTTTCATTATTTGCACTTTTGGACTGTTATAAACTGCACATCCCAAGCTAGTGTATTCATTCGCTCGGAAACTAGTTCCGCATATGAGGCGTCACTAAAAAAATTTAAAAAATACGACATAAAAAGTGTCGAAAATCATCATAACCTCAAAATTTTTGTTGTAATCTAACCAAAAACTTATTTTTATTAATATACTGTGCTAAACTATAAAGGATTCTTATCATAGTATGCGTTTTTTAAAAGCGTCGTTAACTCGGAACGTCGGAAGCATCAGCGTCGTAACCTCGGAACAAGCGTCATAACCCACGGCGGATTTTTCAATGAATATTTAAGAAAAAGCGTCGTAACCTCGGAACGTCGTAAGCCGGACCCGTCGTAACCCAGGGACCGCCTGTATACTGTATATTTTCTTTGCAAATGGATCTACACACCTATCACTTTCACTGTAGATTGGACTCTAATAGAATTTTACAGGGTCTTACTTTGAATACCACAGGTAGTCCCCAGTTATTGGTGGGGGTTCCATTCCCAATGGTGTGACAATAACCGCAAAAAAAAAAATCGCCAATATCCAGGGATTGGCACTGCTGTTAAATGGGGATCAGTACACATCACTGCCAAAAATCCAGTTATTGTCATAGGTAAACAATCAAGTGTAAAACTGGATCGCTGATAAACAAGCTGCTGATGACATGGGACTGCCTTTCTGTACATATATATATAAAGCTACACCCCCATGGCTTCTTATATTCATATTAAAGGGGTAATGATAGGATGCATAACCTTGTGGGGTAGGAAATGTATTATTACCAATCATAAGTCTTCTGCAAAGCTATACTGGCAGTCCCTTAGTTAATGGGATTCCTGTTCTGACGGCTTGAAAAGCAAAAATCGGTGATAACCGAAAATCCACAGTTAATGGCACCTCTGTTAGGTATGTATCGGCACCAATACTCTATTATTGGCACTGATAACCAGAAATCGGTGCATTTCGGCCCAAGACAATTACCATAAAACAGGATTGCTGATAACCAAGGCTGCTAATAATCAGGGACTGCCTATACATATACAGGAGACACTTCTGATAGTTCTTCCTATTTATCTCTTAATCCCCGACATTTTCACTAGAGAAAATGAATGCATTCTACTTTGCTTTTGAGGCCACTAAACTGGAACCTCTTTTAAGTGCTTTCAGCTTATTGCCTTGCTCCTGCTTTTTCCAGGAGACAAGATATGTATTTTCATAATAAGATTGGATTTTATTTCATACTTACAAAGCAATTACATAGCTATAGGTTCCCAAATTCAAATTTAGCAGTGGTGCTGCCATTACTAGTGCAGGTGACCGATATCCACCCACTTTCCAGACCACCAGGTATGAAACACAGCAGACTCCAATTTGGTTTTGGCCACAAACTGCACCTGTGGGGAGGAGGTACGGCTCTGATTTTGTAATTACTTGGTAAATTTAAAATGAAATCTGACTCGATCAAAATATAATTTTTTATTTCAATGTCTTACCAAGCAATTACATAGCTGATTCCACATTGATAGGTAGAGGGATGTGGAGCAAGTCTCTTTTTGATAATATGAAGGATTTCTTAAAAAGACAATTTACTTGGTAAATTTAAAATGAAATCTGATTCTATCAAAATATAATTTTTATTTCAATGTCTTACCAAGCAATTACATAGCTGATTCCACACAGATAGGTGGAGGGATGTGGAGCAAGTCTCTTTTTGATAATATGAAGGATTTCTTAAAAAGACAAAAAGGTGATAGCACTAACATCGTGCTTGTCATACCTTACCCTGTAAACGAGCCGCTGCAGGTGGATACTCCCTCTGGTTGGTGGTTGTCACCTCTACATCACTGGGATATCTTCGGAGCCATAGGCACATACCGCTGGCTCATCAAAGAACAACAAAGAAATACTGCCCTTGCCCTGGGCATTATCGGCGCCAATAACCAGCTTTCTCTGTTAGATATATTATCGGCGCTGATAACTGGAAATAGGTGCATTTTGGCTAGACAAGCCCCATTAAGGGGGCCAGCCAGAACCCTTATATATGGGGGTATAGGGCGAAAAATGAGGGCGAAAAATGCAAAGTCATGAAAAAATTCATGGAGTTTCATATGGCAATTGAGAATAAGTATACGAAATATTTCGTCAAAATTCCTCTTACTTTCGTAGTTACAGGGTAATTAGTTAACATACCTCAATAAGCCTAAAACATTGATCCGTACAAGAAAATGCAATATTTCTTCCATTATTGTAAATTTTGATAATTATTGTCAAAGAAATTGGGAGAAATGGCATCTGTAGACATTCCCCGAGTCGAGAAGGGAGACTTCACTTCAGTCAGCTACCAAGTGCAACCATCAGTGCAAGCACAAACTTCAAGTAGTCTACACATTCGATTTCACCTCTGACATTCGCTTGCTTTTACGTATGTTTATGTATGTTTCGGCAAGAATTTCATCATGCCAATGAGGAAAAGACAAGGAAAACATCTCGCTAACATACAGACGAAGAAAAATCGCTCAAGTATTATTACAGAATATCATAATATACGCGTAGTTAGTGAAATGAGAGGGGAGGGTTGCGTAGTAAGGGTTGCATAGTAACGCCCCCGTCTTGCCTGACAGCACATGTCACACTGTGCCCAAGGCTACAATCTTTGAGCACAGAGAACTTCATTTATGATAAATATGATATTGTTATGATACAATAAAGTTTGTTCATACTTACCTGGCAGATATATATATAGCTGTATTTTCTGAAGTCCGACAGAATTTCAAAAACTTCCGGCACATGCAGTGATCAGCCAGGTGGTTAGTACCCATTCCTGCCGCTGGGAGGCAGGTATCAGGAACCATTCCCATTTTCTATTCATAATTTTTATTTCCACTGTCCCCTGAGGGGAGGTGGGTGGGTACTTGATTATATATATCTGCCAGGTAAGTATGAACAAACTTTATTGTATCATAACAATATCATTTTGTTCATGAAACTTACCTGTCAGATATATATATAGCTGAATCCCACCGTTGGAGGTGGGAAGGGACAGAATTGAAGGATTTTGGGAAACAAATGCATGCAGATGATTTACATCTTGGTTCCACCTGTTAGCATAGCTGACTTCGTGATTACTGTCACCCAAGTCTGCTTCTGCTTTACTAGAGTTGCCAGCGAGGTAGAGACCTATAAAGCTGGTGCACTCCAGATGATCTGTCAACGGGGGCAAGACCACAATGTGACTAGACCATATTGACCATACTATGTGGGCTAAGAAGTAAAATATATCTATATATATATAATATATCTATATATATAGATATACTATATATATATATATATATATAGATATATATACAGTAGTACCTCGAGATACGAAAAAACTCGAGATACGAAAGCCAATGCGAAAAATTTTACTGCGAAAAATTTTACTACTCTACATACGAAAAGTTTTCAAGATACGAAAGGTTGTTGCTGTAAAGTCCCGAGATTCGCCCGGACCACCGAGAACAATTTTAAAACTCCCGCGCCGCCAACTGAGTAAACTCGCCAACATCCTCCCGCTCTCCCATTGGTTCCTGATGCTAGTCACCCCATAAGGTCCTGCTCTCCTATTGGTCAGCATCTACCCCTTGTGCTTTAAGTATTCTATTGGTAAAAGGTTGCTGTAAATTGAAAAACTTATTCATGCAATACATTTAATAAAAAAAAACATTAGGTAAAGATAGAATAAAGAATAGAAATGAATGGTTATCATACTGTTTGGTAGTTTCAGTAGTTGAAGAAGAAAATGAAAATTTATGGCTTACTGTGTAAAAGTGATTGCTTGGCGATCGTTCGATACTAGTAAGAGCTGGATGTAAACAGACGTTTGGAAGCTTTTTTTTTGTTTGTTTATTATAGTTAATGGTTACTTAATAATTATTTGAATGAGTACATGCAAATACATTTAATAAAAAATTGTGAATTAGATATCAGAAAATATAAAATAAATCAGTCTGCCAACAAATAGGTATTTTTTAGAATTCTTCTTCTGTTTTATTATTACGTTACGTATTACGTATGTTTCATTACAGCTGTCAGTAACTCGGTATCTCCATTAGGTAAAGATAGAATAAAGAATAGAAATGAATGGTTATTATAC
Source organism: Macrobrachium nipponense (assembly GCF_015104395.2). Lineage (NCBI taxonomy): Eukaryota > Metazoa > Arthropoda > Malacostraca > Decapoda > Palaemonidae > Macrobrachium > Macrobrachium nipponense. The sequence goes on from NC_061091.1 coordinate 44,930,213, forward strand.
TGTTTGGTGGTTTCATTAGTTGAAGAGAGATATTAATGACAATTTATGGCTTACTGTGTGCTAGGAAAAATGATTGCTTGGCGCTCGTTCGATACTCGTAAGAATGTAAACAATCGATTGGAAGGTTTGTTTTTTCTTTGTTTGTGTATTATAGTTAATGATTAATTAATAATTATTTGAAATGAGTACATACTGATTATTTATACATTTTATTGGCATATTCTAAGCTTTTAGCTCTTAGGTTTAGATGTCAGAATCATAGACTAGGCTACAGTAGCAACTGCTAACATAGGCTAGGCTTATTGCTAAGGGACATATGCTAAAGTCCTAATATATGCAGTAAAAATGGGGTTGAACATTACATGCAGTTGAATATTACTCAAGTATGTACAGTATTTTGCCTTTTTGGAGACATATTTCTTCCGTCGTAACCCTAGAACATGTGTTTTAGGCCTGGAAATATAATTTACCGGGGTGTTTTTGGAGGGCTTGGAACAGATTAGCCATTTTACATGTAAAATGTGTTCCAAGATACGAAAAACTCATAATACGAAGGCCGTCTCGGAACGGATTAATTTCGTATCTCGAGGTACCACTGTATATATATATATATATATATCACCACCTGACCAACCTAGCCAAAGTTAAGGCATTTTAACTAAGGATAAAGAGTTAAGAAGTCGCCATTGGCGGCGACTCAATAACTAAATTAAGAGCTCTTCCTAACCATTTTCTACAGGATAGATTGAGTGGTACTTCTTGCCCCCAAGATTGTGTCTGCAGACACGTATGGCCCTAGCGAGCAGCAGATCTCATATGCCGTCTTCACATCCCGGAGGAAATGTGAAGCGAACACAGAGTTGCTTCGCTAAAACGTGGTACTCAGTATGTTACTGAGTGCCATGCTCTGTTGAAATGCTTCCGAGGCCGCGCCCTCACCTCGTGAGCATTCAGATCAAAAGATTTCAAATCTTTGTGCAAACACAATGAAGGAGCCTTTTAGAAAGAACTCCTTAACACTAAAACCAGGGTGTTCTTTGATATGGGCAAGTCTGGTCTTTTTCGGAACACTGCAGATTGTCCGAAGGACTTCGACTTTCTTTAGTTTTATGTAGATAAAACTTGAGAGACCCGACAGGGCACAGGACTCTCTCTGGCTCTTGCCCAATAACTTGTGCCATCCCTTGATTCCAAGCTCCTGGCCCAAGGACTAGACGGGTTTCCATTCTTAGGCCACAACGGAAGGTTTAGCGAACACACCGCATTGTGTTCCCTAAAGCCAAAACTTCTGACGATGGCTTAAAACCTCACTAACCCTCTTTGTGGTATCTAGAGTGGTTAGAAAATAGGCCTTTCTGGTCACGTGCAATAAGTTAACCGAAAGGAGAGGTTCGAAATGCTTTGACATCAAGAACTTCAGACTACGTCTAAGTTCCATATAGAAAGCTTCGATCTGGACATGCACAGTCAGTCTGTCTGTACTAAAGTCAGGTGACCGACCAGGTGACCAGTCAGACGAATCAAGGACAGCAAGGCTGTACCCTGAAGACTATAATGCACTATTCTTCGCTGAAGGATGAGTGTCTGGACTGCCTGGGCGATTCAAGCTAAGCAAACCTTGGGGGTGTATCAACTCAACCCAACGTCGTCAGCGAATCAACTCATGAGCAACTCCTGACTCGAGCTTCTGGCGCCAGAAGAAAGGAGCGCAGAGCAAAAAGGCGATTCAGTCCCGAAGGACGAATGCCTGACAGTCCAACCTGGTCTCATGTTACACGATCATCGGGAGTGTATCAATGCAACCGACTTCGTCAACAAGAAACTCAGGGCTACTAAATGTCGCCTGATCTCGCACGAGTGTCTGACTCCGAGAAAACAGGTGAGACAAAAAGTAGATGGTGAGCGACTTTCGAGATTCCATAGAACTCAAAGATCGTGAAGGGCTTTGTTGTTTGACAGAAGCAAATCTCTGAGCCCAAAGGCCGTCAACAACATATTTGCGTATTCTTTAATAGTTGTGACTGCCAGCTTATCCCATTCTTCAGACGGAAAGGGAAGACAGTAATCTTATTCCTGTCAACATCTCGATAGTCTGAACGTAGTCAGACTCAGAGCGGAGAGGTTATAGGTACCTTTCGTGTTAGAGTAGACCGACTCTCTCGGAAAAGGTCCTTGGAAAATGAACTAGGAAGGACGTGACCTCTGTGAATCCAGGATCTTGAAGGCCAACATGGGGCGATCAGCGTCATTGTCGCTCCCTGTGACGTCTTAAATCATCTTATTACATTTCCTAAGCGTTTGAAAAACGTGGAAAAGAGACTAAACATCCATCCCCGTTCAATACCATAGGATGGCGTTTAATGCTACCGCTCCCGGATCGAGAATAAGGGAGCAGAGAAGAAGCCTCTTCTTCCTCAACATAGCGAAGAGATAAATGAAAGGACGTCCTTAAAGTCTCCACAACTCTCAACATACTTCTATACAAAGATTCCACTCGGAAGTCAGTAGTTGCTGCTGTCGATCGAGAAGATTCGTACGGACTTTTGCAATCCTGTAACGAACCTCTAGAGGATCGTTACGTTCTATGCCTGTTGTTATAATACACTCTTTCTCGTAAACTCGAACAGGGACCGAGAGAAGATACTTCTTAAGATATGAGAGAGCTGTGGAATATCCGAGTTGATCTGGACTACTGGTTCCAAAAACTCGTTTCGAGGACTGGAGGGACGACAGAATTGCTTCCACTTCTTTCAGATTATGTTCCTGGACATCTGAAACCCTCTCCAGATGTCCGGCACCTTCTCTATCACCTCAGGTGATACTTGACGCACTGAGAGATGTTCAGAATCATTCCTAGATCTTGGATAAAATTTCAGTTTTCCGGTAGGAAAAAACTGTAGAGGTCTGAATTGCAGTCTATTCAAGGAAACAAACTTCTTCAGGAAGGAAATGGTCCCCAGCATGCTCATCCATTCCCTCACCGAGTATGCTTACTTCCCTAATAAGGCTGCGCTTTGCCTAAGCAGGAGAGCATATAATAGTACAATGTTGCGGTAGACTCGTAGTCCTATACCGTGCGGTAACGAGCACTGAAAAAAGTAAGAGATATCTCTGCTGAACATAGTAAGGCAAAACGAATGCAATGTTTATTCATTCATGTAAGAAATCCCCTCAATCTTAGGCTAAAGTCCGTGATTGTAGGGCAGAGATACGGTTAGTCGGTCAATCCCGCAGGAGAGAGAGACGTAGCCTACCGCGCATGACAGCGAACGAGCTGGTACTGGCTCGGTTGGACTGGAGGACAGTGACAGCAGCTTACTTTCGTCGTCTCTTACCGTTATGCCTGGGTTGCCAGCTACTCTATTCTACGAAGAAATATGTCCGTTATTTTTGAGCAGGAAGAGACTCTCAAGCTGGTATATTTAAGCGAAACAGAGAACGCTAAATATAGAGGTGCGTTTGTGTCGTCATAACACTACCATACAACGGTAAAAGATAAATCGGAAACTCCTGGAAGGCTGCAGGGAGTAACGATTAAATGTCCTTAAAATAATAGACAATGGACCTCTCGGTTGCCATCCGAAGAGGTAACTACAGCAAGCGTATATGACTTGAACCAACCAGTAGTAAAATAACGCAAGGCAAAATATGATATTGTTATGATACAATAAAGTTTGTTCAAACTTACCTGGCAGACATATCTATAACTGAATTTGGAAATACAGCTACATACATATCTGACAGGCAAGTTTCATGAACAAATCTTAGAGAATCGAAGCGGACAGCTCAAGCTTCTTATGTTATTGGACATAAGCGTTCATTGATGTAGTCTACAAGTCTATTTCTTGTACGAGTCTGCGATTGATGAATGAGAGCTCTTCCGAATCTTGTCAATAAGAGCTTATCCGCTTACGCAATATAAAGTTATTGAGATGTTTGTCAATGAGATCTAACCCATTTACGGGACAAAGAGATATTTTGTCAATGAGGGGATACCCACTTACTTGACAAAACAATAGTATATTGTCAATGGGGGAAAGTCACTGAATTGACAAAACGTAATCCAGGAAGTCGAGCATATTATTTTTCCGATTCACGTATCAATCGAGGAAGGGGCAAGAATCCTGTTAAGAGACTGGGCTTACTGCAGGTAGGACCCTGATGTTCAACTTCGGCAGCGTAGTCCCGAACTAGGAACTAACAAAATCTATCATCTGAAAAGCCCCTTCAGATGGACTGAAAAGCTTGTAACCTAAATTTATTGGCAGTATGGCAAAGGAAGTCCTGTCTTGCGCTTTCCTGAAGAGCGTCCTCTTGATGAGTGCCTTTGCAAGATTCCTACCCAACGTTTTCGAGCATCATGACGTGGAGGACGTCGAGCTTTTACATAACCCGTAACTGCCTTATCGCAAAGTCTTGACTGCGGTAGAGCAAACGAGATCTTCCCTTGAGCTTTCCTTAACTCCATCCACCTTTGCGAAAAGCAATATAAATTGACAGAGACCTCTTGAATTCCCGAAACCCGAGGTCTTGCTGGGTTTCGAAGACGAAGTTGTCTGTTCACTTTAAGCTTCCTCCGAAGCACTGCTTACTTCACGTTCTTTGCAGGTGAGGTAGAAGGTATCACCGAAGGTAGAGGTAAAAATTCTTTAGGCCCAAATCGTAAACAAGAGCTTGAAGAGTTCAACAGAAACGTTCAGCCAGGCGACACACCTGGCGCGCGCACGTTCGGTATCCACTGGCGCACGCTCGGCGTCCACTGGTGCACGCTTGGTGTGCACCCGCGCGCGCTTGGCGTGCACCCACGCGCGCCTGGCGTCCATCCGAGCGCCTGTCCAAGCCGAGCGTCAAAAGAAGCGTGCAGAAAAGCGTCACGCTCCTGACAGGCGTCAAAACAAGCAAGAGAAACTGCCTTCAGGGAAGAGCGAGATACATCTCGGAGAGAAATCCGACTGCACGAAGCAGTCTCAGGAGAAGGGTTGATCATGTGAGAATCGAGGGGCGAGGGAACGCCTTCTTATTCTCACAGTAACAAAGCTCGGACGTCCGCTCTCAAAAGCGTCCTGCAACTATGACTTCTTATTCGTATTTCTCGGTGGAAAGACGTACACGTGATCAGGCAACGTTCACCTTCTTACTTCTCACTGAAACGCATAACGAGAGAGAGAGAGAGAGAGAGAGAGAGAGAGAGGACGTGAAGCGTCCTCTTCTATAAAGCTTCCGAAAGCTCCAACCCCTGCGCGGGGAGGACGCTTTGGAGGACGAGAAGCAATCCTTCAGGATTCGTGCACGTGCACGCACTTTGGCAGCCTGGGAGTATCTTCAGGTCTGCCGAAGGCACGTCAGATCGGTGGGGGTTCCTCGTAACCCTCCTTCGGCTTTCGACATGCTCTCTCCCTGTGTTCCTGGGAGTCAAGCAGAGGTCCCGGCCTAGAGGCGAAATAAGGCCGATCTGACGCACCCTCCACTACACAAGGGGCACTGTCACTGCACTTAGCCACTTCACTTTTGCTCTCTAAAGCAAGCACTTTCGATTCTAAGTTACGAATCGATAGAGTATTAGAGAAAGGGCAATACCCTCTACAGACACTGTTTTAGGGCCCGAAGGCAACACTACAGGGTTAGGAGTAACAATTACATAAGTAGCACTCTTCACAACAATGAAGGAGAGCGAGCACCTCTCGCAGACATATTCATAGCCCGTAGGCCAAACTACAGGGTTAGGCAAAATAAAGTCTACAGGAAGGTTAGCAGGTTCACTACCCTGACTTTTGTTTACTGATTAATTGCGTACATACGAATCATACGTCTTCCTTACGGAATTAGACAAAGTCTCACACTCCTTACATGACAAATCTCAACAAAGAAGCAAGACCCATACCCCTCGTGCATACCAAGTGCGGATATAACGAAGCTTTCGGTAGCCACGCCCTATCTTTGCAGACAACACCCTCTGAAACTAGCCTAACTAGATTCAGATATCTTATGCAAAAATGAATCAAATTCAAATCAATTTAAGATAGCGTATGCCTAGCCACAAATCCAAGTAAAAAATCAAAAGACAATTAGGATACTTAGCAGCAATGAAGTTTCCAAAATCCTAAGACGGAGGTACTGAAAACAGGTGTTTCCAGCACCGGCAACAGAAAAAATACGAATACCCGCCTCCCAGCGGCGGGAATGGGTACTAACCACTTGGCCGACCACTGCGTGTGCCGGAAGTTTTTGAAATTCTGTCGGACTTCAGAAAATACAGCTATATATATATCTGACAGGTAAGTTTCATGAACAAAAACAAAGTTTTAGTTTTTTAATACCCAAAATGGAATATGAAATTCATAATAATCATGATTTATTAAATTGTCTTTGTAAAAAGAGAGTACACCTTCGAGTTTCACCTCTGACATTCTCTTGCATTTACGTTTGTTTATCTTTGTTTCGGCAAGAATTTCATCATGCCAAAGAGGAAAATACAAGGACAACATCTCGCTAACATACAGAAGAAGAAAATTCGCTGTAATAAGCCGAGTTAGTGAAGGGGAGAGAGAGAGAGTTGCGTAGGAAGGAGTGCCTCAAGCAGTGCCCCAGGCTATGATATATGAGCAAAGGGATCATCATTTATGATTAAATTATGATAAATAAAATAGTTTTGGTTTATTAATACACAAAAAAGAAATATACATTCATAATAATCATTATTTATTAACATTGTCTTTACAGAAATGCGAAGGAAAACTTTGAACGCCCGTATCTCAAAACTATACTTATTGACCTTCAAAATATATCTTCTCACTTAGTTTTAAAGCTATAACATTGGAATTTGGTATATAACTCAGAAAGACATTATAGAACAATCAAATAGAGCCCTTTTTTCCTATTTTTTTCGTCTTTTTTTTATAAATTTTTTTCTTCTGATTTATAGGGTTTATTTTTTTTTACCATATTGAAAAATTCATATCTAGCAATAAAATGACTTTTAGAAAAAAAACTCCTTATTCAATTGGAGGTCTACATCAGGTCTATATATGGTAGTAATCCTAGGTCTTAATATTAAATATCAAGAGAGGAGATAGAATTTGAAAAATGGTTATTTTCGGGATAAATCGCCCTGGCGTCACAAAACCGAAGGTCAGAGGCGAAAATCATATGCGGTTTGGAGATATCCCAAGTCACCTCATTAAGTGGTATGAATATCAAAGTCCTGTCCTTAAAAAATGGCATTAGCCGGCTGGCCCCCTTAAAGCAGGTCACCAACAATGAGGACTGCCTGTGTGTCTAATCTCCAGATAAAATAGAGCAGTTTCCCATCCCAGGGCCAATAGCTGTACTTCCAAGGATACATTAATTCTGAATTCTTTTATTTTATTTGAGCTCACCAAGTTCTACCATTGATAACAAACATCATTTTCCAATATTTGGTATTATGTCTCAACATAAGGCTCAGTAACTCCCTGGAAGTAGTTCTACTGCTGTTCTCTTCAGATTAGAGGCAGGTCTGGCAGAAAAGTTACAAAGCCAAAGCAGCTAGGTCAGGTTTAGCATGGTAGCCCTGGTTGCCGTAGAGGTGAGCGTCTCCATCACCTCACAATCCACACTCCACACTTCCATGCAAAAGATCCACAGCCACTAGATAAAAAACAATGAGGAACACTGAAAGTTTTGCAGAAGGAAGTAAGCAGGAAAGGTGCTGGAAAGGAGCATCATTCTTCATGACCATGTTCATCTGCACATAGCAAATAGAACAAACACGAAAATCAAAATCCTGACAATAGGAGAAGATGATAAGCCTTGTCTGTATCTTTTACTAATGGAACCAGCAACAACAAATGAGTTGTCACCAACAAGAATCCACTCTGCAAATTCAAGTGTTAAACATTCCTTGCAGAAGAACCTATCACAAATGTCCCTCTCTGCAATTGTAATGGGTCTAACAAGGATTAATGGGCATGGTTATCTTTTGTAATTGCTTCTGTGACGAAGGATGGCAACACCCTGCCTGTGGAGAGCAGCCCTGGATTTGATCAAATTTTTGAAGGTGCTGGCCTTAAGGAATATCGCAAACACACAACCAGTTGCATGAAATTAGTTGCTTACGACACTGCAAAAGTTATTACAACTGACGCATTGATTTTTTTAAACCTCTGAAACTGCCGTCATGTGCAACTGATCGCAGCGCAATAGGCTTTGTTGGTCGTGTGCCAATCAGTTGCATTATGAATTTGCTGAGAAGAGAGTGGTATGTGCTTCCAAGCATTAAGGCCATGGCTAATGCTGCAATGGCGAGTACAAGCAAGTTGGGAACATTAAATTTGTAGCCTAAAAAATCTTGGTTCTCACCAAATGAATTAGTTTATTGAAGGTTTCTTTGGACATTCTGTAAAATGCTTGAAATTGCACAGGGTCCACATGTAGCTCTTGAGCAGCAACAAAACTCCTTTTTTGAGCATTCTTGTAAAATATTGATAAATCCATGATCATCTTCTTTTCCTTCTGCTTATGTAACAAAGCAAAAGCATTTCCTCCTCGTCAGACAACACTGGTGAAACTAAAAAATAATTGCTCTGGAGTGAGGACCTCAAGGTGACCGATTGAATGTGACCAGTTGCGTGTGATATGTTTCATGTAACTGGTTGCATTGGTGTGGGATCTGCCTAAGAGACATGAGTAAATGGAAGCTTGAAAATCTTTGATCACAACAACATGTCACTGCCCCTAAGAGCAACAACAGATGCATTGTTCTATTTTGAAATTTTTGCACAATTTGAGGATTTCCACAAAGGAAGTATTGTCCTGGAGGAACAAACATCATCCACGGTTTCATTACTACACTATTCTTAGATAAACTGAACCAGACTTAGTGCGAGGAGTATAGGATCTCAGCATATGTGGAGATGCAGTGATTATATACAGGTGATTTGGACATAGCTGAAGAACAATAGGAAGAGAGCTATAAGTAGAACAAGATCCAGAGCCTTTACTAGAAGAGGAGTCTTCTTAAAATGCAAGATGATCAGGAGTGTAGTCATAATTGCACCTGTGAGAGTGAAAATGCTTGGCAAGAAGTGTGAAGATGAAACGTACCAGTTGGGGATATTCGAAGAAGAGACATCTGGGGAGGCCCAGCTTGCAATTGCAGGAAGCACGAAGAGATGTAGTACTAGCATGATATGAAAATTCAGCCTCAATGAGAAGAGGGGTCTTGTTTGGACTTGAGAGCATTAAAAGGACAGGTGTAATCAACATTTTTCCTTTGCTAAAAGAGACTTGGAAGGACCTCCAATGCAACCACCTAAAGGAGGATAATTCGAGCCATAGTTGCACCTGGGTGAAAGCGACTGCTGTTGAACAGGACTGTTTGAGGTCTAAGCAACACTGAAAGTTCAGCACTGGCCTCTCTAACAGAAGGTTCAGGAGAGGGTGACTCCTTGCAACCTCATTTCTCAATACTCTTAGGAAGAAGGGAGCGAGGCCTTCTCAGCTGAAACTGATGACTGATATTCCATAGAGGCAGGTCAGTGAGCAACAGAGGATACATCAGAATCACACACAGTATTACAGGTGATGATACAGCAACCACAGCCACTATTATAGAGCATTGATGCCACAAGGCAGGGATACAGGACTTCAAAAGGATGTCATAAAATCGTTAATACCCAAAGATAAATGCAAAGGGAATAAAATAATGGGGCAGCAGGTGGCAGTGACTGGGATTAAACTGGGGAAAGGGAGCTACATTTAACTCATCCAAATATGAATCAATGACAGCCAAGAACTGTTACTCAAACACAAAGGCTGTCTTGTTTTTGGAATACAATGCAATGGCACTAATTACATGAAATAAAACAAAAGCTGATGGCCTGAGACAAATAGAAGGCCCAAATCTTGAGAGAGAGAGAGAGAGAGAGAGAGAGAGAGAGAGAGAGAGAGAGAGAGAGAGAGAGAGAGAGAGAGAGAGAGAGAGAGAGAGCAACTGATGAGATGGCAAAATTCCTCCTACGGGTAAAGGATGACCACTTGGTGAAAGCAACTTCCAAAACATGAGTTCTCATCAGGAGAAAAGGCAGGAATCGCTACAATTGGAAAAGGCTGTTATTTTCTACTCTTGCAGCTCTTAACACAAGGTGGCATCGAGGTCATGGAAGCTTCATTCAATGAGACTCAAGTCTTGAAAACAAACCTTGCAGCAAGATATTACAAAGGAAGAGTGAAAAATCTTTGCCAGACGCCCTATACTATATACATGTTATAAGCCCATCATTGAGCAAAGAAAACCACTGATCTATAAATTCATACACTAAAACCACAATTTTTCAGTTGAGCCCTAAACAAATGGAACATTCCACTCTACAGCAATACATGTAAATAAGTCGGCATCCTATCACACACTTATAAGAAATAGGATGAAAACAAAACTGTAAGTGGAGAATAAACCTTTAGCCAATGACCAATAATTATAATTGTATGAAGAACTGGTTCGGACTACCAATAAGACATTGCCTTATAGTATTCAACTTGCTTGTGATTTGTGTATTAAAAGTTATTGATGTGTGTTTAAGACACATTCTGATGTAACCTAAGGATGATGTAAACATGCTACACGACTTTCCTCCTACACTTACACACGTATGTTGTGCCATGACAAGAAAAATCTACAATTCCCCATAAAATTAAAGTAATGAGAAAGGACATACTTTACAAACATAGAAAAAATGATCCTAAATTAATTAATAAAAAGTAATTCACAGTAGTAATAAAAATCAGAGAACAAATTAGAGACCTAAAGGTAATTTTTACTGTGCACTTGCAAGAACAACTGGAAATATAAACCAATGAAATCAAATGGAGGTAGCGAAATACTCCATGGAAACGTAAAATCAGTACAACTACTAAGCCCACATAACAAGTAATACAGAACCTCTACTGAAATCCAGTACTAAAGAATCTTTGTGAAATTAAAAAATTATAAAACTATCTGAGCCCCATAAATATCAACAGACAAGAAATCCTTTGGAACCAAATATTATGAAATTTGCTAACAGACCAAACAAAATACTAAAACAAAATACGGGCAGTCCCCCCGGTTATTGGCAGGGGTTCCATCTCAGTGGGGTCCTGATAAGCAAAAACCGCCATTAAACGAAACTCAGCAATTTATGGAGCCAAGTTTCTATTAATGGCGCCAATAACCGGTTAATGGCACCTCTGTTCGGTATGTTATAGTGCTATAACTCTATTATCAACACCTTATGGCACCCAATGAGATGCCTGGTAAACATTTGCAAGAAACAAGTATATGTATTTATAACAAAGGGGTTCGTATGAACAAACAAACATTTGGAGTGTCCATTACATACTATAACTGAAAGTTTAAGCCCATACTTAAAGACTAATGCTTACCATTTCTTTTACTTCCAAAAAGTTTTAGTTTGGATTTATCCCCAAAGACCTTAAGAAAATTCAGGACTCGTGCTGCACGTTTACAATCGTAGATATCTCCATAAATGACCATAAGATATCCTGAAAATGAAAGAACATACTATTAATGAAAATGAAAAGTTAAATACGTAGGTGAAATAGACAGAAAAAATAACAAAACTGGAAGTTTAATTCTAAACAACAAGCTTCATGAAAGGGACTGCAGCTAAAGAACTCCACACATGAATGAGTGCCAGATCTCTAGTATTCATGGATTCTTCAACCACAGATCTAAGGCAATGAGATGGAACAACAGCTAGAAAAGTAGCATCATCGGCATATACAAAGTTCCAAGAACACCTGAAATGACATTACTAAAGCTATCATACTGGCCATCAACACAGACCCTTCAGGTTCTGCCAATTAAAATTTCATTTCAATTTAACAGTTCTCTGGTATTATGGCAATATTTTACTAGAAATAGTGCTAAAGGAGACATATTTCACGGAGCAACACGGCTTCCTCACCCAGAAATAGATTTTTCCTACGTCAAAATCCCTTTTAACTTCCTGTTTTAAAATTCACCAATTACCAATTATCTTAGCTAGTACATAAATATTTCCTGATTCACAAGGTCAAAGTCTGCATTAAAACCTAACCCAACCAAGGATGCATCTACACCTTCATCAAGAGCACTCTGCAAGACAGTAGATATTAACAAAAGCACATCACAAGAACAGGAGTAACCAATAGTATTGGCCTATATTTCAAGGGGCATTGGGTGGACTTTTAGAAAGAAAAATTTGAAATTCCAACTAATCTGAAAATACTAGTAATCTTTAAAAAAAAAAGGGGGGGGGGGGGGAAGATCCTGTTAAGGTTTGTGCTGTTGCAACTGTCAAGGCCTAGATGCAAAGTTCTGACTTCTCTAAATCTGGAAGCCATTGAACGCAACTTCAGCTCTTGAGCAAACAGTTTGCTCTCTGTTTAGGACAATATACAGTACAGCCAACTCCCAGTTATTCATGGTTCAGCATTCGAGGCTTCAGTTATTCGTGGGTTTTTCTGTGGAACATACATCTACATTATTTGCAGAAAATTTGCCTATTCACAGATTTTTTCACAGAGCAATTAATTGTTTGTATGGTGTTTTTATGTTGCATGGAACCAGTGGTTATTCAGTAACGGGACCAACGGCTTTACGTCACTTCTAAACCACGTCGAGAGTGAACTTCTATCACCAGAAATACACATCTCTAACCCCTCAGTGAAATACCCAAGAATCGAACTCACGGCCACCGAGGTGGCACGCCAAGGCCATACTAACCATGCCACTGAGGCGCATACACAGCAATTAATTGAACCTCAGTTTTTGTACATAATCCATTCTAGAACCTCCGACAAAGTCCAAAACGTAAAACAACCGAAACAATAATTCCCATATGGAATACTAATGTTGTTATAATAAAATAAGGTTTTATTCATACTTACCAAGCAATTATTCAACTGTAGGATTCCTGCACATGGCAGACCAAGCTTCCAATTTTTGCAGTGGCGCCTCCATCACTAGTGTAGGTAACCAGTTACCAACCACTTCTGGTAAATAGGTATGACACATCATACCTTTCATTGGATTTCAGCCACAAACTCCACCTGTGGGGAGGAGGGAGGGTTCAAATCAAATTGCTTGGTAAGTACTAATAAGACCTTCTTCTATTAGAAAAAATCATTTTTATTCAAGGTCTTACCAAGCAATCATTCAGTTGATTCCATATTGAAAGGTGGAGGGTAGTGGAGATAACACCTGAAAATAATGTCAATTCTGAAAAGGGTTACAGTGTGATAACACAGAACATATGCTTGTCATATCTTACCTTGTAAGGGAGCTGATGCAGGCGAGTACTATCTCTGGTTGATGCTCAGCTTACTTAGTAGAGAGAATGGTAGCTAGACCGTGCGTCTTCTCTACAAAGTGGAATGATCCTTGAAGTCATGGGCCTAACCACTGACTTAGCAAGGAAAAAACAAAATTAGCATTGCCCTTGCCTGGGTGAGAACCAGATGCAACAATGAAAACAATAAGACATAGTTACTTACACTAAACTAAAACCAATACCCTCTATTCAAAACCACCTGGAGTGTACTCCAGGTACTAAGTACCTCCAGACTTCCCAAACCAACAACCTTGATACAAGGCAAAAATTATAGCAGGACACAAAACCCCCAATGTTGCTTCTCCTAATACCATGCCAGCAATGGATATAGGTCTGAGAGTCCTACAGTTCTCAAACACGGTCTCGACTTCTTTCAAATAATGCATTGCAAACACCAACTTTGATCTCCAAAATGTTGACTGTAAGAACACCATTAATGATAGGTTATTGCAAAATGCCAGCGAGGTAGCAACACCTTTCAGTGCGCCATTTACCTTCTTCAGCAGAAATGACTTGTCATTAACTTGGGCGTGTGCCTTGATGATGAGAGATCTTAAAAAGGACAGAGCATTCTTGGAAAGAGGGCAAGAAGGATCCTTCACCAAACACCATAAGTGTAAAGAAGGACCTCTCACTTTCTCCATTCTGTGAAGATAATCTCAGTGCTCTCACAGGGCAGAGAAGTGTTTCTTCCTCTTCTGGCCCTAGAATATCCATGATATTCTTAATGAAAGATTCTCGTTCTTCACCATAAAGTAAAGGGCTAAGGAACAAACTGCATTTCCTTGAGGAAAACCTACTCTCATCCACAGCGTGTATTTCACTGACACGTTTTGCTGAAGCCAAGGTAATTAAAAAGCGAGCTCTCTTAGTCAAACTCTTCAGAGAAGACGACCGAAGAGGCTTAAAAGGATGCCTCCTTTCGAGCCTCTTCAGTCGTCTTCTCTGAGGAGTCCAGAAAGATACTTCAGGACTATATCGAAATTCCATGCAATACAGTCCTTAGGTGCTTTTGATGTCTCAAAGACCAAATACGTAAGATCTGTCAGATCACTAATCGACGCCATATCAAGTCCCCTATGTTTGAACACTGAATTGAGCATAGCAAAATATCCATTAATCGTAGAAGGGGATAACTTCCATGTAGAGCTCAAGAAGAGAAGGAAATCGGCAATCTGACTTACAGTGGTCTTAGAAGAAGAGACTTTAGCCTGTCTACACCATCTTCTAAAGATGTTCCACTTAAATTGGTAAAGGTTGTTAGAAGAAGTGTGTCTGTATCTTGCAATAGCTTCTGCAACTCCAAATGAAAAACCTTCTGCTTTGACGAGGCTCCTGTCATCCTGAAGCATGTCAGGGCCAAAGCGAACAACCCTTGGTGGAAGCAATGGAAGTGAGGTTGTCTGGGAAGCAACTTCTTTTGAGGAAGGAGCCTCAGAAAATCCACCAACATGTGGAGAAGGTCCAGAAACCACTCTTTCCTCAGCCAAAAAGAGCTATTAACGTCCGGTGAACGTTTCAATGTAGCTTTACTTTGTTGATGATCTCCATAATCATCCCGAAGGGGGAAAAGCTTAAGCATCTAGCCCCGACCAGTCCAGCAACATCACATCTACTGCCCAGGCTTGAGGATCTAGAACTGGGGAGCAGAACAACTGAAGACGCTTGTTCCTGGATGTTGTGAACCAATTGATGGACGGTTTTCCCCATAACTTCCATAGATCCAGACATATTTTTGTGTTCAACATCCACTCCAACGGCACAACTTTACGTCCTCTGCTAAGTTTGTCTGCCAGCACATTCATCTTCCCCCTAACAAATCGTGGAACCATCATAAACAAAGTGAATGAGCAAATCCCTCCCTACTTCCGAATGTAGGATAGGGCTGTGGAGTTGTCTACATGAATAGCCACCCCTTGACCTTCTACTAGGTGCACAAATTCCTGAAGGCCCAGGAACACTGCCAGAAGCTCCTAGACATTGATGTGTAGGGATTTTTGACTGTCCAAACTCCTGACACTTTGTGATCCTGAAGAAGGGCTCCCCAACCTACATCCGATGGGTCTGAATAAAACTGTTGGCAGGGGTACACTGGAAGAAGAGACACAGCTTCATGAAGTCTTTCTCTTCAATTCCACCACGAGAGGAGCTCACTTTATAACTTTCGTGATCGGAAAAACTGTCAAGTCAGGTCGGGACTTCCTACACCAGTTCACCTTGAGGAAGAACTGTAGAGTCCTCGAGTGTAGCCTTCCTAGCTTCACAAACATCTCTACCGATGAGAGGATACCCAGCACACTCATCCACTGTACCTCCAAGCATGATGGATTGGTAAGGAACATTGAACTGTCTGAGGGCACGACTCCACTCTTTTTGGGGACAGAAAAGCCCAAAAAGTCTGTCCAGTATCATTCCCAAATACAGGGAGTCCCCGGTTATCGGCTGACTCGGTTTATGGCGCTCTGGTTTTATGGTACTTGTCTAGCGCCATGGCACCATAACATACCTAACAGAGGCGCCCTTAACCAAAACATGGCACCATCAGCACCATAAATCACTGAGTTTTGGTTAATGGCAGTCTTTGCTTATTACCACCCCCAAAAGAACAGAACCCTCGCCGATAACCAAGGACTGTCTGTAGAGAACCTTCTGAGCAAGAATAATTTGGGATTTTGACATATTTATGACAATTCCAGTCGTCCAAATACAGTAGTGCCTCAGGTTACGAAAGTAATCCATTTCGAAGCGGAATTCGTAACCTCATTTTTTCGTATCTAGAACTACGTTTTACATGTAAACTGCCTAATTCGTTCCAAGCCCTACAAAAAAACCACAGTAAATTTTATAATAAAGCTAAATTGACCAATAAACAATGAAATACAATAATTTGGACCATTCAGTACCTAACCTAACCTTACTGTACCTGTAAATAAAGTGTATTAGTGTACAGGGTACAAGAAATACTGTATGTACATGTACGTATGTATGAAGTAAAATGTGGAACCTTACCTTTCGAGTGAGGCTATGTCCAAAAGTGGCGACAGAGGAGGAGGACAAATGGCAGAAAGCATGAACTCTTAACTTTATAAAACACATTGAAAAATGGCAGAAAACATTAACACTTCTTGATTATCTCCATCTTCGTCTCCTCAGAAAGCATCCTCTTCTTTCCGTGAACTTCAGCAACATTCTTGGGACCCATGGCTAATATAACGAAAGTAATTAAGTTCACACACAACACGATAAAGTAACTTACAGTACAACGAAAGCGAAATCACTAACACGAATTTACGTTAACAAACGAAATCTATGTGAACGAATGAATTCCAAGTGTGATACGATAACGCTGCAGCAACGAAATGGTCAAGGAACACCTTTACATAGGTGCATGATGGGACAGATGCTGACCAACAAAAGAGTATGTAGGTTCTTACAGAGGTGACTAGCATCAGGAATCAATGGGAGAGCAGGAGGATGGTGGTGAGTTTTAAAATTGTTCTCGGCGGCCCAGGCGAATCTCGGACTTTACAATACACCCTTTCGCAACTTGAATTATTTTCATGCACAGAAGCAAAAAAAAATCTTCGTCTTTGCCTTCGTAACCTGGATTTTTCGTATGTAGGGACTTTCGTATGTAGAGGTATGACTGTACAGAGATGCATTTATCCCCACCAAATGTAACCACTGTCCGAGGGGACTTAGAACCCTTGTGAACACCTGAGGTGCTGTTGACAGGTCAATGCACAGCACCCAAACCTGAAAGATGGAAATATGATTTTGTTATGATACAATAAAGTTTGTTCATACTTACCTGGCAGATATATATATAGCTGTATTCTCCGAAGTCCGACAGAATTTCAAAACTTACGACACACGTAGTGGGAGTCAGGTGGTTAGTACCCATTCCCGCCGCTGGGAGGCGGGTATCAGGAACTATTCCCATTTTCTATTCAGATTTTCTAGTGCCACTGTCTCCTGAGGGGAGGTGGGTGGGCACTTTGATTATATATATCTGCCAGGTAAGCATGAACAAACTTTATTGAATCATAACAATATCATTTTGTTCATGAAGCCTACCTGTCAGATATATATATAGCTGAATCCCACCTTTGGAGGTGGGGAGAGACAGAATAGGATTTTAGGAAACATATATACATGCAGATGATTGACATCTTGGTTCCTTACCTATTATCATAGCTGACTTCGTGATTACTGTCACCCAAGTCTGCTTCTGCTTTACTAGTCTCCAGCAAGGTAGTGACCTATGTAGCTGGTGAGTTCTAGATGTTCTGTAAACGGGGGCGTGACCACAATGTAACTATACCATTTGACCATACTATGAGGGCAACAGGCAAAACCACCACCTGACCTAGCCTAACAAAAGTTAATTCCCACATAACTTAGGCTAAAGGAAGGGAAGTCCGCCTCAGGCGGTCGACCCTACAACCATAAAACAATACAAGAAATTAAAAGCTCACCTAACCATTTTCTACAGGATAGGATGAGTGCTACTTCCTGCCCCCAAAATAGTGTCTGCGGCGACGTATGGTCCTAGCGAATAGCAGTTCTCGTATGTCGTCTTTACACCCCGCAGGTAGTGTGAAGCGAACACCGAGTTGCTACGCCAAAAGGTGGCACTCAAAATGTCACTGGGTGCCATGTTCTTTTGGAAGGCTACCGAGGTAGAGATAGCCCTCACTTCGCGAGCATTCACTTTCAACAGCTTCATGTCACTGTCTTCACAAGATGAATGCGCTTCCTTGATGGCGTCCTTCAAGAAGAATGCCAGAGCATTCTTAGACATCGGCAAGTCTGGTTTTCTGACCGAACACCACAAGTTGCTAGAAGGACCTCAACATTCCTTCGTTTTCCGCAAATAGAATTTGAGAGCCCTGACAGGGCACAGGACTCTCTCTGGCTCCTGTCCAATAATTTCGGCCATACCCTTAATCTCAAAGCTCTTGGGTCAAGGGTTGGACGGATTCTTGTTCTTAGCCAGAAACGTCGGGCTCAATGAACAAACGGCATTATGCCCCTTAAAGCCAACGTGCTTGCTGATGGCTTGAATTTCGCTAACTCTCTTCGCCGTCGCCAGAGCAGTTAGGAAAACAGCCTTTCTGGTAACGTCCCTTAGTGACGCAGCATGAAGAGGTTCAAAACGACTGGACATCAGGAACTTTAGGAATACGTCCAAGTTCCATGACGGCAACTTAGGTTGAGGCACCTTCGTGGTCTCGAAGGATCTTGAGAGATCGTGAAGGTCTTTGTCGTTTGCTAGGTCCATGCCTCTATGTCTAAAGACTACAGACAGCACACTTCTGTAGCCTTTGATCGTCGGGACTGCCAGCTTCAAGGCATTCCTCAGGTAAAGTAGGAAGTCAGCTATTTGGTTCACAGAGGTCGTGGTAGAGGAAATGCCCTTCTTTCTGCACCAACTTCTGAAAGCGGCCCACTTCGATTGGTACACTGCAAGAGAGGAAGCTCTCCTTGCATTGGCAATAGTTCTTGCCACAGGTCTTGAAAAGCCTCTCGCTCTGGCCAACTTTTGGATAGTCTGAACGCAGTCAGACTCAGAGCGGGGAGGTTTTTGTGGTACCTCTCGAAGTGGGGCTGTCTGAGTAGATCTATCCTTGACGGAAGCGTCCTCGGGAAGTCTACTACGAAGGACATGACCTCGGTGAACCACTCTTTCGCAGGCCAGAACAGGGAGATCAACGTCATTCTCGTCCCTTCTGACGCTGCAAACTTTCTCATAACTTCTCCCAGGATCTTGAACGGGGGGAAGGAGTATAAGTCCATCCCTGTCCAGTCCCAGAGAAGGGCATCTATCGCTACTGCTCCTGGATCGAGCACCGGGGAGCAGTACAGCGGAAGTCTCTTTGTCCTCGAAGTCGCAAAGATGTCTACGAGAGGACGTCCCCATAAACCCCACAGCTCTTGGCATACCTCCTGGTGAAGAGTCCATTCAGTCGGCAGCAGTTGACCTTGCCGACTGAGGAGATCTGTACGGACATTCTCTACGCCTGCGACGAACCTCGTAAGGATCGTTACGTCCCGTGCTTTTGCCCACAACAAGATCTCTCTCGCTAGAGTGAACAGGGACTGAGAGTGTGTTCCTCCCTGTTTCTTGATGTAGGCCAGAGCTGTGGTGTTGTCCGAGTTGATCTGGACTACTTGATGTGAGACTTTGTCTTGGAAGAACTGGAGCGCCAAATAGATGGCCGCCAGCTCTTTGAGGTTTATGTGCCAGGACACCTGTTCCCCTCTCCAGGTGCCTAACACTTCTTCCCCCCCTAGTGTTGCTCCCCACCCCGTGGTGGATGCGTCGGAGAACAACACTAGGTCGGGGCTCTGAAGCTTGAGGGAAAATCCCTCCGACAGCTTTGCAGGATCGAGCCACCACTTTAGGTGATCCTTTACCTCTCTCGAGATCTTCAAGATCGCATCGAGATTCTCCTTGGCCTTCCTTCCAGTTCTCCGTCAGGAAAAACTGGAGAGGTCTGAGGTGTAGTCTCCCCAAGGAAACAAACTTCTCCAGAGAGAAAATGGTTCCCAGCAGACTCATCCATTCCCTCACCGAGCATAATTCTTTCCTTAGGAAGGGTGACACTTTGTCTAAGCCTTGCTGCTGACGTACCTGGGACAGAAAAGCTCGAAAAGCCACTGAATCCATCTGAATCCCCAGATACACGATGGACTGCATTGGGGTCAGATGTGACTTTTCGAAATTCACCAGAAGTCCCAGGGACTTCGCCAAAGTTAAAGTTGAGTGAAGGTCCTTCAGACACTGTGCTTCCGAAGAGGCTCTAATATGAAGCCAGTCGTTCTGAGCATATAGAGAGATTCTGACGTTTGCAAGATGCAGCCACCTCGCCACGTTCTTCATTAAAATCGTGAAGATCATCGGGGCCGTGCTCAACCCGAAGCAAAGAGCCCTGAATTGGAAAACTTTCCCTCTCAGGACAAACCGTAGGTACTTCATCGACTGGGGATGGATCGGGACGTGAAAATAGGCGTCCTGAAGATCTAATGACACCATCTAATCGCCTGGTCTTAAGGCCCCAAGAACTGACTGAGGCGTCTCCATCTTGAACCTTTGTTTCTCCACAAAAACATTCAGACTGCTTACGTCTAAAACTGGTCGCCAACCTCCCGACTGTTTCGGCACCAGGAACAACCTGTTGTAGAAGCCCGGGGATTCTAGGTCCACGACCTGTTCCACCACTCTCTTTTTGAGCATTTGGTCGAGCAGATCGTATAGAATCTGCTGCTTCTCCTGATGGTAAGAGGGTGACAGATCCCTGGGTGTCGTGCACAGCGGAGGCGGCTTCAGGAGAGGAATCTTGTATCCTTGCTCGATGACGTCGAGCGACCAGCTGCCTGCATCTCTCTCTCTCCAGGCTTCTGCGAATAAACGAAGCCTGGCTCCTACTGGTGACTGAAGGACTGCAGTCTCATTTTTTACCCCTGAGCTTAGAAGGGGCTCTGCCTCTGGGAAGACCTCTTCCTCGAGGAGACGGTCTCGAGGAAGCTCCGCCTCGAAAGGGCTTCTGCTTCTTAGAAGCTGATACTAGCGAAGACGTCAAAGGGACTGCAGGACGTCTAGAAGACTGTGCTAAAAGGTCTTGTGTAGCCTTCTCTTGCAGGCTGACGGCCAGATCCTTGATCATAGCCTGGGGAAAGAGATGGCTTGAAAGAGGGGCAAACAGCAACTCTGCCTTCGCAGTGAAATTGCAGTAGAACGCTCTCTTTTTTAAGAGCCCTGTACAAAAGTGCGAAGCCAGCTCCTCCGAACCATCCCTGACAGCCTTGTCCATACACGCCAGAACGCTGGACAGCTCCCCCAGGCTAATCGAGTCCGGAATATGAGACTGTGTATCCAGGACCCCCAAGCACCAGTCCAAAAAATTAAATACCTCCATCGTACGGAAGAGTCCTTTAAGATGGTGGTCTAGCTCAGAAGGTGTCCAAGCCACCTTCGCCGACGAAAGGAGAGACCTCCTCGGTGCGTCAACCAGGCTGGCAAAGTCGCCTTGGGCTGAGGAGGGAACTCTCAGTCCGACGTCCTCCCCTGTCTCATACCAAATACCTGCCTTGCCGTTAAGTCTTGACGGAGGCAGGGCAAAAGAGGTCTTGCCTTGTGCTTTCCTCGATTCCATCCAGTCATGGACCTTCTTAAACGCTCTCTTGGTCGAAAGAGAAGTCCTCATCTTCATGAATCCCGGAGTCTTGCTGGATTTCGAAGAAGATAACTGAGAAGGAGGAGAGCGAGGGGCCGAGGGTTGGAATTTATCCCCAAACGAAGCACGGAGTAAGCGGGCCAAGACTTGGTAGTCAGAAGACGCTGACATTGAAGGTTGCCCTTCGTTTGCTTCCTCCGACGAGCTGCTCACTTCTCCCTCTTCTGCAGGAGCAGCAGACGAGACCACTGAAGGAAGAGGTATAAGGCCTTTAGGGCCAAGTTTCAATAAGGAGTGCTGCTGAGAAGACGAGTTCAAAGTACAAGGTTGTGCGTCTTCCAAAACAGCCTCAGCAGGTTCAGGAGCAGATGCGAAAGTTTCATGAAGAGCGTCTAGATGGGAGTCACGACGAATGTCCTGTAGTCGCCAAGCGACTTGAGAAGCGTCAAAAAGAGCGTCCGAGCGTCGGCAAGCGTCCATTTCAGCGTCCTGTCGAGTGTCCAGAAAAGCGTCACGCTGGGCGTCCTGACGAGCAGCTCGTGACGAAGCGAATGCAAAACGTCCCGCTTAGCCGCCGAACTAGCGTCATGCTTGGCAGCAGACGGTTGTCTATTATAGGGTCCCTTCAGGGACCGACCGTGAGGGGTCATGTCTTGGCGAGCTGCTTGACTAAGCGAAGCAGCTTGCACGGCATCAAGCTTAGCAGCTTGAACGGCATCCTGCCTAGCAGCAGAGCGAACGTCACGTTCCGCATATGGAGCGTCACAAATAGAGGAGGGGGGAGCGTCTTGGGGAGCAGGAAAACAATCCTTGCTACGAGAGTGACGACGTTCTTTCCTCTCGACAGAAGAACGTTTGGGGAGACGTTCCTCGCGCCCTCTAGACAACCGCGGGGACGCCGCACGAAATCCAGAGGGCGACGAAACAGGAGAAAGAGACGAGAGAGGAGAAGGCAAGGGGAACTGTCTGGACCTCTTGATAGGCAGTCTATCATCCTTCCTCCGACGACGCGGCTCTGCAACTCTCTCGGCCAGCAACGAAGCAAGCTGTTGCTGCATAGAACGGATGATCTTCTCGGTCGGAGAAGACTCCTTCTCAGGGGAAGGGCTGATCCTGTGAGAAGACGAGGGGCGAGGGGACGCCTTCTTCCTTCTCAAAGGAACCGCAACAGTTCGATCCTTGGCGCGACTGGGGCGCTCAAAAACGTCATCATCGGAAGATGTCCTGGTCCTCTTCTGCGGCGGAAAGGCAGTGAAACTTTCCGGGGAGAACCGCAAAACTGAAGGAGAGAAAGGACATGAAGCGTCCTGCTCTCTGAAGCTCCTTTTCAACGGGCGAGAGTCCGTCCGAGAGCTCCACCCCTTGCGCGGGGAGGATACCTCGGAGGACAAGAAGCACTCCTTAAGGAGACGCGCATGAGCATGCTCCTTGGCAGCCTGGGAAGCGTCAACAGGTCCTGCCGAAGGGACGCCAGATCGGTGGGGAGCCCCCGTAACCCTCCTTCGGCTTTTGACTTGCCCACTCCTTGGTTCCTGGGCAGAGACCCAGGCCTAGAGGCATTATAGGGCCGATCTGACGCCCCCTCCACAACACTAGGGGCACTATCACTTCACTTCACTGCACTATTATCACTTCTACCTTCCAAGGCGATCTCTTTGGATTCAAGATTACGTAGAGACTCTAGAATCACTGACAGGGCATTACCCTCCACAGACACCATTTCAGGGCCCGAAGGCAACACTACAGGTTTAGTAGTTGCAAAATCTACTGGAGGGTTAGCAGGAGAAACATTACTGCCCTGACGTCTACTGCCTGACACACTCCTGGAGGAAGACCTCCTGATCCTATCACGCTCTAACTTGCCCACATAGGACTCATACAACTTCCAACCCGAATCAGACAGACTTTCACACTCCTTACAACGATCATCAATCATACACACGTCCCCTACAACTCGTGCATACTGTGTGGGGGTCTACCGAAGCCTTCGGTAGCCTCACCTTACATTCTTCCATACAACACACTCTGACACTGGCCGAACTAGACCCAGACATCTTAGTTAAAGGAAAAATCAAGCCAAAATCAAAAACAGTCCACAAATAGCGTGTGTCTAGCCACAAATCCAAGTTCAATAACCAAAAGATAATCAGGATACTTAAGTAGCAAAGAAGTTTCAAAATCCTAAGACGGAGGTACTGAAAACACGTGTTGACAGTACCGGCGACAGAGAAAATCTGAATAGAAAATGGGAATGGTTCCTGATACCCGCCTCCCAGCGGCGGGAATGGGTACTAACCACCTGACTCCCACTACGTGTGTTGTAAGTTTTGAAATTCTGTCGGACTTCGGAGAATACAGCTATATATATATCTGCCAGGTAAGCTTCATGAACAAAAGGCATCTTGCATGTCAAGGGATACCATCCAATCCTCCTGACGAAACGAGGCAAGTATGGAACTCTCATTTTCAGAATATAATGAATCAAGGCGCTGACATCTAAAAGGGGTCTCCAGGCCCCCAATGCTTTGGGGACTACAAATAGCCTGTTGTAGAACTCTTCCAATGTGTCAGTGACCTCTTCCACTGCACGTTTGAGAACCAAAGATTTTACTTCCTCCTCGAGCGCCAAAAACTTCTCCAAGCCGACGGAGTATGCTGTTAACCCGATGGGTACCTTGGAAAGGGGAGGTCTTTCCCTGAAAGGAATGGCATAGCCCAAATGTTAAATTTTAATAACCCACTGCTTCTGCACCCCTCTTCTTCACTTCTCCCAAAACTGGTGCAGCCTGGTGCTTACGAGCATGTGAAGGATAGGAAAATCACTTAGTTTGCAGGCTTAGCTGCAGTTCTTGGCATGGACTTAGAGGGTGGGCAAAGGTTGGTGTGAGGTCTGGTAAAAGGGTGCGACTTCCCCCACGAAAAAGCTGCTTCTGAAGCAGCAAAAAGGACTTAGCTGCGTTGCAACTGCTGTCAAGGACTTAGGAGCACTGAGTGGATTGTGCAAGCAAATCCATAGTATACGTACTTCTTTTCGAGCACTGATAGTATATCTTGAACTGCATCTTGAGGAAATAGGTGCGACTTACCCAGAAGGGAGAACAAGAGAGCAGACTCCTTTAGTGGTAAAATAGCATCACAGCTCATGCTTTTTCAACACTCCAATGGCGAACAAGGAAGCTATTTCATTCGCACCATCACTATCAAAACAAGAAAGCACTCCTAACCCAGTCCTTCCAAAGATCCTCAGAAAGCGAAGGGCAGTCCTCCAACTTCCTCACCAATGCAAAGTTGATCAGTCCATAAAACTGAAAATTTCCAAGACCTTAAAGAGGTTATGAACTAAATGGCCGACCTCCAAAGAAGTAAATAACATCTTCGCAGCTGAAAACGCCGCTCACCTATTGGAGTCCACCCGGCACAAGAAGTCCCCCTGGGAGGAGGCACTTTTCATAGCCTCTTTATGTTTTTTGAATGTGGCATCATTATCAGCAGAGTACCTAATACCCATCAGAAGTAGATCTCCTTAAATGTATTTCTTTAAAATTGGAAAGAATCCCTATATTAAGGATAACTGGGGAACTATTGATATCACAAAAGCCTTAAGTTTAATCAATAAGGCTTGTAAGTCAAGCATGACTGGGAGCTACAAATTATGAGCTTCGAAAGTCAAGCACAACTGGGAACTACAAACAATGAGCAGACTGCACAATGTTTTGGGAGGCCAAAGAACTGTCTGAAACTGACAAAAAACACACATGTAGGACTTCAATTAATTTACTGTTTATAAAGTAGCTGCAATTCTTAAACCCAGCTTTCTTCCATAATTTAAGTTCCACTCAGCAACTAAAGACAGTGATCATATTGGTATAATGAAATAAGCTGATTACTTTAAGAATGTAAACAAAACCAGAATGCAAATGGCAGACAGCTCTGTTCATTCTATAATTCAATAATAATACATGCAATATAATTAGATACTATAAAACAAGGATTTTATTAAAATGATCGTTATTCTCAACTATTATTCGACTTGTGCTACTGGGTATTTGTCAGTGTAACAACCTAACTGGGCTCTCTCTCTCTCTCTCTCTCTCTCTCTCTCTCTCTCTCTCTCTCTCTCTCTCTCTCTCTCTCTCTCTCTCCATAATACTTATGATGATACTCTGTCCTCCACTAAGATATTCTGGGTTTCGAAATAAGGATGAAGCAATTGTAAACCTATACCAACATAAACAACCAAATCCAAAAACAGCAGATTGCTCATGTAATTTGCTGTAACTATAAAAAAATTTATGGAGCAGGAAAAATTGATGTCCAGAACCGGCAAAATCACACTTAATGCTTGAGGGGACCCTCCGCTATGGCGGATGACATGTCAACTTGAAAAAATAAAAAATAGAGTTATGACTTGTATCTATGCAGAAACATGCCGTGCATGCTTTCCAGAAGTTTCAGGCAATTATTTTTACAAATAATGAAGATATAGCGGTTTTTAAATGATAACGTCATCGTAACTGCGTCGTCTGTATGACTGAGTTTGGCAGAATCGTTTTTGCGTGTTTATTTTTACATATATACAGGGATTTTTTCAGATTTTTTTTGAGATTCTCATACATCTGGTAGCAATGAAAGGTAGTGTTAGAGGAGAGCTGCTCAGAGCAGCTATTTATAGGCAAGAGCCGTGAGACTCAGAGAATGACTCAGTTACGCCACAGACGTCAAAGGAGTTAATGCACTTGTCACTTGCGTTTGGTCACTAGCTATTTACGTTGTTTTTATAACTTCTTAGTGAACTTATAGCAATGCCGAAGTTACCCAAGATCAAGAAGGCTACTCAGCAACTAAGGCTAGCAAAATTAGCGAAGGCCAGGAGTGTGCGAAAGAAAAACACGAAAATTCATTGTTATCAGCGCCCTCATTGTCTCATGTCTCGCCGTCAACATCATTGTCTGGTGTCACGCTGAGGGTACTAATACCCCTTTTATGGGTAGGACCAGGATCCTTGATGTAGAAATCAACAATAAAAGTACAAATAAAGTAACTATAATAATGTAGTTTTGACTTTTATAAGAAAAAAGTGAAATTTACATAGCAAATCTTGGGAGCTCATAACTCAAAAAACGTACTTAATGCGCATGTCGGTTACGACCATTACTCGGCGTTATTTATTATCCAATTTTAGAGAGAAAGATATTATTAGAAAGAGGAATAAAAATCCCATAATTCTGTGTGACAGAATTTTGATTTCTTTCTTCCTTTTTTTTTAGATGTTTTTGAGTGTCTGGACTAAAAAAAAAATTCATTAAAAAAAAAAAAAAAAATCAAAATTCTGTCTCACAGAATTGTTCCGCATATAAAGAAGCTTTTATGGTATGATTTTCAATACAATTGATGTCATATTAGCAGAGAAATCGTTACCCATTTTTTTTTTTAAATCATAATTTTTGCTAATAAAAGTAAAAGTTTTTGCTCAAATGACTTGAAATTTTTATATGATGAAGGTATTATATATATCTAAAACATATAAGAAAATTATCTATTTTGCGTAATAAATAAAAAAAATAGACATCATAGCAGACGGTCCCCTTAAACTACAATCAAGTATTGTGCACATTTTATACCTAACTTTGTTAATTTAAAAGAAAAAGTATTTCAAAATTACATTTCTTCTACAGCCTAGTAATGACAATGTAGATATTAGTGCTCATCAGCCGAGATTTTGAGAATGTAAACAATATCAAATGTAAATGGCATACGATGACAATGTTTATATTTTGTAATATAGGCTTAACTTTTTCAAATGATCATTTTCTCCTGAAAATATTTAGGGTTTATGGAGCTTTCTGGTTTTTAAAATTATGGATAAATATCATACACCAGTAACAAAGTGAGAGCTTGCTTATTCTAACGCCTAAATATAGTAATTATCCACGTTAATTAGTTGTTTTGTTTACAGTATCAAAAGTTGTATCGCTAGTCATTCACTTTAATAACCAATGGTTTTTACCATTATTACAGAACTACTGACACATCAAGGGTTAGCCAATTATTTCCAGTGGCTTTCTTTTGTCTCAACTCCTCCCAGGTTTAGGGGAGTATGGCAGTGACCTTTGCTTAGAAGACTCAGTGGGACGAACAGCCACCTCCTCCACTGGCACTACACTGTTCTTAAATTTAGCAAAAAGAACTTGCATTGATGCCCATAACTGGGCCATTGTACTAACCACCAAATTCAATTTTTGATCAAACTCATTTTCTTAGCTGGCGAAATGATTGGGCTTGGAAGTGTGGGAGCCAGGAGAAGGAGTAAGTGGTCTGCGAGAATGGAGCGATACAGGTGAAACAGGATTAATGAAAGAAGAGGCACAGGTACATCAACATTACCAGGTTCAGGAGTCATAGTCTAACTCACTATCATTTTCCCACTGGCTTTAGCTGCCACCTTTCTCTTTCGGTCTCTCTCTAACTTAGCTAAATGAGAAGGTAAGGTCTTCCATTTTTGTTCCTTTATTCCCTGCACTTGTCACATGTTTGGTCATCTGGGTATCGCAGTCTTTGCTGCAGTATTGGATACTAGAAGAGTTATAGTTGGACATACTTAAACTAGCAAAGGTCACAAACCTAAATTTGTCAATTATCTGTCTCACAAAGGAAAATTACAGGCATTCCCCAGTTATCGACAGCCTCGGTTATTGGCGATCCGGTTCTATGGTACTTCTTTAGCGCTGAAATGTGTCGATAATATAGTATTGGTGCCAATACATACCTAACTGAGGTGCCATTAACCAGTTATCAGGGCCAAAATCTAGTTATCAGAGCCAATAAGCACCAATTTTTGGTTATCTGCATTTTTCACCTATCATTAAGCCATCGGAATGGAACCCCCACCAATAACCAGGGACTGCCAGCCAAAAAGCTACCATAACAAAATACTTCATCAAATGAGAAGACAATCAATAATTCCTGAAACCAAGCTGCTCTATCAACACTCTGTGTGGACATGACAAGCGGCAGAAACAAATTGAACTATTGGCTGAGTTGTTCCTCTTTCTTACCCCATTAGTGGGCAGATCTTGTCACCTACACAAACAAAAGAATCACTACTGTGAACTTCAAGAATTCAAGCTGCCATTGAGTAGAAACTCTTAGCTAAGTAATTACTGCATCTTCTGGTCTGAGCAATATTAAAGTTTGTGTAAAAGAATTCATATTAGTGCAGATACCTCAAGATTATAAATAAAGTTTCCAAAGTAAAATAAAAATTTACAACATGCATGGGTATACTTACTTCCCAGGGTTCCACTTCCATCACTAGGCCATTCCATGCCCTCTATTTTCCCAAAAATAGTAAACAGTTCCAGGGCCTCACTTTGGTTAATTTGAGTTTCAATGTTTCGAATTATTATATGGCCTTTCTTCGAAGATGTAAGTCTCGTGGCCTGTGAAGGGGATGGTGATGATGAGCAAGTAGCTGAGATAGGTGAGTCTGTCACAGAAGTAGAAACTATTGAACCAATCACAGATGTAGAGGGTATTGTTATTTCTTGTGCTGGAGATGGGTGAAAGGTTCCTGATGATAAAGACCTCTGAACAGTCATCGAAGGAGAGGATGGAAGAACTGCTACAGGAGCAGGAACTATTGAACCAGTCAAAGAGGCACTGAGCACTGGAAGTGGTGTTTGCACAGGTGATGGATAAGTGGTTTTTGACGAGAGTGAAGACTGAGCAGGTACTGAAGGAGAGTTTAAAAATACTGTCATAGGAGCAGAAACTGTTGAACCTGTCATAGATGTCGATGGCACAGGAAATATCACTTGTGCAGAAGATGAGACATCGGTCTCTGGTGGTAAAGAGGATTGAACCATCAGTAAAGAAGATTGTGGAGGAACTGTAATAGGATCTAAAATTTTTAAACCTGTCATAGAAGTGGAGGGTGCTGGAAATGTTACTTGTGCAGAGGGTGAGTGTTTAGCTGATGAAGCATCCTCAACAGTCTCTAAAGAAGGTGGAAAAACTTTCACAGAAGTAGATGGTAGATGTACAGGTGAAGCAGTAGATGGGGAATCCAAAGTAGTACATGCAGTGGAGGTTGTCACTTTTACTGGAGCATACAATGAGGGCTCTCCATCTTCAGAAGGTAAGACAGAAAAATCTCTCCTAAATGACTCCTCATGTCCTGGAGCAGTTTCACTTATGAAATCATCAAAGGAGCCATAATTCTCTTTGCATACTGTAAAATAAATAAAGGAAATTAATAGCTAACAAAATACTACAGGTATATATCTACATAAATTATTCTAACATTTGACAAAATAGTCTGTTGAATACATAACACTAGGACAAGGAACTTCTATGAACCAATGCCAATTGAAGACTGAATTACTCTGGCCACAGTATAAATGTGTTGTATAGGACAGACTAAAAAGTGTCGACTTATGGATAAGCAGATGGATGCAAAACGACATTCTTCAATTTTCTTATACAAAGTCCACTTAAATCAGAATTTCCAGAATATCTTATAAAATACAAAATCAGTTAGCAACTTTCTATTTCAAGTCATCAAGAATAAACAATCAACAAAAGACAATCAACTGGCAACAACTGGCCACAAAACTAAACCGACATGGAGAAAATTTCATCCATATGAATAGGAAATGTTCAGTAAAATCAACAGCAAGTAATATAGCAAATTTTTAAGGTAATTTGTATTTTTTCTTAACACAGAAACCTGAAGTTCTTTACAGATAACTTAGCTTTCAGTGCAAGCTGGGGACAGATTAGAGGGGTTTGTATATCAGGACAAAATACAAACTACCTGTACTTAAGAAATCTTCTATTTGTTTCTTGACAAAATACAGGCAGTCCCCGGGTTACGACGGGCTCGGCTTACAACGTTCCGAGGTTAAGGCGCTTTTCAATTATATTCATCATAAATTATTTCCAGGGTTACGACGCATGTTCCAGGGTTACGACACCTACAACGCTCATCTGGCACAAGAAATATGACACCAAAAATGCAAAATAATCAATATTTGAAGGTTTTATTGATGAAAAATGCAATAAGAATGCAGTTTACATAGTTTTCAATGCACCCAAAGCATGATGATGTTCCGGCTTACAACGATTTTCGGCTTACGACGTGTCTCAAGAACGGAACCTCCGTTGTAACCCGGGGACTGCCTATACAAACCTTTGTTCTTTAAATAGGAGACACCTATTGGTGGGAGGAAAATCAGGTTACTCTCTGAAATGACTAGTAGGTTTGCCAAACCGGGGAATGTGTTCTTCCTAGTACACCAGGAGCATAGGAAGAACGACCCCACAACTCTAGTATGCTGCCCATGGGATGTCATAGCTGTTAGACTGCTGGACCATTGAGTAATGGATTTGTAATGCAATTACTTAATCTGGTTCTTTGAACCTTAAGAGAACAAAATATCTGACACAATAAAACAGTAATATAGTCACCACCCTATTTATGAACGAGTTACATTCCGGATAGCCTTCTGGTTCACAAATTTTTCGTAAGTTGGCCTTTAAAACATAGTGCATAATTTTTGTTGAAGTTTACTTTCCAGTTAACTCAGGAGTAACAGATTATACTATTTTCACTGCATTTTTAAATCATGTAGTATTAAAAAGAATTAATTTGGATGCTAGAAAGATAAAAAGAGGAAAATAAAATTTTGATTCAAGCAATATTCAAAATTTACCTTTTTTCATGCTTGCAAAGTAATAACTTGGAGAGAAAAACATCGTGCTGGTGATCAGACACAGACAACTCTCTGCTTGTAAAACCTGATGAGATAACAGGCTCCCACTGGGTACTAAGAATGGCGCGATGGTCCTACCATCATGAGCTCTTGTTCAGGCTGAATACTCGCCTTTCACACTGAGTGAGTCAATGTCTGTCGGTCAACTCACAGTGCCAGAAGACATAGTTTTCTTGGACAATCCTTCTTGACCATGAAAATACTAAAGAAAGACATTGACACAAATCTGAGGTGTTCAATCCCCTAAAGGTAATACTGCAGCACCCAAACAAGATACAGTAGTATCTTGCATAGATCAATACTACTGAAAAGTCCTGTGCAGAGGATAACGAGGATTTGAACCGACATGACCAGGAGATCCAAACTTTGTTACTAAAATCAGCACAATTTTGAGTGAAACAGCATCCCCCCAAGTGCCAAACATTCCGGATAGCCTTCTGGTTCATGAATTTTTCATAAGTTGGCTTTCAATACATAGTGCATAATTTTTGTTGAAGTTTACTTTCCACAGTTAACTCGGGAGTCCCAGATTATACTATTTTCACTGCATTTTTAAATCACGCAGTATTATAAAGTATTACTTTGGATACTAGAAAGATAAAAGGAAGATTCAAGCAACATTCAAAATTTAATTTTTTTTCATGCTTGCAAAGATAATAACTTGGAGAGAATTTTGCAAGAACAGCATTGGAAGTTTATAAAGTATAGAATGCACACCAGCCATCTACAAATGACAAAAATACATACGAAATATAGAAAATGGGAAATAAGTAAAATGGGAGTTCATCCCAGAACGAGTTAAATCGGCTAGACAGAAATAAGTAGGAATATTTTAATAAAATGGACAAGTATTTTCGTGATTGCAAAAATAATACATGGTAGCTAATCACAAGAATACATAATCATGATAACCAGGGAAGGAGTTAAAGGAACAGGTTCTTCTTCATCATGTTCAACTGTTCTTTGCAAAAATTCTTACTTGCTGAATAAGTATGCAGAGCAAAATTTGAACTTGTGTCCGGTCTGTTTATATATTCATGAATATTCATTAGGAGGGTGGTGTCTGCACATCAATGGACTGTCATACGGTCTATCTTCTTCTCTCCCTTCTCCCTTGCCAAGAGAGGAAGGGAACTTGCATCCCTTTGTCATAAAAAAAGACTGATGTCCAGTGAAACAGCTAATCTGCACCTTGTCCATCTAGCTTGATCACAGATTAGCACCTGACTCTCCATCTATAAGACAGGAAGGTATGAGAGAGGAAAAAGAAACCATTCACTCCCTCTCCTTCCAGCAGGATATCTTAGATGAGGTGCTACCTGTCCCAAAAGGGAGTTTGGCTCACTACCCAACCTACTGAGCAGCCACTGCCAGCTCAAGGAAAGTGTCTCCAAGGCTGGTGGGCGATGTTCCACAGGAAAAACATCGTGCAGGTGATCAGACACAGACAACTCTCTGCTTGTAAAACCTGATGAGATAACAGGCTCCCACTGGGTACTAAGAATGGCGCGATGGTCCTACCATCATGAGCTCTTGTTCAGGCTGAATACTCGCCTTTCACACAGTGAGTCAATGCCTGTCGGTCAACTCACAGTGCCAGAAGACATAGTTTTCTTGGACAATCCTTCTTGACCCTGAAAATACTAAAGAAAGACATTGACACAAATCTGGGGTGTTCAATCCCCTAAAGGTAATACTGCAGCACCCAAACAAGATACAGTAGTATCTTGCATAGATCAATACTACTGAAAAGTCCTGTGCAGAGGATAACAAGGATTTGAACCGATATGACCAGCAGTTCCAAACTTTGTTACTAAAATCAGCACAATTTTGAGCGAAACAACATCCTCCCAAGTGCCAAACATTATTATGAGTACCCAGATAACTCACCTGCTCTTATGTCAATATCAGGGCTAACAAAAATAGTCTCCAAAGTTAGATCTGTGTCTGACAACTCTCATACAGACTCATACATGCTAGGAGCTGAATCCTAAGGATGAGAGGCATGTTTTCCCAAGGATCTGCATTTCCCAGAGGAGTAAGACTGCTTAAAGCTTCTCAGCAATATAAAAATAAACTCCATCAAAGAGGCTAGATCTACTCATTAGTCTCAAACCCTGACCAAAGATTGATCTATGTCTCTAACAGTCAGGACCATAAGATGCTTCTCATGACAAAGGTAGGAAGGAAAAAATTGTTACTGCTGAAGAGGAGCTCTAGTTCAAAAGGTACTGTCTCCCACACTAACCATTGGAAAACAATCCTACCTTGGAAGACAGCCAATTAAGAAATGAAAGTATTTCACAATTTCCTAGGTATTCCAGAGTGAAACCCCTTGTTGGAGATGGTAGATATCCCCAAGGCATAAATACCAGAGCTTTCACTACCTGGTGATACCTCTCTAAGAGCAGCTGAAAAATGATATTGTTATGATACAATAAAGTTTCATACATACTTACCTGGCAGATATATACATAGCTATCGACTCCGTCGTCCCCGACAGAAATTCAAATTTCGCGGCACTCGCTACAGGTAGGTCAGGTGATCTACCGCCCTGCTCTGGGTGGCAGGACTAGGAACTATTCCCGTTTTCTAATCAGATTCTCTCTTCCACCTGTCTCCTGCGGGGAGGCTGGGTGGGTCTTCATTGTATATAAATCTGCCAGGTAAGTATGTATGAAACTTTATTTGTATCATAACAATATCATTTTCATACATTCAACTTACCTGTCAGATATATACATAGCTGATTGACACCCTTTGGTGGAGGGCAAGAGACAGCTAACTAACTGACTAGACTGGTAAACAACATATGTTGTAGGTATAAATAAACCTTAGTTCCTACCTTATTAGATGGAAGACTTCGTGGCTACTGCCCAGGAGTCTGCTTCATCTCAAGAGCCTTAGCGAGATAGTGATCTGTGGCCAAGAGTTCTTGTGGATCTGTCGATGGGGTCTCTTCCACTTACTCGACAGAACCTAACTGGCGTTTGTCAATGGGAGCACATCCGCTTATATGACAACACGTCTTTATTTAAGGAGCACACAACCGATCCCGATCACCCAATCCTAACCCGTGTTAGTTCTAAGATTGCCCAGAGTTATCCCCAAACTCTTAGCAAACAACCACAAACTCGAAACTCATACATACAAAAATAAAAATTTTGTACCCCTCTAATAGTCAGCTGTCACTCGATTTCCAAATGAAGAGAAGTGAAGGCCGCTCGTGCGACAACTGACACTCCCATGCACCGGAAACACGAGAACACCTCCAACAAGAGGGTTACGTACACAATTTTAAGGATCGGTGCTCTCTCCTTTACCCAGAACCGTCTGTGCTGACACAAACGGACCTAAAGAAAAACATTTCTCATACGTACAACTGCACGTCTTTTAAATAATGAGATGCAAACACGGAGTTGCATCTCCAATAAGTTGCGTCCAAAATGTTTTTGAGTGCCATATTTCTTTGGAACGCCACAGAGGTTGCGATTGCCCTAACTTCGTGGGCTCTCACTCTTAAAAGATTAGTAACGAATCACTGGACAATTCTTATGAGCTTCCATAATAACACTTCTAACAAAGAAGGCTAAGGCGTTCTTGGACATTGCTCTCTTGGGGTCTTTTACTGAGCACCAAAGACCTTTTTGTTGCGAACCCCCCACTGCTTCTTCCTGTCCAGATAAAATTTTAAAGCTCTAACTGGGCAAAGGGATCTTTCTGCCTCTCTGCCCACCAAACTAGAAAGTCCTTTCACTTCGAAGCTCCTGGGCCAGGGATTCGAAGGGTTTTCGTTTTTGGCAAGAAAGAGAGACTGAAATGAACAAATTGCAGAGTCTCCTTTGAAGCCAACTCGTGATTCAAGGGCGTGCAACTCACTGACCCTTTTTGCCGTTGCAAGAGACATCAGAAACAAACACTTTCTAGTGATATTACGAAAAGAAGCAGTGTGTAGTGGTTCGAATTCTTCGGAGGATAGAAATTTAAGAACCACATCTAAGTTCCAGCTTGGAACCTTAGGTTCAAGTGACTTTGATGTTTCAAAGGAACGAATGAGGTCGTGCAAATCCTTATCATTGGTTAGATCTAATCCCTTGTTTCTAAAGACTGCTGACAGCATACTCCTGTACCCCTTAATAGTCGGTACAGAGAGATGCGACTTCTCTAAGAAATAGAAGGAAATCCGCAATTTCGGTCACAGAGGTACTGGAAGAGGACAGCTTCTTCGACCTGCACCAGCTTCTGAAAACTTCCCACTTCGATTGGTACACTCGCCTAGTAGATGATCTGCGGGCTCTAGCAATTGCGCTTGCTGCCTGGCGAGAAAACCCTCTCGCTCTGACCAGTCTTTCGATAGTCGAAAGGCAGTCAGAGCAAGAGCGGGTAGATTTTGATGGTACCTCTCGAAGTGGGGTTGTTTGAGCAGATCTATCTGTTTGGAAGAGATCTGGGGAAGTCCATTGTCCACTCCATCACCTCTGTGAACAAACAAATTTGAGCTGGCCAATACAGAGCAATCAGAGTCATTTTGGTTCCTTCGGATGCCACGAATTTTCTGACTACTTCCCCCAGTATCTGAACGGGGGAAAAGCGTAAAAAACATCTATCCCTGACCAGTCCAGGAGGAAGGCGTCTGTTGCATAAGCCCTGGGATCTTCCACCAGGGCACAAATGTGTCTATCCTTTTGGAGAGGAATGTGGCGAAAGATCTATTTGAGGCTTCCCCCAAAGGAGCCAAAGGCTCTGACAGACTTCTGAGTGGAGTGTCCATTCTGTGGGAAGGACCTGGAACCTCCTGCTCAGTCTGTCCGCTCTCACATTCCTCTCCCCTTGGACAAACCTCGTTAGAAGAACTACCTTCCTTTGGTTCGCCCAAATCAACAGATCTCTTGCCAGCTCGTTACAGAGCGAAAGAGTGAGTCCCTCCTTGTTTCTTGACATAAGCAGAGCTGTCGTATTGTCTGAGTTTATCTGTACGACCTTGCCTCTGACTATGTGTTCGAAGCTCTTTAGCGCGAGGTGAATTGCTAAAAAGCTCCTTGCAATTTATGTGCCATGGACACCTTTTCTGCCGACCAGGTGCCTGACACTTTTTCTTGGATCCCAATGTTGCAGCCCGACACCCTCCGACGCGTCTGAGAACAATGTCAGGCTTGGGTTCCGTACTTGCAGGGACACTCCTTTGTTTTCTTTTAAGGGAAATCAACCACCACTTTTAAAGAAATGATTTTTTATTTCCTCCGAGATTGGAAACGTGTCCGAGAGCTGTCCTGTCTTCCAACTCCAACTTCTTCTCAGGAAGAACTGAAGCGGACGAAGATGTAGTCTTCCTAGGAGAAAGAACTGTTCGAGCGAGGAAAGGGTCCCCAGAAGGCTCAGCCATTTCCCTCGCTGAAGTGCGCTCTTTCCCTAAGAAGTTCGATACTGTGGCACAGCCTTTCTTTATTCTCTCTTGAGAGGGAAAAACTCTGAAAACCCCGAGAATCCATCTGAATCCCCAGATAAACCACGTTCTGGCTGGGGATCATCTGAGACTTCTCGAGGTTCACGATCAATCCCAATGATTCTGTCAATTCCAGTGTTGTTGACAGGTCCTCCAAACACCGCTTTTGAGACCTGGCTCTGATGAGCCAGTCGTCCAGGTACAGGGAGACGTTTATCCCTTTCAGATGTAAATGTCTTGCTACATTTTTCATCACGTCCGTGAAGACTTGAGGAGCCGTGGAAAGGCCGAAACACAGGGCCCTGAACTGATAGATTCTT
The DNA here is from genome assembly GCF_015104395.2 of Macrobrachium nipponense. Classification (NCBI taxonomy): domain Eukaryota; kingdom Metazoa; phylum Arthropoda; class Malacostraca; order Decapoda; family Palaemonidae; genus Macrobrachium; species Macrobrachium nipponense. The sequence continues at coordinate 44,967,278 of NC_061091.1, forward strand.
CCCTCGAACATAAATCGAAGGTACTTCCTCGACGAATGGTGGATCGGGATGTGGAAATATGCGTCCTGAAGGTCTAGGGACGCCATCCAATCTCCTTGCCGCAGTGCTGGCAAGGACTGAAGCAGAGACGTTTCCATGCTGAACTTCTGTTGTTTTACAAATTTGTTCAGCGCCCACTTACATCCAGTACCGGTCTCCATCCCCCCGAGGGCTTGTTGCTACAAGAAACAAGCGATTGTAAAAACCCGTGGGGAGTTGCAATCCAGCACTAGCTCTATTGCTCTTTTGTCCCACATCTGTTCCACCATTTGACGAAGAGTATCCATCAGAACAGGGTCCCTGTATCTGGCGGACAATTCCCTCGGTGATGTTGTCAAGGGAGGAATGTCCTTTAATGGGATGAGATAACCCTTCTTGATGATCGACATCGTCCAAGGATTCGCTCCTATGTCTTCCCAGGCTTTCGCAAAGAAATGTAACCTGGCTCCTACAGGTGTCTGGAGGACAGAATTCTCACTTTCCTTTCTTAAAGGGACGGAAGGAAGACCTGCCCCTCTTTTCGGTTGACTTCCTTCTGGCGATAGATCTAGCTGGAAGGCCTCCTCGAAAGGGCTGCTGCTGAGCTGGACGAGCCACTTTCTTTTCCTCACTAGCCACAGGCCTACTTTTCCTTGAGGATTGTCTAAGGAGATCCTGGGTGGCCTTTTCAGTCAGAGAATGCGCAATATCCTTCACCAACTGTGAGGGAAAAAGGTGTTCTGAGAGAGGCGCAAACAATAAGGCGGCTCTTTGCGAAGGAGAGACGGCCTTCGTGAGGAAAGCACTGTGAACCGCCCTCTTCTTTAAAACTCCTGCACCAAAGAGGGAGCATACTTCAGCCGATCCATCCTGAACAGCCTTATCAATGCATGTGAGGATGCTATTTAGGGTTTTCTGTGTCCAGTTGTTCCTTTTCATGAGATTTCTTGGCCAGAACCCCAAGGGACCAATCTAAGAAGTTAAAAACTTCTAAAGTGTGAAAAAGCCCTTTGAGGAGGTGGTCCGTCTCCGAAAGCCCCCATGTTACTTTTGCTGCATTCAAGGCGTGTCTTCTCGATGAATCTACTAAACTCGAGAAGTCTGACTCCGCTGAAACGGACAGAGACAATCCCATATTTTCTCCCGTTTCGTACCAAATGCCTCTCCTCCCTGTAAGTTTAGCGGGAGGCACCAAAAAATACAAAAGACCGTCCTTCCTAACTCCTTCTTCTTCTTGAACCAGGAGTCAAGAGATTGAAGCGCCCTCCTCATAGATATAGCAGGCTTCATTTTTAGGAAAGAGGAAGACTTGTGTGTTTTCGTGCTCGAGAACAGAGAGCGTGGAGAAGGAGGAGCGGCTGGCGTTAACGAGTCTCCATATTCTTCCAAGAGAAGGGACGAAAGAACTTTGTAATTAGAAGATCCTTCCTTCATTTCATCCTCCGAGGCATCTTCTGGGTTCATAGGCTCGGAAGGAGAAGGCTCCCTTCTTTCTTCTGTTTCTTCCCTTACTCTCTTTCTTTCTGAAGAAGCACTCCTAATTGAAGAGGGGCTAAGAGTTTACTCTCTCTTTGCTAAAAGATTGACGCTTGGATGGACTCCTGTCGGATGTCAGGCTCTTCATACAAGGAATGCGCCTGGTGTACAGCAGGAGTATCTCGCCTGGCCGGAGTAACGTGTTTGGAATACTCCTGGCGCTTGGCAGGCGCAGCGCGCCTCGAATACTCCTGGCTTCTAGTAGGCGCATCTTGTTCCGAATACTCCTGGCGCCTGGGAGGAGTATTAAGTTCAGAATACTCCTGGCGCCTGGGAGGAGTATAAGGTTCGGAATACTCCTGGCGCCTAGGAGGTATTAAGTTCAGAATACTCCTGCGCCTGGGAGGAGTATCGAGGTCCGAAGACTCCTGGCGCCTGGCAGGAGTACATCGCAAATACTCCTGATCCTTGGAATGCGTCTGGTGTTTAGTAGGAGTATTGATCCCGGTAGGCGCTTTCCGTTTAACAAGCGCTCTACTCCTAACAGGATCTTCTTCTTCAGTTAACTCTTGGCGCTTGGTTGAAGATCTTGAATGTTGTACTGCATACTCTGGCTCTTTGCGCCTACTCGGAGCCTGGCTCCTAGGTGGAGCCGCACTCTTGACAGGAGTAACTTCCTTTCTTACTTCTCTCCTGTCTAACGCATTGCTCCCCCCAGAGATGGCCGCTTGTGCGACAACTCCCCTGAAGGGTGCGTCGCGCCTGACAGGAGATCGGTATTTAGATCTTTTAATAGGAAGCCTATCATCCTTCTTACGAGTAGGCTCCTTATATAGAGCTCCTACTAACGAGGCTAATTGTTCTTGCATATTCATTAGAATTTTCCTGGTTGAGGAATCTTTCGAATCAGGAGAGGGAGATCTGGAAGGCGCTCTAGGATCTCCTCCAGACCCAGCGTCTGAATGTATTCTAGCCTTCTTTATTACCGAAGGCGCTCCCTCTTCCGAGAAGCGCTCGGGACTAGAATTGAGTTCATGTTCTTTCATACTCCTCTTCAGCGGACGGGAAAGTTTCGACTCCTTCCATCCTCTTCTCGGAGAGGGCGAACTAGAAGACGAAAAGCACTCTCGTAGGACGCTTTTCCTATAGCGGTCCTTGGCAGTTTGTGAAATGATAGATTCTGCCGAAGGGACGCCTGATCGTTGGGGATTCTCCACAACCCCCGTACGGCTTTCGACTTTCCTTCTCCTCCGGGCCAGGGAGCTTGGAAGAGGTCTAGGCCTGGGAGCGTCGCAGAGAGACAGACGCCCCCTCCACTACACTGGGGACACTAATATCACTAGCGAAACCACATTCACTTTCCTTACCTTCCAATGCTGCCATTTTTTCCTGCATTTTCTGAAGGGAAGCTCTGAGTTCCGCTATTTCCGAAGCAGAACTAGAGGGATTAGCAATTTGTGAACGGGCTGAAATAGAATGGGCATGATTATCAGAGGAAGAAGCTACAGAACTAGACAGTAAATCATGAGATGTAGACATTCTGCGGGTTTTATAAGCCGCCTTCCTCTCTCTATCTTTCTCTAACTTCTTCAAGTAAGAAGTTAGATTCTTCCACTCTTGTGCACTCAATTTCTCACACTCGTTACATGTATTCTCAATCGAGCATTCAACCATTCTACAACCACTACAAGTAGTATGAGGATCTACCGAAGCTTTCGGAATCCTCACCTTACAGCCCTCATTCACACACACTCTGAAACTAACACTAGAGTCAGACATATTCACGAATTCCAAAAACCAAGTCCAAAAAACAGTCCACGATAGCGAATGCCAAACAACGATCCAAGTACGTCACCAAATATCAGCGAGAGATGATCAAAAGCGTTGCGAAAAACGAATTCTAGTCAGGAGGAAGTAACAACAATGTTGATACCACCGGCGACAGAGAGAATCTGATTAGAAAACGGGAATAGTTCCTAGTCCTGCCACCCAGAGCAGGGCGGTAGATCACCTGACCTACCTGTAGCGAGTGCCGCGAAATTTGAATTTCTGTCGGGGACGACGGAGTCGATAGCTATGTATATATCTGACAGGTAAGTTGAATGTATGAAAATGACAAATTTTCTAAGACAATTTGTATTTTTCATAGCTACAAACCTTTCTAGTGCCTAGCTGGATCCGGTTAAAAAAACAGATGAAAGCAATCAACCTTGTGATATCTGGCAACGCATCACCTACGATCATGCATCAGTCTTTCTTTGACAGCCTGAGTCGGTTGGGAACATTGGAAGAAAACACGTTGGTTCGTTCCCGCCTCCCGCAAAGAGATCACTTAAGAACCAGTTCTGTCTTTTCCCTCTTAACCCTCTACTCCATGTCGGCGTATCAAGCGTTGAAAGGCTAAGGACTTGCTCTTTCTTCGCCTACGAGGGAGAACTACACGGACGTGTTCTCAAGAATCTTGGTGTTTCGGAGAGTATTAGTGGCTTCGTCCTCTGCATCGAATCGCAGGCGTGTTGCAACTTCCCCCGTCCATGCACGTCTCGAGTGTTGCAACCTCCCCCATCCATGCACATCGTGAGTGTGTTGCAACCTCCCCTGAGAGAGTTAGTGTGTCTTCCCTTGTGTAATCTGCAGCGGCTGCTTCGTCCTCTGCATCGAATTGTGGGCATGTTGCAACTTCCCCCGTACATACACGTCTCGAGCGTGTTGCAACCTACCCCGTCCATGCACATCGTGAGCGTGTTGCACCTCCCCTGTCCGTGCCCATGATGCATGTGCTCCTTCTTCTCCAAGGCCTATTCATCGCCATAAGGATCTCAAGGTGCCTGTCAATAGGTCGAAGGTGGTGAGCGTGAAGTTGCTGCAGCAGGAGTGTTTGCCTGCCCCTCTCACTGATGCTTCTAAGAGTTCGATTCTCGAGGATTCTCCTTCGATTCTAGTGTTCGGGATTCCTCTCCAACTCACGTTCGTAAAGCCACGCCCGTGGCCATTCACGGACATGTTAATAAATCATCTGTTGGAGGAGAACGTAGTGATGTTCCTAGTGTTCTAGTGGGTTCGTCTTGGGAGCCGACGCGTGGACCCAGCCCAGACAGGTTACTTGGTGTTTCGGGCTATTTGGCTACTGATCCTACCATTAATTTTAATGAAGAAGGTGCCTTAGAGGAGCCTACACATCCTTCTCATCATCAGTCTCCGTTGCCGGAGAAGGAGGAGGGAGACACGCAAGAGTTTTTGTCTTCCTTTTCGGAAGTTGTTGATCTCATTCGTGGGTTCAACAATTTAAAGTAGGTTTCAGGCTCGGTCGTCTTCCTTCCTCCTTGCATGGAAGCCTTGGTGGGAGCTACGCAGGATCCCAAATCTTCTCTCCAGCTTCCCTAAGGTTAAAGTTGCTTCACTCTAGGGGCTCTGCCAAGCTACTACTCCCGCCTCTCACGGGACTAGGAAGTACTATGCTACGAACTCTACTTTTTTGATGTCGTGCCATCTCAACCCAGACGTCATTCGCCTGAAGCTGTGATTGACCTTGGAGCAGGTGTGGCCGATCCTACTGTTAATTTTAATGAAGAAGGTGCCTTAGAGGAGCCTACACATCCTTCTCATCATCAGTCTCTGTTGCTGGAGCAGGAGGAGGGAGACACGCAAGAGTTTTTGTCTTCCTTTTCGGAAGTTGTTGATCTCATTCATGGGTTCAACAATTTAGAAAAAAGGTTTCAGGCTCGGTCGTCTTCCTTCCTCCTTACATGGAAGCCTTGGTGGGAGCTACGCAGGATCCCAAATCTTCTCCAGCTTCCCTAAGGTTAACATTGTTTTGCGCTCTAGGGGCTCTGCCAAGCTACTACTCCCGCCTCTCACGGGACTAGGAAGTACTATGCTACGAACTCTACTTTTTTGATGACACGGCATCTTAACCCAGACGTCATTCACCTGAAGCTGGGATTGACCTTGGAGCAAGTGTGGCCGGTGGCTCTGTCCTTGTCTCCGCAGGATATGCCTCAGCATTGGAATCTATGGCAGCCTCCATGTTGCTCACAGTTTCTTGGCTGGACTTCTGGTCTGTGGTTATTGCCAAGATAGCTTCTGACAGGTCCCCAGAAGGGTTGGTGACTGCATCCTCTCTTGTCAATCTGTTGCAGTCTGGTGTTCAGTCTGGAGGCAAGGCGTTTTCGTATATGGCTCACCTCAGTATTAACTTCTGGGCCTAACCTGTGTCGCTCCGTGAAATAGTTCCCATAGCACTCATTTCTAAGGTAGAAATATTGCTAAATATACAAGAGAAAAAAGCTATATGGTTATGCCAGAGTTTCCTGGCTCGCTCACCCTTATTTAATGGTGTCGGTATGGAAACTGGGGCGTGTGAAACCACTATCAGAGGTCCCCTGCCATTTAGTCTCTTCCTTTCTCAATATCCCTCGTCTACAGAGGAGCCGTTCCAGGCCATCTACTGCCCGCTACTGCTACAACTAGCGTCTTGTTTATCATTCCTTCAATAGCACTGCTAACGCTTACACGTGTTGTATCTTTCGCTATGTTTTCGTGCGAATTTCCCTTAATTTAGAAGATGGCTGAACGTCAGGAAACTGCTGCATCCAAGTTGAGTACTGCACTAATATGTATTCATGTTTTAGGGTAGCGATGGTCATTATATATATGTTTATATTGGTAATGAGCGGGAGCCGACATGACGCCGCTCCCAGGTCAGACATTTCGCGCATTTCTACCCACGTATATTTACGCTCATATCGGCACCCAATTGGTCTCCCATACTAATTGGAGTCGCCTTTTTTGGATAGATATACAGTTTTTCAGTTGGTAATATATATATATAAATATATTTATTCCTGACGTTATATTTTATGTCCGTACGCCGGGATACTAGCTTACCGAGCCGAGCCACATGCTCTCGGAAGGTAGCCTAGGTCTGGGATTCCTGTTATACATCCTTTATGTTGTCTTCCATCCAATGAATTGGGTGGATGCTGTATTATATTTTACTTAGCCTCTTAAATAAGAGACTTCTTATCTTTACGCGGGAGGGCTTCGGCCCTTACAGTAGCCTATACATGACGGTCCGTGAGCCACCCTGGTCTTCCTAGCCAGGTCGGTTATAAAAGCTGATTTGGCGGGTTAGGCTAGCTGCTCAGAGCCTTCCTGACCAACCTGATCAGATCGTTACAATTTGCAAAGGTTAGGCAGCCGCTCGAGAGGACTCATTATCCCCTCTCTCTCTCTCTCTCTCTCTCTCTCTCTCTCTCTCTCTCTCTCTCTCTCTCTCTCTCTCTCCCCCCGAGTCAGGACGAGTTGTATTTCATTTTATCCTAGGGATATTGAAATATGCGTTATTTTGCACATATTGCATGTTAAAGTGGGCCTATGGGCCTAATGCTCCTGTTCAGTTAGGCCAAGTCTACCACGTGGTTGCCCACCTGGTCGGTAGTGGTGCCAACTGATCGCATGTGGGCCACCCCTCCAGTCGACCTCCCTCTCCCTGCCCCCACCTCGGTGGGGACACGGCTCGCCTCACGCTACTCCATGTAGCCGACCCGAGCTCTCGCATAAGGGGAGGGGGGGTAGGGAGTACGGTCAGGGGGTAGGTCCACCGCGTCATGCTCAGTGTGGGTGGTACAGGGGGATGCCCACCCCGGTGAGCCTTGACTGGCCACCTGGCTCGTCGGGACGGTGTGCTCCACGTGTCACTATAATCGCGTTCCCTATCTGCAGTCCTATTTCACCATAACTATCCTCTCGCCCCAGCGGGACTGGGACTCCGACCAGAAGGCATCGGGTATGCGAAAAGCTACGATCCCTTATTTCGATCAGATACAGGCTAAGGTTTACCAATTTCCCTGATCTGCTCTCATGTGGTCGGACCCGGAGATAGAAGATAGCTAGGTGAAAGGGGATACTGCGCTAGCAATGTTGCACAACGAATAGAGCAGTTTACTTACGCGCATGTACAGGTATTAGTATTTTTAATTACTTAAGTAAGATAAATTTATGATACTATTCTTCGGGTTCGTTTACTACGGCGGACATTCCTACTCAGCCGGGTATTCAGAACCGAAGTACCATGTTTTTATCACTAGCTCCCTCGCCTAGTTTCAATCTTCTTGGTTTTTTACTCCATACCACACTCCGGTGGAGACGGAGAGTGGGCTTGAGACTCAATCTTATTAGACTATATTACGTGTCTCCGGTGCCAGCGGAGTCAGGCCAGGTTCATCCTTCCCTTGCTCTGTTTGTACCAGGTCTAAACCTTGATTTTATAACAAGAACAAGAACTGGGTCCCGGAGCTAGTGAGATACAAGTATTTATAACATCCTAGTATTAGACACGCTCTCCACCGGAGTCAACTCCGGTGACAGAGTTACAATGCATGCCCCACCGGATACATCTCCAGTAGGTCCAAATAGTAATACTCATGTATCAATCAACTTACAGATGGTGCGTTGCTTGGAGACGGCGTGTACGGCCGTACTGCAAGAGCCGTGCGGGCATGAGGTCTGTCGATCTCATGCCGGGTGTGCGGTCCTGGTGGGATCCCTGTTGGTGTGGCACCTGGAAGGGTGCTAGATTTGCTACGGGCTTGTGAGTGATCTCACTTCTGAGTCGGTACGTACCACTCTCAGAATGATACATTGAGAATTATATTGGATAAAAATCATATTGATACATGTTAGACTAAGGGAGTAGTATCTAGGTTAGTGATTGAGATAACTACCTCTTACAGAACCCTCAAGCCGTCAAGGATGCGGCTCTGACAACCCTGAAGGCCTGGGTCGGTGGCTTTGGCAGGAATGTCAAGGCCAAGCAGCCCTACATGCTGTCCGAGGAGATGGCCTCACTCATCTACCCCGGAGCAACGAGGTCGGCAGCTGTAGAGGCAGAGGTGGCGGCCCCTATTATTGCCAGGATCCGGGCGGAGACCACAGCTCTGCCGGAAGACATGGAGGGTTTTGGCGAGGAAGTGTTGGGAGACGTGGCGGCCGTGAACTTGGACCGCGAGCCCATGGTTGTGGACAACCAGGGCGCAGGTAAGAATGATGTTGAAGCAGGTAGCGTAGGGGCTAAAGGCTTGTCCTTTAGCCCATCTCAATCTTCCAATCCTTCTTCTTTCCAGGGATTCACCGGAAAGCCCCAGTCTGTTAGACCTAAGTCGGGCTCGGTGATCCCTAAGGTGAAAAGTACTAGCACCTTAATGGCTATTAAGAAGTCCTTGCTAAAGCCAAAAGCTAAGACTAGCCGCGCAAGTATGCCATCAGCTTCCGAACCCGTGGCAGACTCGGAAAGAGCTACTCCCCCTCAACAGGGGTCGAGAGCGAGTCACAAAAGCTAGACGCCAGGAACCTAGCTTTGACCCGGCGGCTTTCTCCTCTATAATGATGGAGCAGATGGGGAACTTGGTACAAACCAAGTTCCAAGAGATTATGTCTCAACTGCCCTCCAGTCTTGAGGCGTCGGGACAATCCATCCAGTCCCTGACGGAGAGGATGATGAACCAGGAGACCCTAGTGGCGGGTATCCAGGAAAACCTGGCGGCAGGAGAAACTCAGTCCGGGCAGGCTAGACAACCCCTGTCCATGCCAGACTCCTCAAAGCTGCCCCCATTTAAGAACAATAACCCTTGGAGGCCAGCAGCATACGCCCCGTTCTCGGAGGGTATGCTTACAATAGAGGGATGTGGAACCCGGCGGTTGGACGACTTTGAGTTCTACCCACCGGATCTCCTGTTCCCCTTCATGGGCTATGCCTGGTTAACGGAAGAGGCAATGATAAGGGAAGATAAGGTCCCGAAGGAGACCGTCATCTTCCCTAGGGACCAGACCCAACAAGCAAGGGTCCGGAACTTGACAGAGTGGGAGTGTGTCAACACAAAGTTGACACCCCACAAAAGCCCCTTTACAATGATCGTAGTGAGTGATAACACTCCTACCCCATGCCTCTCCAAAGTGGCAGAGCTAACACTACAAGCGGCCATGGAAGATAAGCCTATGCCGCAACCCCGGGAGACAGATTTACCTTCCCTTCTGCTCCCCGGAGGCACGGAGTGTTGGGTTGACGCTCCTGCAACTTTCTCGGTGGGTAAGCTTAGCCCAGACTGTGCTACAATACAGTTTAGTGAGCGGCTACCTAGACTCCCCGACACCTTAGTCAAAGCTGAGTATGACGCGAGGTGCAGGCTGAGCAGGTCCCTCAACTCTGCCACCATGACAGAGATGACGTCCTTGGTTTATGCGGATGAGCCACTGTTCAAGATTCTAACAAAGTCATACCTTCACACTGTACAGTGTGATCTTCATGACTTTGCAGTGGCCAGACGGAACTGCAGAAAGCACGTCTTGTCAGACGCTTCCATCCGGCATGAGCCCAATAAGCTCATCAAATCCTCGATCTGGGGATCGAAGCTATTCCCTGAGTCCATCGTTAACGAGGTTCTCAGGGAGGCAGCCAGAGTGAACCAGAGCCTGAGGATACGCTGGGGACTCATTACAAAGAGGAAATTTGAGTCCTCTGGAACGCATTCTAGGGGCAAGAAGCGGACAAGGAAGTTCCAGCCCTTCCAGACCACTCAGCATCAAGCGGTGGTCCAAGCTGTCCCGGTGGCCCAGATGAACCAGCCCTCCACCTCGAAAGCACAACCGCAACAGCAATTTGTGCTACTGAGTCAACCCAGTCAGCAGCCCCAAAGCTCAACCTCTTTCTCTACCTCCCCAGCCTTCAACGCTACCTTTGAAACCCAAGGGGTCTTTCAGGGGTACAATAGGTTCGCCAGAGGTAGCCAAGCTAGAGGAGCTTTCCGGCACAGGGGTGGCAGAAGAGCTTCTGGCCGAGGCAAAGACTTCCGGGGAGGCCAGGGAAGTCACCCCTCTGCCAACCAGTGAGGCTCCCCAGGTAGGAGGGAGGCTGTACCTCTTCTGGAACCGTTGGAGGTTCAGCACTTGAGCCCAAAGTATTGTAGCAAAAGGTCTGGGATGGAGTTGGAAAGAAGGGCCTCCTCCATCAACCAGATTTTACCAGAAACCAACGGCAGACTTGATAGAATACACCCAAGATCTGCTTCAGAAGAAAGTAGTGTCAGAAGTCAGACATTTAAAATTTCAAGGGCGCTTGTTCAGCGTTCCAAAGAAAGGCTCACACAAGCTAAGAATAATCCTAGACTTGTCCCATCTAAACTCATTCATTCATTGCGACAAGTTCCGTATGCTGACCGTCTCGCAGGTGCGGACCTTACTTCCCAATGGGGCCGTCACCACCTCTATAGATCTTACAGATGCCTACTATCATGTCCCAGTAGCAAGACACTTTCGCCCCTTCCTAGGCTTCAGACTAGGAAAGAAGGCCTATGCCTTCAAAGTACTAATGCCATTCGGGCTCAACATAGCGCCCAGAATATTTACAAAGATAGCGGAAACAGTGGTCCAAGGATTAAGGACCCAAGGGATAATGCTAGTAGCCTATCTAGACGATTGGCTCATTTGGGCCCCGGACGCCAAAGAATGCCGCAAAGCAACAGCCAAAGTGATAAGTTTTCTGGAATACCTGGGATTCCAGATAAACAGGAACAAATCCCGGCTGACTCTGGCACCACGCTTTCAGTGGTTGGGGATACAATGGGACCTGAACGCATACAACTTATCAATTCCGCCAGCGAAACGCAGAGAAATAGCAAGGGCTACAAGACAATTTCTCAAGGGCAAACAGACGTCCCAGCGGAACCAAGAAAGGATTCTAGGTTCACTCCAATTTGCATCAGTTACGGACGTGCTATTGAAAGCCAAACTAAAGGATATAAACTGGGTCTGGCGATCCAGAGCAAACAGGAAATCTCGGGACAAAGTATCCAGGATTCCGCCGATCCTACGGAAGAGACTCCGTCCCTGGACAGAAGTCAAGAGCCTGGCAAAATCAATACCATTACAGTTTCCTCCCCCAGCCCTGGTAGTTCACACGGATGCCTCCCTAAGAGGCTGGGGTGGATACTCCCAGTACAAAAAAAGTACAAGGGACTTGGTCAGTAACATTACGCCAGCTGCATATCAATGTACTGGAGGCTATGGCAGTGTTTCTGACCCTGAAGAAACTCTCGCCAGCAAAGAAAATCCATATCACATTAGTACTAGACAGTGCAGTGGTAGTCCACTGTATAAACAGAGGAGGCTCCAAATCGAGCCATATAAATCATGTAATGATAGCAATATTTGCCTTAGTGGCAAGGAACCAATGGCACCTGTCAGCCACTCACCTAGCGGGAGTAAAGAATGTTGTGGCAGACGCATTGTCAACGACAACTCCGCTGGAATCAGAATGGTCCCTAGACAGAAAATCATTCAAATGGATCTGCCAACAGGTGCCAGGGCTTCAAGTAGACCTTTTTGCCACAGAATCAAACCACAAACTGACATGTTATGTGGCTCCCAATCTGGACCCTCTGGCATATGCCACGGACGCTATGGCAATAGACTGGAATACTTGGAAGAAAATTTATCTATTCCCCCCGATAAACCTACTACTGAAAGTTCTGAACAAACTCAGATCTTTCAAAGGACAGGTTGCACTAGTAGCTCCCAACTGGCCCAAGAGCAATTGGTTCCCACTACTAGTGGAATTGGGACTCCGGCCCCGGCGGATCCCCAATCCCAGACTGACGCAGTTGGTACAAATGCGGACTGTGTCCGCTTCCTCAGGGATTCAGAAAGCCCTAACTTTATGGACTTCATGAAATTTGCGGCGCCAAAAGATGCCAACATTGATCCTCAAAACATCCTGTTCCTGGAATCAGACAAACGAGAATCTACACTGCGTCAATACGATTCAGCAGTGAAGAAGCTAGCCACCTTTTTGAAAGACGCAAAGGTACAAACCATGACTACGAATCTGGCAATTACGTACCTTTTTCAGAACCCTGTTCGAAAAAGGCCTAGCAGCTAGTACTATTACTACAACCAAATCTGCATTAAAGAAAATATTTCAATTTGGATTTAATATTGATCTGACAGATTCGTATTTTTCTTCTATCCCCAGAGTTTGTGCTAGACTTAGACCAGTAAATAGACCTCAGACGGTCTCCTGGTTTTTAAACGATGTACTTAAGCTAGCTTCAGACACTGTTAACGAATCATGTTCTTATATAACCCTTCTCAGGAAAACGTTATTTTTAGTAAGTCTGGCATCAGGAGCCAGAATATCTGAACTGTCGGCCCTTTCCAGAGAACCAAATCACATTGAATTCCTATCATCTGGAGAAGTACTGATTTTGCCAGATCGTCAATTCTTGGCTAAAAACGAGGATCCACAAAATAGGTGGTCCCCATGGAAGATTGTCCCACTTCCGCAGGACCTATCTCTATGTCCAGTAAACACACTAAGAGCCTATCTAAACAGAACTGCCAAGAAATCCTCAGGCCCTTTATTCATTAGGGAGAATGGTGGGACCATCTCCCTAAAAGGAATCAGACAACAAATTCTCTATTCTATTAAACAAGCCAATCCGGAATAATTCCGCATGTACATGATATCAGAGCGGTAGCTACTTCAGTTAATTACTTTCATCATATGAACTTTGACAATCTCAAAAAGTATACAGGTTGGAAGTTGCCGACAGTATTTAAACGCCACTACCTAAAATCCTTAGAGGCCCTTAAATTCCTGGCAGTGGCAGCAGGGAACATAGTTTCCCCTAACACTGCCTAGCATAGTTAATAACTAGTCTTAATAGCCTATATCTATCCTTAGCTCTCTCTCTTCTACCTGCCTCGCTAGCATTCTTGACCTTTGCTTTGGTTGTTTACCGGGTTGCACAAATTGACCTTGATTTCACCTGGACTGCACTTATAATCACTCTTGATTGTACACATGGATGTCTAATTGTATATAATATGTATATAAATTTCCTGTATCGGGGTGTGGGATTGATCTAATCCTATCAGATTTGGGTTGTAAAACCCTAATTATTTAGATAAGGACTGTAGATTTAAGGATATTATTAAAATCTCAGCAGAATTAAAGAACTTTATTGAACTTGTAGAATTAAGAAACTTTCATTAAAAAGTACCTTAGAAGTAATTATATAATATGATATTGTTATGATACAATAAAGTTTCATACATACTTACCTGGCAGATATATACATAGCTAAGACTCCGTCGTCCCCGACAGAAATTCAAATTTCGCGCCACTCGCTACAGGTAGGTCAGGTGATCTACTGGCCTGCCCTGGGCAGCAGGACTAGGAACCATTCCCGTTTTCTATCATATTTTCTCTCTTCCACCTGTCTCCTGCGGGGAGGCTGGGTAGGCCATTAATCGTATATATCTGCCAGGTAAGTATGTATGAAACTTTATTGTATCATAACAATATCATTTTCATACAATCAACTTACCTGTCAGATATATACATAGCTGATTGGCACCCTTTGGTGGAGGGTAAGAGACAGCTACTTATGGAATAGACAGGTAAACAACATATGTTGTAGGTATAAAATAAAACCTTGGTTCCTACCTGATAGGTGGTAGACTTCGTGGGTGTTTGCCCAGTAGTCTGCATCACCTCAAGAAACTTTAGCAAGATATATGATCTATGGCCAAGGACTTTGTCAATGGGTGCTGATCCACTTATATGACAATACACCTTATGAAGGAGCATACAACCAATCCCGACCACCTGATCCTAACCACATGTTAGAAATAAAGATTGTTCCGAGTTATCCCCCGAACTCTTCACAACAACCATAACTCAAAAAGCACAATACGCACACATACATAATTTAAAAAAAAAAAAAAATTTTATACTCATCTAATTATATATCACAAGAGTTTCTTACTGAACAACAGAGACGGCCGCCCGTGCAGCACCAAGTCCTTTTTGTTAGAAGAGACTCTAGAACATATCTAAAAAGAAGGTAAGTATATACTTAAGGATTGGTGTTGGCTCCCATACCCAGGATCGTATCCGCCGATACGAAAGGACCCAGAGAAAAACATTTCTCATAGGTCACACGAACGTCTCTCAAGTAATGAGATGCAAATACTGAGTTGCATCTCCAAAATGTCGTATCTATGATGTTTTTAAGTGACATATTCTTCTGAAACGAGAGAGACGTCACTACTGCTCTGCAACTTCATGAGCTTCACTCTTAACAGTCGGAACTCTTCGTCAGGACAGATCTTATGCGCGTCTGTAATGACGTTTCTCACAAAGAATGCAAGAGCATTCTTGGACATCAGTCTTGTGGGGTCTTTTACCGCGCACCAAAGACCTTGCCTAGAGCCTCCCATCTGGTGCTTTCTCTGAAGGTAGAATTTCAGAGCTCTTACAGGAGGACATAGAGACCTCTCTGCTTCTCTGCCTACGAGACTCGATAAGCCTTTAACTTCGAATGACTTAGGCCAGGGATTCGTGGGATTCTCGTTTTTAGCTAAAAACAGGGTTTTAAACGAGCAAATAGCTGAGTCTCCCTTGAATCCTACTTTATCCTGCAGAGCATGTAATTCACTAATTCTTTTTGCCGTAGCTAAAGATAATAGGAATAGGCATTTCCTAGTGATGTCTCGAAACGACGCCAGATGAGGAGGTTCGAACCTTTCGGATGAACAGGAACTTGAGTACCAACGTCTAGGTTCCAGTTAGGAGGGACCGGTTCCTTAGACTTTGAAGTCTCAAAAGGGACTTATGAGATCGTGGAGATCCTTGTTATCTGCCATATCTAATCCTCTATTCCTGAAGACTGCCGAAAGCATACTTCTGTATGTATCCCTTTATTGTGGATGCAGCTAGATGAGATTCTTCTCTCAGGAATAGAAGGAAATCCGCAATTTCCGCTACAGAGGTAGTGGAGGAGGACAACTTCTTAGTTCTGCACCACCTTCTAAAAACCTCCCACTTGGACTGATATACTTGTCTAGTGGAGGTTCTGCGGGCTCTCGCGATCGCGCTTGCAACTTTACGAGAAAACCCTCTCGCTCTGACGAGTCTTTCGATAGTCGAAAGGCAGTCAGAGCGAGAGCGGGGAGGTTTTGATGATACCTCTGGAAGTGTGGCTGTTTGAGAAGATCCATCTTTCTTGGGAGGGATCTGGGAAAATCTACCATCCACTCCACCACCTCCGTGAACCAGTCTTGAGCCGGCCAAAAGGGGGCTATCAATGTCATCCTGGTCCCCTTTGAAGCCACAAACTTTTTCAGCACTAGTCCCAGGATTTTGAACGGAGGAAAAGCGTAGACGTCTACGTGAGACCAGTCTAGCAGGAAGGCGTCTACCATCAGAGCTCTGGGGTCTTCCACGACCGAGCAAAAGACTGCCAGCCTTTTGGAGATGAACGTGGCGAAGAGATCCACATGAGGAGTCCCCCACAGAGACCAGAGATCTTGACACACATCTTCGTGTAGGGTCCACTCTGTGTGAAGGACCTGGTTCCTCCTGCTGAGCCTGTCCGCCCTCACATTCCTTTCTCCCTGAACGAACCTTGTAAGTAGGGAGATGTTCCTCTGAGACGTCCAAAGTAGAAGACCTTTTGTAAGTTCGTAAAGGAACAAGGAGTGAGTCCCTCCTTGTTTCCGAATGTAGGCAAGTGCTGTGGTGTTGTCCACATTTACTTGAACTATTTTGTTCGAAACAAGAGGTTCTAGACTCTTCAGAGCCAGGTGTACGGCGAAGAGCTCTTTGCAGTTTATGTGCCAAGACACCTGTGCTGCTTCCCAGGTGCCTGACACTTCCTTCGAGCCTAATGTTGCTCCCCAACCTTTCTCCGACGCGTCGGAGTACAACACTAGGTCTGGGTTCTGGATTTTTAGAGAGATTCCTTTGTTCTCCTTCAGAGGGGGCAACCACCATTCCAAGTGCGGTCTCATCTCCACTGGAATGGGAAAGGCGTCTGAAAGATGTCCGGTCTTCCAACTCCAAGACCTCTTAGGAAGAATTGAAAAGCGGACGTAAATGAAGTCTTCCTAGTGGGAAGAACTGTTCGAGCGAGGAAAGGGTCCCTAGAAGGCTCAGCCATTCCCTCGCCGATGTCTGTTCCTTCCCTAAGAAGAGAGAGACTTTCTGCAAACCTTCTGCGATTCTCTCTTGTGAAGGAAATACTTGAAAACCCCGAGAATCCATCTGAATCCCCAGATAGACTAAGTTCTGTCTGGGGGTCAGCTGTGACTTCTCGAGGTTTACGAGTAATCCCAACGATCTGATCAGGTTTAATGTCAACGTAAGGTCCTCCAAGCACTGTCTCTCTGATCTGGCCCTGATGAGCCAGTCGTCCAGATACAGAGAGATATTTACACCTTTGAGGTGAAGAAACCTCGCCACATTCTTCATCAGGCTTGTGAAGACCTGAGGAGCTGTGGAAAGGCCAAAACACAAGGCTCTGAACTGAAAGATCCTTCCCCCCCGTCATGAAACGGAGGTACTTCTTCGATGAAGGGTGGATCGGGACGTGAAAATAGGCGTCCTGGAGATCCAGAGACGCCATCCAATCTCCTTGTCGCATTGACGCAAGAACTGAAGCAGAAGTCTCCATCGAGAACTTCTCCTTCTGAACAAATTTGTTCAGAGAGCTGACGTCTGATACTGGTCTCCAGGCCTCCCGAGGCTTTCGCAACCAGAAAAAGGCGATTGTAAAACCCTGGGGAGTTTTGATCCAGTACTAGTTCTATCGCTCTCTTGTCCCACATCTGATCCACCATCGATCGAAGAGTATCTCTCAGCACAGGATCCTTGTACTTGGCTGTAAGTTCCCGCGGTGTTGACGTTAGGGGAGGAGTGTCCAGGAAAGGAATACGATATCCCTTCCTTATTACAGACATTGATGAAGCGTCTGTGTTTATACGTGCCCAGGCCTCCACAAATCCCAGGAGCCTGGCACCTACTGGTGCTTGGAGGAGAGAAGCATCACTTTCCCTTTTTAAAGGGACGAAAGGCAGACCTACCTCTCTCTTCAGGAGCCTTCCTTCTTGCGGGAGCTCTGGAGGTCGGGCCACCTCGAAAGGGCTGAACTGATGTACTCGGTCCTTTCTTTTCCATTGCAGTAGCAGGTTTCTTCTTCCTAGCTGACTGGGTAAGAAGGTCTTGAGTCGCCTTCTCAGTTAATGAACGAGAAATGTCCCTCACTAACTGAGAAGGAAACAAAAAGTCCGATAAAGGAGAGTACAGTAGAGCTGCCCTTTGAGAGTAGGAGACAGCTTTCGTCAAAAAGGCACTAAAGACTGTCCTCTTCTTAAGAAGACCTGCTCCAAATAAAGAGGAGATCTCAAACGAACCATCCTGTACCGCTTTGTCAATACAAGACAGAATACATAGAAGGACTTCTGGATCGAGTCCTTCCGAATCATGGGCCTTCTTGGACATCACCCCAAGGGACCAATCTAAGAAGTTGAAAACTTCTAATACATGGAAGAGTCCCTTGAGGAGATGATCCAGCTCTGAAATGCCCCAAGTCACACGGGCAGAGTTCAAACCTTGCCTTCGAGATGCATCGACTAAGGTTGAAAAGTCCGCTTCTGCCGAAGACAGAAGAGAAATGCCCATATTCTCTCCAGCGAGTCTCGCTGGGGGCATGCAGAAGACCGTTCTAACCAACTCCTTCTTTGACTCCATCCAAGAATTTAAAGAATGAAGAGCCCTCTTCATGGAAATGGCGGGCCTTCATTCGAAGAAAAGACGAAGACTTCTTCGCCTTTGCGCTCGAGAACAGAGAGCGCGGAGAAGGAGGAGCGGCAGGGGTCAAATCGTCTCCATACTCTTCCAGAAGAAGGGCTGTTAAAACTTTATAGTTAGAAAGTCCTTCTCTTCCCTGATACTCGTCTTCTGAGTTTTCCTCCAACTCGGGGTCTAGAGGAGTTTCTGAAGATAAATCAGGACGTCTTTCCTCTGGGGGAGACAAACTCCAGATAGGAGAGGGACTGAGGGAATGATATTCCTTCCTCTTCAAAGTCTGAGCTTTAAGAGAAGCTTCCTTCTTGGTAGGCGCCAAAAGCCTAGACTCACTCCATAATGTGGGATGACGCCTCACGCTGGATGATGCTTCTCGTCCGCCAAGCGTCCTGGCTGACGCCTCGCGTTTGTCTGATTGTTGACGTCTGGATGACGCCTCGCGCCTGGAAGACGTCTCGCTCTCAACTGGCGTCCTGACTGGGGCCAAAACTTTGGCTGGCGCCTCGCGCTTATATGACGCTCTGTATGACGCCTCGCACCTGTAAGACGCCTCACGTCTATCTGGCGTCACTTCTCTGCATAAGGTTCCCTAGATCTCGATCTAGAAACCGAAACTTCTGCAGAATGTTTGGAAGACAAAGCTTCAAGTCTGCAAGACGCCTCTCGTTTAGCAGGAGAGAGAGGACGAGTCTTCTTGATTGGAAGCGAAGCGTCCTTCTTCCGAGGAGGATCTCTTGCTAACACTCCCACCAAAGAGGCTAGCTGTTCTTGTACAGCTAGGAGAATTTTCCTTGAAGCTTCTCCCACGTCATCTTCAATCGGGGGAGAAGTAGAAGGCAAGCGTTCTGGTACGTCCATGTAAGGTGACTCTGACGCCACCTTCGCCTTTTTAACAGACGAAGGAGCTTCATCTGAGAAGCGCTCCGGGCTTGAATCCAATTCAGGTTCTCTCAAATGCCGTTTCAAAGGCCTAGAAAGGTCCGAATCCTTCCACCCTCGTTTAGGTGAGGGAGAGGGAGAGGAGGAGAAACACTCTCGCAGGACGCTTTTTCTATAGCGGCCCTGAGCAGCCTGAATCGAAACAGAGCCTGCTGAAGGGACGTCTGACCGTTGGGGATTCCCCACGACCTCCTTAAGGCTTTCAACTTTCCTTCTCCTCTGGGCATGGGAGCTTGGAAGAGGTCTAGGCCTGGGAGCGTCGCAGGGACGATCAAACGCCCCCTCCACAACACTGGGAGAACTCACTTCACTGTATATTTCACTTTCACTACCCTTACCTTGTAAGTCCGCCATTTTGGACTTCATCTTATGAATAGTGGCTTTCAGATCGGCGATTTCAGAGGCCAATTCTGAAAGTAAAGCTTGTGAAGTCGACATATAGGGAGAATCCAACTCATCAGGATTAGATATAGGGTCAATTAAAGGCTCAATAGGCCTTGTACTCACACCTTTCAAACGTCTAACCCTATCTCTCTCTAACTTCTTCAAATAAGAAGTTAAAGTCTTCCATTCTTACGCATTTAATCCCTCACATTCATGACAGGTATTAAGTAGAAGAACACTGAAACCCCCTACATCTACGACATACAGTGTGAGGATCAACCGAAGCCTTCGGTATCCTCACCCTGCAGCCTACATTCACACACATTCTCACACTCACATTTGAGTCAGACATACTGAGAAAAATCCAAAAAGCAAGTCCAAAATCAGTCCACAGTAGCGAATGCCAAAAACCACGATCCAGATACGTCACCAAAAAGCCGAGA
Organism: Macrobrachium nipponense; assembly: GCF_015104395.2. Taxonomy (NCBI): domain Eukaryota; kingdom Metazoa; phylum Arthropoda; class Malacostraca; order Decapoda; family Palaemonidae; genus Macrobrachium; species Macrobrachium nipponense. The sequence goes on from NC_061091.1 coordinate 44,987,183, forward strand.
AACGATGATCAAAGGTTGAAATAAGAATCTAAGTCAGGAGGTAGTAACAACAATGTTGATACCACCGGCAACAGAGAAAATATGATAGAAAACGGTGAATGGTTCCTCGTCCTGGCCGCCCAGGGCTGGCCGGGATAGATCACCTGACCTACCTGTAGCGAGTGGCGCGAAATTTGAATTTCTGTCGGGGACGACGGAGTCTTAGCTATGTATATATCTGACAGGTAAGTTGATTGTATGAAATTTATTTTTCCTTCCAGTAACTGGTTTACTCTAGATTTCCAAACTGGTGGGGCCAATTCTCTGTTACTATTTCACGGAGCGACACAGGTTAGGCCCAGAAAAGGGATTTTGACAAAGGAAAAATCTATTTCTGGGCAGTGACCTGTGTCGCCCAGTGAAACCCACCCTATATCTTCCACACCCTAACTGGCCCAAGCTTGGGTGCTATCTACAGGAATGATAAACAAGACGCTAGTTGTAGCAGTAGCGGGCAGTGGATGGCCTGGAACAGCTCCTCTGTAGACGAGGGATATTGAGAAAGGAAGAGACTAAATGGCAGGGGACCTCCGATAGTGGTTTCACATGCCCCAGTTTCCATACCGACACCCTTAAATAAGGGTGAGCGAGCCAGGAAACTCTGGCATAACCATATAGCTTTTTTTCTCTTGTAAATTTAGCAATATTTATACCTTAGAAATGAGTGCTATAGGAACTATTTCACTGGGCGACACAGGTCACTGCCCAGAAATAGATTTTTCCTTTGTCAAAATCCCTTTTATGGGCTAACCTTCTGCTGATTAGAATGTGATAGGCCAGCGTCGGGCTGACACCAAAGACAGACTGATGCACCAGGCTGTGTCTAAGTCAGAGTCTCGTCCTCGGAGACATCCAACTCCTCCCCTTCCCCCCGTCCAGCAGTAGTCAAGAAGATCATCGCCTGGTAGGCCATCTAGGAATTCGAGTTCGGCAGGGCCTTCCCGTTCGACTCAGCCTTGGTCAGAGGATCATTGTCCCTTTCGCTCTTGTTCATTTAGGCAAAGAAGGGGCCCAAAAGGCAGAGGTAATGGGGCCCTCAGAAGGTTAGGCAGCTCTCCCTCTCCTGTGCCAAGGAGGGGGTGCCTAGCGGACCTTTGTTTGGGCCAAGTGGCAGAGTTATGGGGCAGAGAAGTGGGTGGGAGATACCCTTTGGGTGGGGTAGCCACTGCCATTCGATTTCTCTCCCCCTCTGACGGACAAACCGCAGCTCACGAAGGCATATCCTCCAGATTCTCTAAAGTCTTGGCTCTTTGGGAGGAGGTGCAGAGGATGCTGGACTAGGTTGCGATAGAGGAAGTGGTGCCTCCATCTCCAGGGTTTTACAGTCACATCTTCTTGGTGCTCAAGGCGTCAGGAGGATGGAGACCTGTGATCGACTTATACACCTTGAATCACTTCATCAGGAAGACATGGTTCAAGAGGGTGTTGGCAGCCATGAGGGAAAGTGACTTAATGCTGTCGATAGACTTAAGGGACGCATACTTCCAAATCCCTGTCCAGGAAATTCCTTCGCTTCTCCCTTGGGAACTAGGTCTCAAGTTCAAAGTCCTATGCTTCGGGCTGACAACAGCCTCTCAAGTGTTCACAAGGGTCTTCTCTCGTGTCAAGTTGGGCCATGCTCAGGGGATCTGTTTGCTGAGGTACCTCAACGATTACTTGATCTTGGCAGTTTCCAGGGAAAAGTTGCTGTGGGACAAGGATCGTCTACTTCAGTTCTGTCTGGAACTGGGCATCGTAGTCAACCAGGAAATGTCGAACCTCGTACCCAGTCAAAGGATTCTCTATTTGGGCATGGTCATCGATACGAAAGTGGCAATAGTTTTCCCGTCGGATCTGAAATTGGAGAAGTTGCAGGTGGTGGTGGTGCACAACTTCCTGTCGGAACCACATCAGTCAGCTCATCAGTGGCAGGTTCTTCTGGGAGTATTGTCATCCCTGAAGAAGCTGGTCCCTCATGGGAGTCTTCTTCTTCAGTCTCTGCAATGTAGACTGGAAGAATTCTGGTCTCTGGTGGGAGACTCACCCCTGTTAATGTTTCCTCTGAACTGGAAGTGAGAGAAAACCTTCGTTAGTGGTTGGACAACCAGAATCTTTCGAAGGGTGTCCCTCTGTGTTCTCTCCCACCGGACTTCCTTCTGTTTCCAGACGCCTCCCTCGCAGGTTGAGCGGCCTTATGCAGGCAACCTCATTACTTCAGGCGTTTGGAGGACAAGCAGCAACATATCAACGTCTTGGAGTTAAAGGCAGCCTTCCTGGGTCTGAAAAAGTTTTGGGAGAAGGTAGAATGTCATTCTGTCGTTCTCATGTCGGACAACACCATGGTGGTAGCCTATGTAAACAAACAGGGAGGCCTGGTTTCTCCTCAACTTCACACCTTGACCGTCGATGTTCACCAGTGGGTGGTCAGCAGTCAGGTAGAGCTTTCAGCCAGGTATATCCCAGGCAAACTGAATGTGGTTGCAGACAAACTCAGTTGTCGGGATCAGATCCTATGCACTGAGTGGTCGCTTCATCAAGCTTTTCCAGGTTTTGGGTAGACCCATGTTGGACCTTTTTGCAACTTGCTTCAACAGGAAGCTGGAGATATTCTATTCAATGGTCCCAGATCCTTTAGCATTTGCAGAAGACGCATTCCAACATCCCTGGGACAACCTGGAGGTGTATGCATTCCCTCCGTTTTGTTTGATACGTCAAGTTCTGAACAGGCTAATGAGTTTACAGGGTCTCAGGATGACTTTGGTAGCCCCTCTGAGGCCTCATGCAGAGTGGTTCCCAGATCTGCTGTAGTTGTTGTCAGAGGTTCCAAGGGAGATTTCCCCCCTTGGCGACATCTCCTGTGTCACCCCCATGCGGAAATGTTCCACCAGTCAGTAGAATCCCTGTCTTTTCACGGTTGGAGGCTTTCAAGTTTCTCCTCCGAGCGAAAGGCTTTTCTCAGAAGGAAGGCAAGGCATAGGTCCAGCAGTCTCAAAAAGTCGACCTCCACGGTTTCCAAGGCAATAAGCGATCTACTGTGATTGGGGTCGTAACAGGGTTTTTTCCCACTCGCAACCTCTATTCAGCGAATAGCAGACTTTTAACCTTCCTCAGAGACGAGAAATGTTTGTCCATTTCTGCCATTAGAGGCTACAGGGCGGCCCTGAGTTTGGTGTTACGCCTTAAAGGTATTGACATCTCTTCCTGGGAACTTTCCTTGCTAGTTAAGGGGTTTGAGCAGCCGAGTTCTCCTAGAGAGCTCAAGCCTCAGACGTGGGATGTTTCCTTGGTTCTCGAGAGCTTCACTAAGTCCATATGAGCCCTTGTGTCACTCATCTGACAGGAACTTGACGATCAAGGCAGTTTTCCTTCTGGCCTTGGCATCTTCCAAGAGGGTAGGAGAGCTCCACGATCTGGGCTATGAGGCGAAGCACGCAAGGGGTTGGGGGTCATTGTCCTTCGACTTTGTTCCGGAATTCATGGTCAAGACCCAAAATCTCTCTGTGCACGATGACAGGTTCACTTCGTTTTTCATTCCATCACTGAATGACTTGTGGGTGGCGATGCTCAAGAGCGTTTGTTGTGCCATGTCTGGGCCCTGCATTGCTATCTTAAAAGGACTCGGCACCTTAGACTTATTGTTAGCACAGGCCATACAAGAAAGAGGTGTCTAGGAACACTATCTCTTTTTGGATACAGGAAGCTATCAGACAGGCATACTTGTCTCTTGATGATTCCACCACCACGTCTGTGCAGGCTAGAGCGCATGACGTTAGGGGTATTGGTCCCTCTCTGGTTTTCCAAAAGAACTTGGCTGTAATAGAGGGCTGAGCGCTGGTACTTGGTTATGCCAGTCCACGTTCACCTCTTTCTATCTTAAGGATGTTGCCCACAGATCTGTGGACATGTTTTCCCTGGGTCCTGTGGTGGCCGCCCAACAGGCTGTGTACTCATAGTTGCCCCTAACAGGGCACTTTTGTATCTTTCCTAAGATGATTGTGTGGATGAGAGAATGAGTGAGTTGGCTGGTCTCCTTCTTTCTCTTGTACCTTTCCTTCTTCCTTCGGGAGGGTTAAAGAATAGACACGTCATTCGCTGGACAGGTCTGATACAATGAGTAAGGTAGTTATACTGATAGTGTAGTCACTTATTATGCAAATGTTAAACCCTCTATTTGGTGGCATATGCTCCACTCCTATACTCTTTTTTTTCCATCTGTCCATCCGCCTGTGGTGTTTGCGCATGGTAACACTGCTTCCCGGGCTTTAAATAATATCCTATTTTGAATATTAACGGTGGAATTTGCATACAGTAAATTATTAAAACACTTTTCAGTTGCAAATGTACACCCAGATATCCTTTTATTTACCTAAAACTTACACACAGCGTTACTATTTAAAGCCCGGGACGCAGTGTTACCATGCGAAAACACCACAGGCAGATGGACAGATGGAAAAAAACTGAGTATAGGCGAGGAGTTGAGAGTAGTACAAACCCTGGTGTGTTGGTTTGCTATCAGACAGTCAAAGTTTCTCTTTGGTTCCCTGTACAATGGTTCTCCCATATATCATTGTACATCACTCAGGTCTGAGTGGTCAGATATCACTTTATCTTGCTTCTCAATGGGCTTCAGTCCCTCTCCAGAAGTCATTTCTTCTGGAAGCTGAACTGATGGGTAGACCCCCAGCCAGTCTTGGATGTCTTGTACCTCCCTCCAAGTATGAGTCTATTCTATTGTTAAGACGGAAGGTTTGTTCGCATATGAACAAATGATAAATTTTCTAAGACAATTTGTATTTTTCATAGCTACAAAACTGAGGTCTTAACATTATACTGCCTGCCTCTAGCCACCCCTCTATTTGTTAAGACATCCTGAGTTGTGAAAATGGTTGTGCCACAGGAAAACCTTTCAGCACCTTGGACAATAGAGCTAGATCTGGGTATCACTTGGTTGGAAATGAAAACCACCAAAGTCTGCCTGTGAATAAGGAAATCAACATCACATTGAATCACTTCTACAAGGTGGAATGGCAAAAAAGACAGAAGCCTCAAGGTTATCCACAAGTACTAAGAAATGTCATCTGTACCACTACCAATCCAGTTATGAAGGAGAAAATCCTACTACAGGCAGTCCCCAGGTTATGGCGGGGGTTCTTTTCCCAGCAGGGGGCTGTAATCCGAAAATCACCTTAACCTGAATCATAATTATACACTGGAACCTTGACATACGATTGCCCTAATATACGAATGTTTTGAGATACAACAGAAAATTTGCGAAAATATATGCTTTGATATACAACGAAATATTTGAGATACGATTTTGCGATGAGTGATAGTTGTATAGGCGACCGATAGATGGCGTTCGGTCTGTTTGTTTGTTGGTGCTGCATCGTTAACACGTCGTTGTGTAGTTCGTTGTATTTGTGCCTATTTTTTGTGTTATTTCGTCTATCTTATTATTAACCATGGGTCCCAAAGCTAAAGACAAAGCAGGTGATAAAAAAAACCCAAGAAAATTATCTCGATGGAAGCAAAACATGAAATTATAGCAAAGCAAGAACGTGGCCCACGTTCATATCGTCGATTTGGCTAACGAGGACGGTCGAAATCCTTCTACAATATCCAAAAGGCCCAGACCTGAAAGTGATGAAAGTCAGGAAAGTGAGGCCAAAAAGGCCAGACATAAAGGTGATGATGAGTACAGGCAGTCCCTGGGTTACGACGGGGGTTCCGTTCTTAAGACGCGTCGTAACCCGAAAATCGTCGTAATCCGGAACGACGTTGTTGAAAACATGCCCACAGGGAAAATTTCACTAATTTGCAATTTTTCTTAGGGCCGTATCTCTAAAATTATCACTAATTTACTTTTTTCATGTGCAACACTGTGTATTCACAAATTACTGTATATTTTCATTAAAATACAAGAGAGAGAGAGAGAGAGAGAGAGAGAGAGAGAGAGAGAGAGAGAGAGAGAGAGAGAGTACATAAAACCATTAAATTCGTTGACCATTGTATGGCATTGTTACTTTCCCAGCTCCGAGTGTCACTGGAGTTATGAGGTAGGGAAATTGATACAGAGAAAGACGAAGGGAAGAATTTTCTTTTGAAATTAGTTATCGTATTATTACTACTTCTATTATTATTATAATTATTATTATTATTATTATTATTATTATTATTATTATTATTATTTGAAAATATAATAAACACATGCATCTACCATAAAAATTCTCTCATCTCAGTAAGAAAGAGGAATTATCCTTACAAGTGAAATGGAAAGGTCATTTTCATCTCTTTAAAATACAACCATTATGAATTTTGTAATTACAGTTTTTTTATTATTATTATTATTATTATTTATTATTATTGTTATTATTATTATTATTAATAACTGAATTATCATAAACATTTACATACTAGTAACATAAAAATTCTTTCATCTCGTAAAAGAGAGAGAGAGAAGAGAGAGAGAGAGAGAGAGAGAGAGAGAGAGAGAGAGAGAGAGAGAGAGAGAGAGAGAGAGAGAGAGAGTGATCTCTCTCTGTTCTCTCAAAAAATACTTATAACGCTTCCAGCGCAAGAGAGGGAGGGAGTTAGCACTATAGACATTATTATCTTGTGTAAGAGAGCGAGAGAGAGAGAGAGAGAGAGAGAGAGAGAGAGGGAGAGATAGAGAGAGAGAGAGAGATTAACCTTAAGAGGAGAAGAGAGAAGAGAGAATAGTGTTTATTCTCTCTGTTCTTCCAAAAAAAACTTATAAACGGCTTCCAGCGGCAAGAGAGGGAGGGAGTTACCACTTATGAGACATAAATTTTATCTTGGTGGTGGCAAAGAGAAGAGAGAGAGGAGAGAGAGAGAGGAGAGAGAGGAGAGAGAGAATATTTGGAGAGAGGGAGAGAGAGAGAAAGGAGGCTCAAATTCGGCGGCCTGTCAATTTGGCGATTATTGGGCTCAAATTGTGAAAATGAGTTTATCCGTCATACATAATCTGGGTGCTGGCCATTGCCACACAAAAGATAATATCGATACGAAGCTTTTTTAAATGGTTTAAAAGGCCAATTTAAAGGCCACATCCAAGTAGAGAATTAAAGGTCTGGTTAGGGGTGGTTTTACTATTTCATTTTGCATTCATTCTTCAAGTATTTGAGTTTCTTTTCATTGCATTTTGTTTCGTATGCCGTACAATATGTTTTCCTGATAGAGATGGCAACTCTTCCCATGACTGAATAACGGTAGCCACTTGTCTCGAGAGCGAATTCTTGTATTTGTTTTATGCAATCATCCATTTGTTATTTTTAAGCAATTACAATACTTCCTCAGACTTTTGGACCATCAATTTTGTATTATATATACTACTAACATGCCAAAAAGAAGTTTAGTAAACGAAGGGAAGCAAGCATCTTGCAATATAAAACTTATCATGAAGCTAAAAGTATAGACAGAGCTAATGTAGCTTCTCACATGTCGCCACCAACCACGTGTGCTGAAGAGATGCCAAATACTTTCCTATTACGAAGCTCCGAGGGAAATCTATTATTCTTGCACAAATATCATGATGATGATGATGATGGTACCGACGACTTTGTTTTGAAATTATCTGATGATGAGGAGGGGAGGAGGAAGAGAATGAGCATTTCAAGATGTAATTGCTGTCCCTGACGTAGCAGGTGATGCGGTGTTTTATCAGGAGCCAACCTAAGGAGTTTTTTATTGAGAAGTTACATGACTGAAAAAGAAGATCTTCTGAGTGTAAGCGACGATGGAGAAATAGTTTCATTACCCTTGAGAGCTCTCAAAAAAGACGCTTTTTAGTTCGACGTATTGTGGCATTGTGACAGCAAAAACTATAACTTGAAATGATAAAAAACAGTTTTGATGTTGACTTGAACTAAAGTGTAAGTGTTTGGTGCCATCTGTTTTTCAATCCAAAGTGCAAGCTAATGAAAGTGTGAAACAGAACATGTCGGTGAAACACAGCTTCATTTATATATCAAAACATGATAAATGGGGGAGGCTTGGCAGCCTTGAATAACACTCGAATTGCCTTAGGTGCCAAACCTTTAGCAAACAGCACTTACGAACGTTATAAAGAGTATATTGAACGGATTGCTGACCAGACCTTCAAGGAATCCATGAAAGAAGTTGATAAAGCAATATTTGAGTATTATGAAAGCATTGGGGTCAAACCAGATGAACATGGTAATTTACCTATCGAGGTAATATATGACGGCACCTGGATGAAAAGGGGACATCAATCCCCTATTGGCATAGGAGTTGTTACGAGGCTTACACTGGATTTGTTCTTGATGGGAAGTTTTTCAGTAAGATATGTAATTCCTGCAGTACTTTGAATAATAAACTGAAAAAAATAAACTAACAAAAGAACAATATGATGTAGCTTATGAAAAACATATACAGTCTGGAAAATGCAAAAGAATTTTGACCAAGCTTCTGGAAATATGGAAGCTGCTGCTGCTCTCGCATTGTGGCAAAGATTACTAGACAGGAAAAAATTCATATATAAGTATTTTGTCGGTGATGGGGATTCAACAGCATATAAAGGAGTATGCAGTTTGAATGAGGGCACTGGTCCTTATGGCAATCCATATCCAGTACTCAAGGAAGAATGCATAAACCACGTTCAGAAGAGGATTGTCTTTCGTCTCATGGCCTTGAGAAAAAAAATATGTTTCTAAATATGTAACAAACAAACAAAGTTATGTTTAGGAGTGAGCTTGGAGGACTCAATAAATTGAGTGACAGCACGGTGATAAAGATTGGAAAATATTTTGGCATTGCAGTAAGAAACGGAGCTAAAGACCCCACTGACCCTATAGATACCATGAAAAAAAATATAATGGCAATATTTTACATCTGACTAGTGATGATAAAAATCATGATCATTCTCAGTGTCCCGTTGGCAAAGATAGCTGGTGTTTTTTATAATCGTGATTTGGCAATGAATTTATCTCCCAGAAGTCACAAGAAGATGAAAGTAAAACTCCAGCTTACAGAGGAACAAAAGATCCAGTTCGCCAAATATTTGAAGAGCTTTCCTCTGATGATTTACTGCAAAGATGTGCAAAAGGTCGTACTCAAAACCTAAATGAATCATTCAACAGTAAAATATGGGCAAAGTGTCCAAAGGTGAGACTTCATGGGAAGGATACTGCGACCTTTGCTTTTCATGTTGCTGCAACGGAACATAATATCGGCTATGCGGCAAGTTCATTGCTGCCTATTATGAGAAAAACGACAGGAGAAAGCTGAAAGGCCTTCAGATGAAAGAGAAGACCAGGAAACGAATGTCTGCTATGCATTCAAGAAAGCAAAAGAAGCAAAGAACATCAAAGGAGGATATGAAGGAGGGGCTCATTAGCCTTCTAAACACTTGGCAGCGCAAGAGTAGAGTGGCGTTCTACGATAACCCCCCAAAAATAATATAAACTATTTTCTTTAAGTGATAAATGTTTTTGTTTTTTTAGAGGGAATAATATATCTTATAAAAGAGAAGGAAACAGGCGCCATGTAGGCTTTTCCAAGAAACTTGTATGCTTCTAAATGCAAAATAAAATGGTTAGGAAACTTTAACTGCGTTTTTCTCAAAACATACATTTTCTACATTCAAATTCTAAAACTCCCTTATTTATGATGGATTTTAATTATCTAAAAAGCAATTTGAATAAAGATAGTGAGAGAACACATCGGCAAATTCATTTTTCTTTTTTCTCTCAAAAAATTTTTTTTTTACTAATATCTAATACATAATTTTATGGTATTTTTATTTATTTTTTTAAAATATTTTTTTTAAATAGCACACATCACATATTAGATTTCTGCGTTTGCCGTTTTATTTGATAGGAATTAAACTTTCTGCTATTAATTTTTTCTTTAAATTGAATGATAAATAAGGAAGGAGATACACTTTAAAAAACAAATAAAAAATGCTATGTTTTAAAGAAAAATATTTGTTAAAAAAAAGTTTTCATCTAATTCACCTGAAATTTTGTGTGCATCTTCATTCAAACTAGAGGTAACACCTGAGGAAGTTTGAACACCGTCACTCAAAATTAATTCCCGACCCCGCCGATACCCTTAATTAAAAGTGACATGGATAGATTAGTATTGTATTTCTTTAAAATACTGTCACATATGAATTTTGTAATTACAGTTATTATTATTATTATTATTATTATTATTATTATTATTATTATTATTATTATTTGAAAGTATTTGCACATCCTCCTTTCTGAGATGAGACCTTCACATGTGGATTTTTTTAATCTTGTCTACTGTGAAAATTACTCACCCAACATTGCTAGGTTACCTAGTGCAGAAACTAAGGACATCATCTCTTTGACAATACCAGTCCGTATGGAAAGTATGGTTACATTATGCCCATGCTGAAAGCCCAGTTGATATCTCTGTTGAAACACTTCTACATTTTCTTATAGTATATCTTTTTGAAGACAAGTGCATTGCCGTTACATTAATCATGGCATACATGGCAGAATTGTTGGAATCCTTGTTTTATGGATTTGTTACTTCATTGCAAAGACCTGTTCCTGCAAGGCTTCCCATTACCTGGTCTATGAATAAGGTGCTCAGGCTTTACCAACCACTCATATGCTGCAAAAGGCAATTTTCTTGACTGATTTGGCATTAGGAGCTCACATTAGCTAACTGGGTCTCTTAGATGGAGATGCTACATCACTCATACAGTTAACCACCATTTATTATAGTCTACTGGACAATCATTCCTGGCCAAGAATGAAAACCCTATAAAGAGAAAATCTATTCTTATAAGGGATCTTAACCCTTAAACGCCTATTGGACGTATTTTATGTAGAGATAAATTGTCTGTCGGGTGCCGATTGGACGTATTTTACGTCGACTTAGAGATTTTTAAAAAATTCACGGAAAAATACTTATAGGCCTACCAGACGAAAACTTTTGAATCATGCGCCTTGGGGGATGCTGGGAGTTCACGGATCAAGGTGTTGTTTTGTTTACAATAGTTACGCAGGCGCGCAACACAAATTTCTTTCTTATCGCACTAAAAAGTATCAGTGACACATCTCAGAAATTATTTTGTCACTTTGACATAATTTTTGCACCATTTTAATAAATTAAGCCGTTACATGGAGTATTATATATGAAAATGTGTGCAATTTCATGTAGAATACAACAACAAAAAAACTCATGATTGTAGCTTATATCATTTTTGAAATATTTTCATATAAATAACGATAAGTACCAAAATTTCAACCTTCAGTCAACTTTGACTCTACCGAAATGGTAAAAATATGCAATAGTAAGCTAAAACTCTTATATTTTAGTAATATTCAATCATTTACCTTCATTTTGCAACAAATTGGAAGTCTCTAGCACAATATTTCGATTAATGGTGAATTTATGAATAAAACTTTTTCCTTATGTCCGCGTGGTAACTCTTCCGAAAAAATCATACGTGCGATTGTCGTAATGTTTGCACCATTTTAAATTAGCCGTTACATAAAGTTTTATATATGGAAATGTGCGCAATTTCATGCACAATACAACTAAAAACAACCCATGGTTGTAGCTTTTATCAGTTTTGAAATATTTTCATATAAATAACGATAAGTGCCAAAATTTCAACCTTCGGTCAACTTTGACTCTACCGAAATGGTCGAAAAACGCAATTGTAAGCTAAAACTCTTATATTCTAGTAATATTCAAGCATTTACCTTAATTTTGCAACAAATTGGAAGTCTCTAGCACAATATTTCGATTTATGGTGAATTTATGAAAAAAAAAAAAATTTTCCTTACGTCCGTGCGGTAACTCTTCCGAAAAAATCATACTTGCGATTGTCGTAATGTTTGCACCATTTTGAATTAGCCGTTACTTAAAGTTTTATATATGAAAATGTGTGCAATTTTATGTAGAATACAACAATAAATAATTGAAGGTTGTAGCTTTTCTCATTTTTGAAATATTTGCATATAAATCACGATAAATAGAAAAAAACCACCACATTCGGTCAAATTTGACTCTACCGAAATGGTCGAAAAACGCAATTGTAAGCTAAAACTCTTACTGTCTAGTAATATTCAGTCATTTATCTTCATTTTGAAACAAATTTGAAGTCTCTAGCACAATATTTAGATTTATGATGAATTTAAAAAAAAAAACTTCCCTCAGCGCGCGGATTCTCCGCAGCAAATCTCCGAAATGCGTAAGTCGCATTCTCGGAATATTTGCTCCATTTCATATTAGGCATTTCATAGAGTTCTATATATGAAAATGTGCGTAATTTCATGTAGAATACAACAAAAAATAATTGAAGGTTATAGCTTTTCTCATATTCGATATTTGCATAAAAAATATATATAAAAAAAATTCGACATTCAGTAAAATTTACTTGTCTGAAATGGTCGAAAACTGCATTTGTAAGCTAAAACTCTTACAGTACAGTAATATTCAATCATTTATCTTCATTTTGAAACAAATTGGAAGTCTCTAGAACAATATTTAGATTTATCGTGAATTTTTGAAAAAAAAACATTTTTTTACGTCCACGCGTTACAAATTCATGCATCATTTTGTGATAATATTTTCTCTGTGTTGCTTTGATCGTTTTACAATGTGTTATATACCAAAATGATCGCAATTTAGTGTACAATACAACAACAAAAATTGATTTGTTAGCTTTAACCGTTTTGCTCACAGCGCGATTTGAATACAATTATATATGAAATATATATTGCATTATTTATATATGATAATGATATTTTTTTTCATTTCTGATGATTGCATACTAAACTTTAGGCAATGACAAAAAAAGGAGCCAAAAATGAACTCTTAATCTTGAAAACTAAGCGCGCTGTGATTTTTTGTAAAAAAATATTTTTTCCGCTTTGGTGCTCACTCCAAGACCCCCTCGGCATACGGGAGACGATTCGATTTTTATTATACCCCTTCGGCATTTAAGGGTTAATTTGTCAGATAAAATGTTACACCCAGCTCAAACATTTAATGTTTACCTAGAGGTCATGGCAAACATATCAAAAGGTCCAATTTTCCTACTCTCTCTACATGGGCTGAGAATAATATACAGTGGGTTCCATGTATTCGCATTCTCTGAGAGAGAGAGAGAGAGAGAGAGAGAGAGAGAGAGAGAGAGAGAGAGAGAGAGAGTTATCCTTACAGTATTTAAAAGAGTGAAATGGAAAGATTATTGTATCTAAAATACTCACATATGAATTTTATAATTAGTTATAGTATAATTATTATACATATAGTATTATTATTGGAAAATATTAATAATAAACTTTAACATAATGTACCATAAAAATTATCAGAGTGGCACTGTTACTTGACATATTTGACAGCTTCCCAGCTCCGAGCGTCACTGGGGTTATGAGAAATACTACCACTTATGATATATTTGACAACTTTAGTACCTGGAGTTAGAGAGAGAGGACTGGGATTTCCTTCATGCTTACATAATTTTTTAAATTTATAAACTAAAATCTTACTAATTCACTTTAGTATTTTCTTTAATGAATTGATATTATCATACAAAAAAAAACATACATCTCTGTAGAGAGAGAGAGAGAGAGAGAGAGAGAGAGAGAGAGAGAGAGAGAGAGAGAGAGAGAGAATTATTATTTTTATTATTATCTGATATCATTTAATCTTATTAAACTTACTAATACAGTATTAGCCCTTAAACGCCAAAGGGGTATAATAAAAAATCGTCTCCCGTATGCCTAGGGGGTCTCGGAGTGAGCGCCGAAGCGGAAAAAATATTTTTTACAAAAAATCACAGCGCACTTAGTTTTCAAGATTAAGAGTTCATTTTTGGCTCCTTTTTTTTGTCATTGCCTGAAGTTTAGTATGCAACCATCAGAAATGAAAAAAAATATAATTATCATATATAAATAATGCGATATATGATAGCGCGAAAACAAAATTTCATATATAATTGTATTCAAATTGCGCTGTGAGTAAAACGGTTAAAGCTAACGAGTTAATTTTGTTGTTGTTGTATTGTACACTAAATTTTGATCATTTTGGTATATAACGCATTGTAAAACGATCAAAGCAACACAGAGAAAATATTATCACAAAATGATGCATGAATTTGTAACGTGCGGATGTAAAAAAATTTTTTTTTTTTCAAAAATTCACCATAAATCTAAATATTGTTCTAGAGACTTCCAATTTGTTTCAAAATGAAGATAAATGATTGAATATTACTATACTGTAAGATTTTTAGCTTACAATTTCAGTTTTCGACCATTTTGGATGAGTTAAAGTTGACCAAATGTCAAATTTTTTTTAACGTATATTTTTTATATGCAAATATTTCGAAAATAAGAAAAGCTACAACCTTCAATTATTTTTTGTTGAATTCTACATAAAATTGCGCATATTTTCACATATAAAACTTTCAAACGCCTAATATGAAACAGAGCAAATATTCCGAGAATGGAACGTACGCATTTCGGAGATTTGCGGCGGAGAATCCGCACGCGGAGGGAAGGAAAGTTTTTTTTTTTAAATTCACCATAAATCGAAATATTGTGCTAGAGACTTCGAATTTGTTTCAAAATGAAGATAAATGACTGAATATTACTAGACTGTAAGAGTTTTAGCTTACAATTGCGTTTTTTGACCATTTTGATAGAGTCAAAGTTAACCAAACGTGGTTTTTTTTTCTATTTATCGTGATTTATATGCAAATATTTCGAAAATGAGAAAAGCTACAACCTTCACTTATTTTTAGTTGTTTTCTACATGAAATTGCGCACATTTTCATATATAAAACTTTATGTAATGGCTAATTTAAAATGGTGCAAACATTACGACAATCGCATGTATGATTTTTTCGGAAGTGTTACCGCGCGGACGTAAGGAAATTTTTTCATAAATTCACCATAAATCAAAATATTGTGCTAGAGACTTCCAATTTGTTGCAAAATGAAGGTAAATGATTGTATATTACTAAAATATAAGATTTTTAGCTACAATTGCGTTTTTTTACCATTTCTGTAGAGTCAAATTTGACCGAAGGTTGAAATTTTGGCACTTATCGTTATTTATATGAAAATATTTCAAAACTGATAAAAGCTACAACCATGGGTTGTTTTTAGTTGTATTTTGCATGAAATTGCACACATTTCCATATATAAAACTTTATATAACGGCTAATTTAAAATGGTGCAAACATTACGACAATAGCGCGTATGATTTTTTCGGAAGAGTTACCGCGCGGATGTAAGGAAAAAGTTTTTTTCATAAATTGACCATAAATCGAAATATTGTGCTAGAGACTTCCAATTTGTTGCAAAATGAAGGTAAATGTTTGAATATTACTAAAATATAAGAGTTTTAGTTTACAATTGCGTTTTTCAACCATTTTGGTAGAGTCAAAGTTCACCAAAGGTTGAAATTTTGGCACTTATCGTTATTTATATGAAAATATTTCAAAACTGATAAAAGATACAATCATAAGTATTTTTTTTGTATTCTACATGAAAATGTGCATATTTTCATATATAATACTCCATGTAACGGCTAATTTAAAATGGTGCAAAAATTATGTCAAAGTGACAAAATAATTTCTGAGATGTGTCACTGATACTTTTTAGTGCGATAAGAAAGAAATTCGCACTTGTGCGCCTGCGTAACGATTGTAAACAAAACAACACCTTGATCTGTGAACTCCCAGCATCCCCCAAGGCGCGTGATTCAAAAGTTTTCGTCTGGTAGGCCTAGAAGTATTTCTCCGCGAATTTTTAAAAAAACTTCTTTGTCGACGTAAATTACATTCGGTCAGCACCCAAAAGACAATTTATCTCGACGTAAAATACGTCCAATAGGCGTTTAAGGGTTAATCAATATTAATATTTGAAAATTAGTAAATCATATTTGTACCATAAAAATGCATTTATTCATGAAAATAACATCAAAATACACTAATTAGTGATGATTTTCACCAGAAAATCCCACAAACAGACGAATCCCCCACAAATATAATGGGTAGATATGGTCTAGAGATATCCGTGAATGAATCAGTGAGTCTGCGAATCTGGAGAACGCTAATACGGGGGGTCCACTGTATATGTTCCAGAGAGAAATCAGCGAATATGTGAGTCTGTGAATCTGGAGTCTGCGAATATGGGGAGTTCACTGTATATCTAATACTAAGATCTTTGGTGTAAACTTAGGCTACTGCTTAGGCCCATAGCCTAACAGGATACATCCTTAGATTTTACCTTAATTCAGGTTACAACCTAATCCAGGTTATTTTGTTCACTCTTACGGATATATATAATGCTATGTTATAGGCTACAAACAATATCATACAGTCTTGCTATTATATTCTTACTGAATTGATGTAGATTGCAGGCTAACATCATTATCTGAAAGGATTATCTATATTAATAACTGTGGAACATTGCCGTAGACAATATTTCTAAGTAGAAGGAGAAATTCTTTAAAACAATTATTGTTTCTACAAATAAATAACGATCACAAAATGCAGGAAGTGTCGACGTGTACTAGCGCAAAAAGCGGTTTACAGCTTTTCACTCACAAGAAAATCATTCTTCCATGGTCTAAACTAAAACATTTTTAACTGGAACTTGAAATTATGTACTTAGCTTTCAACTTTGATGTTTCCATGAACTTCAGTAATAAAATCAATAAGTGAAGAACAAAACTCTTGGAGCTAACTATCCTAAATTGTTAAAGCCAGAGTGTAGTATACTGGCAAAAAAAGGGATTTTGACGAAGGAAAAATTTATTTCTGGGGGAAGACCTGTGTCACCCAGTGAAAAGTCCCTGTAGCTCACTTTTCTAAGTATAAATAGATTCTAAATATACCAGAGAAAAAAGCTAGCATGGCATGCTGAGGTTACTACCCCCAGCGCGAGCACCCCAAGGGGCGTCGATATAAAGTATAAGGGCGAGAGTGGAAGCCACTATTCACAGGTCTTCTGCCAATTAGAGGATTCCTTTCCAAAATCCCTCTCTTGGAGTGAGCCGTTGCAATGGCCACTCCTCCCTCCTCGCTCCCGCTACTACTACTACTACTACCCGACTCGCACGCCATCTACCATTCCTGGATTAGACACGCTAGCTTGGATTGGTTGAGGGTGGGAAATTTAATTAGAAGGGATGGGTTCACCGGGCGACACAGGTCTCCCCACAGAAATAGAATTTTCCTTCGTCAAAATCCCTTTTCTGGGTGAAAATGTATCAGAGAATTCCCATCCAAGCTTACCAGATACCAAACCAGAGTATGAAGGAGTTAATGAAACCTAAGGTTCATTTAGAAAATAAATTTACTTATTTTCTAATTACACTAGAACTTAAACTATGACTTAGAACTAGTAACAATATGACAATATAATACACTCAAGAATGGTATCCAGAGCAAAAAACTAGGGTATGTACAGATAGGTACATAAAACACTTATGGCCTCAACATTATGTATACATGATCCAGTGGCCAGATGATGACCAAACCCTCTCGACCTGGAGGAGAGAGGTTCAGTGGGGAATACGAGCGAGGCAGGCAGGAACGAGAGAGTATTTAAGGAAAAAGGTGACAGTCTTAGGAAAGGATTTGACCAGGTTCATCAATCAGGGAAGACTATGCTCCCTGCAGCAACTGCTGGGAATTTAAGGGCCTCTAGATTCTTGAGATAGTGGCACTTAAAACTTCTGAAGATTTCCAACCCATATATTTTTTCAGGGCACAATGATGTGTCCTGTGCTAAGGGTATGACTTTCCATGGAGTCCACCTGTTTTGTGGGATAGTAATACTTCCCCCGACGGGAGGAATTCTATATGGTCTGGATTCCTAGAGAGAGCCGAAAGCTCAGATATTCTGGCACCTGAAGCCATGGCCATCAGGAATAGTTTTCCTAAGCAGGGTTATATAGAGCAAGACTCATTATTAGTGTTTGAGGCTAACTTAAGTACGTCATTCAAAAACCAGGAGACCGTATGAGGGCGGTCTATTGGTCTCTGGCGGGCACATGCTCGTGGAATTGAGGTGAAGTATGAATCTGACAAGTTAATATTAAAGGCAATCTGGAAAATCTTCTTTAAGGCTGACTTGATTGTTGTAATGGTACTAGCAGCCAGGCCTTCTCAAATAGAGTTCTAAAGAATGAGATTGCCAGATTTGTAGTCATTTCATGAGCAGCTGAGTCTTTTAGAACGAGATTGCCAGATTTGTAGTCATTTCATGAGCAGCTGAGTCTTTTAGAAATTTGGCCAATTTTTTTACTGCTGAATCATATTGTCTGAGCGTTGACTCTCTTTTATCTGATTCTACGAATAAGATATTTAGTGGATTAATACTAGCGTCCTTTTGAGTTGCAAACTTCATGAAGTCCATAAAGTTAGGGCATTCAGAATTCTCGAGGAAGCTGACACAGTCTGAGTTTGTACTGTCTGTGTCAGCTCTGGACGAGGGATCCGTCTGGGTCGGAGCTTCAATTCTAGAAGAAGCGGAAACCAGTTGCTCCTTGGCCAGTTGGGTGCCACTAGTGCTACTTGTCCTGTGAAAGATCTTAGCTTGTGCAGGACCTTCATCAGAAGATACACCGGTGGAAATAGGTAAATCTTCTGCCAATTGTTCCAATTTATGGACATTGCATCTGTGGCGTAAGTTAGAGGGTCCAGGTTGGTTGCCACGTAACATGGTAGTTTGTGGTCGGATTCTATGGCGAATAGATCTACTTGAAGGTCCAGGCTTTGATTGCGATTCCACTGGAATGACTTCCTGTCCAGGGACCACTCCGATCCCAGCAGAGTTGTCCTGGAAAGTGCATCTGCAATAACATTCTTTACTCCTGCCAGGTGAGTTGCTGACAGGTGCCAATGATTTTTCGTCGCCAATGAGAATATCGCAATCAATAAGTGATTTAGTTTGCTTGACCTGGAGCCTCCTCTGTTTATGCAGTGTACCACCACTAGGCTGGCCGAGACTACTCTCACCTGATTGTTCCTTCGATGCTGGCTGCCAAAATGAGCCAGTCGTCTAGGTAGGCTACTAACATAACCTCTTGAGTCCTTAGTTATTGAACTATCGTCTCCCCTAGTTTTGTGAATATCCTGGGCGCAATGTTGAGCCCGAAAGGCATGACTCTGGATGAGTAAGCCTTGTTTCCTAGCCTGAAGCCTAGGTACGGAGAGAAGTTCCTGGTTATTGGAACATGATAATAAGTGTCTGTAAGATCTATAGAGGTGGTGACAGCCCCACGGGGAAGTAAGGTTCGCACCTGCAAGACTGTCAACATGCGGAACTTGTTGCAATGAATGTATGAGTTGAGACGGGACAAGTCCAGAATCACTCTTCTTTTGTCAGAGTCCTTCTTTGGGACAATGAGCAGACGTCCTTGTAACTTTAGTTGTTTCACTCTTTTTATGGGCTTCTTCTGCAGGAGATCTTTGGTATAGTCTATAAGGTCCACCGTTGGTATCTGATAAAATTTGATTGGTGGATGGGCCCTTTCTCCCATTTCCACCTCAGACCTTTTGAGACTATACTGTGGGCCCATGGACTGAAGGTCCAATGGTCCCGGAAGATATTCTCCCTCCTACCTGCGGGCTCCCACTGACTGGTTGCAGGTCTGTTACCTCTACCTCCTTGGAAGCCTCTACCCCTTGGTCCGCCTCGTAGCAGGGAGCCACCTCTGCCCCTGTTACTTCTCGCATGCCTGTTGTGGCTGTGACATAGATCCATTGCTTCATAGGCGGGGTTAAAGGGTGGGGTCATTATAGCTGTGGAGGTTGAAGGCTGTGGGCTGGCGGAGTTTGTCGTAAACAAACTGTTGCTGCAGATGAGCCTTAGATGTTGAAGGCTTACTGACTTGTAAAACCGAGACCGCTTGTAGGACCGTTACAGGACGGGAGGCCTGGTAAGGATTGAATCTGCTTGGCCTCTTCTTGGGTCTGGTTTGTTGTCCGGGGGTCTCAAATTTCCGTTTGAAGGGGAGTCCCCAATGGACCCGGAGGCTCTGGTTGGATCTGACTCCTTCTTGAGAGACGTTGTTAACCTCGTCTTCCGGGAACAGGTTTTCTCCCCATACTGAGGATTTTATCAGCCTATTAGGTTCGTGCCCTATCGAGGCACCCACCAGGACATATTTCTTACAAGCTTGTCTTGCCATCGCAAAGTTGTAGAGGTCCGACTGGAAAGTCTGTAGTAGACCTTTAATCAGGACCTGGAACACCTGTTCGTCAAGGTAAGTGGAGGCTACCAACTCCGCCGTAGTGACGGAGCTGATAGATCTTCCTAGACTTGATCTTGCTTCAAATTCCGCTTTGATTAAATGGACCGGAATTTTTAGGCAGCTTCTAGGAAAATAGAGTGGAAGCGCAATCCGGGTCAAGTTTATCTGCTGTAAACGTGGCCGGAGCGTTGTTCCAAAACTCCCTACCTGCGGGGAAGAGAAGAGAGGTAGCCTCTGACTCCTTTAGTACTGGTAGGGGTTTGTCCTCTGCTGCTGCTTGTAGGGTTAGTTCCGCTACCTTGTCTGTACAGGGCGACGGAACGTTGGCTGGGGTCACAAACATGGTGTAGGTACCCTTGTGTGGCGTCAACTCAGTGTTGAAGCGATCCCAGCCGGAGAGGGTGCGAACCCAAATAGCTTGGGCTTGGTCTCTAGGGAAGATCCCTGTCTCCTTCGGGGCCTTGTCTATTCTGACTAACGCATGTTCCACTAGTCTGACAAATCCAGGAAAAAAATTTTTGGAGACCCTCCGGGAAGAGCTCAAAGTCCTCCAACGGACGGGTTCTGCACCCTTCAATTGGTAACTTCCCATCCGAGAATGGGGCATGTAAAGCTAACCGCCACGGGTTGTTCTTGTCAAATGGCGGTAGTTTTGATGCATCCGGCACTGACAAGGCCAGCGCCGGGGACCCGGAATGGAGAAATCCAGTCAGCATATCGTCCAGGGGCCTGATCCTCTCGGCCAGAGATGTTATTGCCTGGCCTAAGGTGTCAGAGCCCGAGGCGAGTCATAACGACTCAAACCTCTCATCAACCACTTCCCTAACCTTCGACATTAAAAGGTTAGCGAGGGTCTCATGGTCGTGATTGGTTTAGCGACTTATCAGTGATCGCTCTGAACTGGGAGGACATGGCCTACTACTAAAGGTTGTACTAAAGGAGGCTAGGCTAAGACGATACACAAAACAGACCACTTAATGTACCGCAGTACAATAGACAATATATAAGAATAATATATACAATTAATAATGAGGCATCATGGAAGAGTTGCAAAGGAATATAAGGCAAAAGGATAATACCCAGTATGGATCTAGCTTAACCTTCCGAGATCATTACAGAACCGGACAGGTAGGCCAAATCTCCTCCAAGACATCATGATGTGGACAGTGGCCCTCGACCAAACCTACTAAATTCGAATTTTTCGATCTAGACCGGCAGGGAGGATAGGTCCAACAATGTGATAAGAGAGAGGCTCTATATCCTTGACATCCTCCCCTCTAGCACCATAGCGCTGACAGGGGGAGAGGCATAAAGGGTACAGGGGTAGGGACACTTAGCCTACCTTCCAAGCCTAACCTAGGCTTGGTCAGTTAAGCCAGGGAAGGAAGCAACTCTACCAACTTCTCAGTGATATGAAATCAACGTGCATAATTTAACCTTTATTCGGTTCGTATTAAACAATAACTCATTCATATCTCACACCGGGAGAGAGGGAGAGGGGACTCTCTCCTCTCCTGTGATAAATGCGATAGGCTACTAATAGCCAAACAATTTTACATGTACACTATGCTAAAATTACGTAGAGATAAGCACGAACACGCTCTCGAGAAGCTGGGGGGGGGGGGGGGGGAGTCAGTCAATCTTTCTTTAAAACCCCCGAGGACATCATGAGCGCATTAGGCCTTCCTCCGAACCAATCTTAACTTGGTCGGTTAAAATTAAGCACGTAATATGAAATACATCACTGATAATTGTATGGAGTACTCAAAAAATCATAAATGTGCATAAACAATATAATATACAATAAAAAATATAATATGCAATACCATAATGAGGTATCATGGAAGAGTTGCAAGAGGAACATAGGGTGTAAGAAAAAATACCCAGCATAGGTCTAGCCTAACTCTCCGAGATCACTATGGATCTGGTCAGGTAGGCCAGATAAACCTCCAAGGACATCCTGGCGTGGATGGTGGGCACTCAACCAAACCTTCCATACTCGAAATTTTCGATCTGGTTAGGTAGGGAGGATAGGTCCAACAATATGACAAGAGAGATACTCTCTATCCTTGATATCCTCCCCATTAGCACCGTAACGCGGACGGGGGGAGAGGTAAGGGTATAAGGGTAGGGGTACCTAGCCTACCTTCCAAGTCTAATCTAGGCCTGGTCGGTTAAGCTAGGGAAGGAAGCAACTCCTCCAACCTCATGTGATATGAAAATCATAAATGTGCATAAACAATATAATATACAATAAACAATATAATATATACATAAAATATTTAATAATATAATATAAATTTAAAAAGAGGTATCAAGGAAGAGTTGTAACTAAGGTTAAGGAGACTACCCAGTATGGATCTAGCCTAACCCTCCGAGATCCCTACGGAACTGGACAGTTAGGCCAAATCTCCTCTAAGACATCATATGTGAACATTAGCCCTCGACCAAACCTACTAAATTCGAATTTTTTCAATTCAGATCGGCAGGGAGGATAGGTCCAACAATGTGAAAGGATAGAAAGGTTTACTATCCTTGATATCCTCCCCTCTAGCACCGTAGCGCCAGCAGGGGGAGAGGCATAAAGGGTACAGGGTTTGGGACACCTAGCCTACCTTCCAAGTCTGACCTGGGCTTGTTTGGTTAAGCTGTGGGGGGGGGGGGGAAGGGGGGGGGGAAGCAACTCTTCCTACCTCTTCAGTTATATTAAATCTACTTGTATATTTATCATATTAACAGTAATCATGGAAAGTCACATCAGGGAGGGAGAAAGAAGCTTTCTCTCTCCTGTCCCATAATTATGCGATAGACTACTAGTAGCCTACTGATCAACATGCATAATATATTAATTTTACCCCGAGATAAGTACGAACACCCTCTTGAGAAGCTGGGGGGGGGCGGGGGGGGGGGGTTCTCTAATTATGAACTAATCAGCCTTTCTTTAACCCCTCAGACCTTGACTCCAGAGTACGACAAGAGTGTGTTAGGCCTCTCTATGAACCAAATCTGGTTGAATGATAATTAAACACATAACATAAGATACGTTTGATGATTGTAATGAATAATTTTTTATCTATTAAATTTTTAAAGAAATTGCGCTAGAGCTCCACACGTTCTGATGATGCTCTCGAAATGGCGGAAAACCAACGACCCCTCAATACATTTCTAAGGGGCCAAAGGCCAATTGGGAAGTCCCGCAACCTTCTAAGTTATGAAAACATAAATTGGAATACTCAAACTTCGAAGGAGGAGGAAGTTCTGCAGAAGCCATTGCAAAATTAGAGAATTGCTGGGGCAACGAAAAGAACGCATGCACTCAGAGCAATGTCTAATACAGGAATGAAAGATGGCACGCAAGTCGGGTAGTAGTAGTAGTAGCGGGAGCGAGAAGGGAGGAGTGGCCATTGCAACGGCTCTCTCCAAGAGAGGGATTTTGGAAAGGAATCCTCTAATTGGCAGAAGACCTGTGAATAGTGGCTTCCACTCGCCCTTATATTTTATATCGACGCCCCTTGGGGTGCTCGTGCTGGGGGTAGTAACCTCAGCATACCATGCTAGCTTTTTTCTCTGGCATATTTAGAATCTATTTATACTTAGAAAAGTGAGCTACCGAGATTTTCACCGGCGAACACAGGTCGAACCCAGAAATTACTTTACAGCTTTTCATGCACAATAAAATCATTGTTCCACATTATAACCTTAAACAACCATAAATCATAAAAGTGCTGCCGTGCACTGGCGAAATAAGCCAGTTACGGCTTTTCATGCACAATAAATCATTGCTCCAGTCTAAACTGAAATTTTTTTTACTGGAACTTAAAATATGCACTTAACTGAATCAATAAGCAAAGAATAGAATTCTCTGAGCTCTGGTTTCTTGACCAACCAGAGAGGGAATGGCATTTTGGTTGGATTTTTTTCATATGCAAACAATACGATTGTGCGTGTGTGCATAACCAGTTGTTCTTCTTGCAGTTTTGATGCTGGTAAACTGGGTATTAACATTTGCTAAGGATAACAGAAAGTGCCCTCTTATCCTGAGTCCATTTAGACTCTATCCCATGTTATAATGTTTATCATTACGACACAATACCCGGCCACAAGACCAGTTAACCCTTTAACGCCGATTGGACGTATTAAACGTCGATGTAAATTGTCTGTTGGGTGCCGATTGGACGTATGGTACATCGATATAAAAAGGTTTTTTTCCTACCAGGCGAAAACTTTTGAATCACGCGCCTTGGGGGATGTTGGGAGCTCACGGACCAAGGCATTGTTTTGTTTACAACCATTACCCAGGCGCGCAAGCGCGAATATCTTTCTTCTCGCACTATAAAACATCAGCAACACATCTCAGAAATTATTTCATCACTTTTGAAATATTTTTATATAAATAACGATGTGCCAAAATTTCAACCTTCGGTCAACTTTGACTCTACGGAAATGGTTGAAAAATGCAATTGTAAGCTAAAACTCTTATATTCTAATAAAATTCAATCGTTTACCTTCATTTTGCAAAGAAATTGGAAGTCTCTGGCACAATATTTT
The DNA here is from genome assembly GCF_015104395.2 of Macrobrachium nipponense. Lineage (NCBI taxonomy): Eukaryota > Metazoa > Arthropoda > Malacostraca > Decapoda > Palaemonidae > Macrobrachium > Macrobrachium nipponense. Next base: position 45,011,990 of record NC_061091.1, read on the forward strand.
GATTTATGGTAAATTTATGAAATAAACTTTTTCCTCACATCCATGCGGTAACTCTTCCGAAAAAATCATAAATTTTTTCATCCGATTGTCGTAATGTTTGCACCATTTTAAATTAGCCGTTACATAAAGTTTTATATATGGAAATGTGTGCAATTTCATGTAGAATACAACAAAACACAATCCATGGTTGTAGCTTTTTTCAGTTTTGAAATATTTTCATATAAATAACGATGTGCCAAAATATCAACATTCTGTCAAATTTGCCTCAACCGAAATGGACGAAAAACACAATTGTAAGCTAAAACTCTTACATTCTAGTAATATTCAATCATTTACCTTCATTTTGCAACAAATTGGAAGTCTCTAGCACAATATTTCGATTTATGGTGAATTTATTATAAAAAAAAAAAATTTCCTTACGTCCACGCAGTAACTCTTCTGGAAAAATCAGAAATTTTTTCGTCTGATTGTCGTAATGTTTGCATCATTTTAAATTAGCCGTTACATAAAGTTTATATATGAAAATGTGCACAATTTTATGTAGAATACAACAATAAACAACCCATGGTTGTAGCTTTTATCAGTTTTGAAATATTTTCATATACATAACGATAAGTGCCAAAATTTCAACATTAAGTCAACTTAGACTCTACCGAAATGGTAAAAAAATGTTATTGTCATGATACAATAAAGTTTTATACATACTTACCTGGCAGATATATACTTAGCTATAGACTCCGTCGTCCCCGATAGAAATTCGAATTTCGTGGCACACTCTACAGGTAGGTCAGGTGATCTACCGCCCCGCCACTGGGTGGCGGGAATAGGAACCATTCCCGTTTTCTAAGTCAGATTTTCTCTTCCACCTGTCTCCTGAGGGGAGGCAGGGTGGGCCATTTAATCGTATATATCTGCCAGGTAAGTATGTATAAAACTTTATTGTATCATGACAATAACATTTTTATACATTCAACTTCCCTGTCAGATATATACTTAGCTGATTGGCACCTTTGGCGGAGGGTAAGAGACAGCTAATTTTACTGAATAGACAGGAAAACAACATACGTTGTAGGTAATAAAAAATAAAAAAACCTTGGTTCCTACCTGTGTTAGCAAAGGACTTCATGGCTACTGCCTAGGAGCCTGCATCGCTTCAAGAGCCTCAGCGAGGTAGTGACCTCATGCTAAGAGTTCTTGATGGTCTGTCAAAGGGGTCTTATCCACTTACTCGACAGAACCTTAGGATCTTTGTCCATGGAGTCCTATCCACTTACATGACAAAACACCTTGCCTAATGGCATTATCATAGAGCACGACACTGATCCCGATCACCTGATCCTATCATCGGGTTAGTACTACGATTGAAAGGAGTCATCCCCGAACATCCTTTCAAGCAACCCAAAAAAACCCAACACCAAAATTGTTACAAATAATCATTAAAGAAAACAAAAACAAAATTTAATTAAGGATCAGCATCCGCTACATGTCCCAGCATAGTATCCGCTGATACATAAGGTCCAAGAGAAAAACATTTTTCGTATGTTACTTTAACATCCTTTAAATAATGGGATGCAAATACTGAATTACATCTCCAATAAGTTGCTGCTAAAATGTCTCTCATTGACATATTCATAGTAAAAGATAGGGAAGTTGCAACAGCACGGACTTCGTGAGCTTTTACCCTAAGAAGCTTTAAGGAGTTCTCTTGACAATCCCTATGAGCTTCTGTTATCACATTCCTGACAAAGAACGCCAGTGCGTTCTTTGACATAGGTCTCTTGGGGTTTCTTACTGAACACCAGAGACTCTGGCGACATCCCTGAAGCTGTGTCTTCTTTTTTAGATAGAACTTCAGGGTCCTGACTGGGCACAGAGACCGCTCCAACTCTCTACCTACCAGGGGAGAGAGTCCCTTGACCTCGAAACTTCTAGGCCAAGGAGAGTCTTTTTTAAAACCCACCCGAGAGTCCAAAGCATGCAATTCACTGACCCTCTTAGCAGTTGCGAGGGCTAACAGGAATATACATTTTCTCGTAAGATCTCTGAACGAGATTTTATCTGGAGGTTCGAACCTGTCAGAAGTCAAGAACTTGAGGACTACATCCAGGTTCCAACTCGGGGGGAGAGAAGATCTCAATTTGGAAGTCTCGAAAGACCTAATGAGATCATGAAGATCTTTATTATTTTCTAAATTCAGGCCTCTGTTTCTAAAAACAGCTGAGAGCATGCTCTCATATCCCTTGATAGTAGATACAGCCAATTTCGACTCTTCTCTTAAGAAAAGAAGAAAATCGGCGATTTCGGTCACAGAGGTATTGGAAGAGGACAGCTTCTTCGACCTACACCATCTACTGAAAACTTCCCACTTCGATTGGTAGGCCCACAAGGTAGAGGACCTGCGGGCTCTAGCGATTGCACTTGCAGCTTTCTTACAAAAGCCTCTCACTCTGACCAGTCTTTCGATAGTCGAAAGGCAGTCAGGGAGAGACCTTGGATGTTTTTGTGAAACCTCTCGAAGTGGGGTTGTCTGAGCAGATCTGTCCTTTCTGGAAGAGATCTGGGGAAGTCCACCGTCCATTCCAGTAACTCTGTGAACCGGTTTTGGGAAGGCCAGAAGGGAGCAATTAGAGTCAGTTTTGTTCCCTTTGATGCAACAAACTTTCTTAGCACTTCCCCCAGCAACTTGAATGGGGGAAAGGCGTAGGCGTCTATGCCTGACCAGTCCATAAGGAGAGCATCGATCGCTATGGCTCTGTGATCTTCTTCTAGAGAGCAGAAGTTGTCTATCTTCCTGGAGAGGAACGTGGCAAACAGGTCGATCTGAGGTTTTCCCCAGAGGGACCAAAGCTCTTTGCAGACTTTTGAGTGGAGCATCCACCCTGTTGGAAGTACTTGGTTCTTCCTGCTCAATCTGTCTGCTCTTAGATTTTTTACTCCCTGAACAAATCTTGTCCGGAGTATTATGCCCCGTTCCTCCGTCCAGGTCAATAGATCTCTTGCGATCTCGTATAGTGAGAAAGAGTGAGTGCCCCCCTGATTTCGGATGTAAGCCAGAGCAGTGGTATTGTCCGAGTTGACTTGGACTACCACTCCTCTGACTTCCACTTTGAAGTACTCCAGGGCTAGATGAATGGCCAGGAGTTCCTTCGCATTGATGTGCAGTGACACCTGTTCCTTTGTCCAGGTACCTGCCACTTCTTTTGGACCCAATGTTGCTCACCAACCTGTTTCCGAGGCATCGGAAAACAACACTAGGCGAGGGTTCCGAATCAAGAGGGACACTCCCTCGTTTCTTCTTAAGGGGGTTAACCACCACTTCAGGTGTGACTTTATGTCCTGCTGAATGGGAAACGAGTCTGACAAAGCTCCTGTCTTCTGACTCCACATTCGTCTGAGATAGAACTGAAGAGGTCTGAGGTTCAATCTCCCTAGGGAAACGAACTGCTCTAATGAGGAAAGGGTGCCCAACAAACTGAGCCCTTCCCTCGCCGAGCTTCGTTCCTTCCCTAAGAAGTACGAGACTTTTTCTAAGCCTCGAGCAATTCTCTCTTGCGATGGAAAAACCCGAAAACCCCGAGAATCCATCTGTATCCCCAGATAGACCATGTTCTGTCTGGGGATCAATTGTGATTTCTCGAGGTTTACGAGTAGTCCCAGTGATTTTGTCAGTTCTAAAGTTGTCTCCAGGTCCTTCAAGCACTTATGTTCCGATTTTGCTCTTATGAGCCAATCGTCTAGATAAAGAGATATACTTATCCCTTTCAGATGTAGCCATTTCGCAACATTCCTCATTAGGCTCGTGAAAACATGAGGAGCTGTAGATAGACCGAAGCACAGGGCCCTGAATTGGAATATTCTGCCCTGCATCATGAATCGAAGATACTTCCTCGATGAGGGATGCAGGGGAACATGAAAGTAAGCATCCTGTAGATCCATGGAGACCATCCAATCTCCGGGACGGAGAGCCGCAAGAACCAACTTGGACGCTTCCATAGAGAACTTTGTGTTCTCTACGAATCGGTTCAATGCGCTCACATCCAGAACTGGTCTCCACCCTCCCGAGGCTTTCGGAACCAGAAAAAGACGGTTGTAGAATCCTCGGGAATGCGGATCCCGGACCAATTTGATGGCCTCCTTTTGCAGCATCTGTTCTACAAGATGTAAAAGTACTTCTCTCATGGCAGGGTCCCTGTACTTGGCCGACAGTTCCCTCGGGGTCGTCGTTAAGGGAGGTCTGTCTCGAAAGGGGATTCGAAAGGGGATAAGATATCCCTTCATTACTACTGAAAGGGACCAGCTGTCTGCCTCTCTCAGTGCCCATTCTTCCGAAAATTTCAGAAGTCTGGCTCCTACTGGTGCTTGAAGGACTGGAAAATCACTTGGCTTTCTTGATAGGTCTGAATGCAGACCTACCTCTTTTTGGTACTCCTCTCTTCTTAGAGGAGGGTCTAGAAGAGGAACTCCCTCGAAAGGGCTGTTGAGGGGTACGTGTCTCTCTCTTCATAGTAGGAACGGAGGTCCTCGCTTTCTTTGCGGATTGGGCCAAAAGATCTTGTGTGGCCTTTTCAGTCAAAGAATGGGAAATGTCCCTTACTAATTGCGAAGGGAACAGTTGGTCTGAGAGAGGCGTGTAAAGCAGGGACGACCTCTGGATAGGAGTGACTGCTTTCGTTAGAAAAGAACTAAACAAAGTCCTTTTCTTCAAGATTCCAGTTCCGAAGAGAGAAGCCACTTCTCCTGATCCGTCCTGGACTGCTTTGTCCAAACAGGACAGGACACTATGAAGGACTTCTGGGCTCAGAAACTCCGTCTCCTGAGTTCTCTTGGCCAACACCCCAAGGGACCAGTCTAAGAAGTTTAAAACTTCTAAGACATGGAACAATCCCTTGAGGAGATGGTCCATTTCTGAAGTCCCCCATGTGATCTTAGCTGATGACAAGGCTTGTCTCCTCGAAGCGTCAACAAGATTTGAAAAATCTGCTTCGGCAGAGGTCGGGAGAGCAAGACCCAGCAATTCTCCCGTCTCATACCAGATGCCTCTCTTTCCTGCAAGTTTGGAAGGAGGGCAGGCAAAGACAGTTCTCCCCACCTCCTACTTGGATTTAAACCAGTTTCCAACAAACCGAAGCGCCTTCTTCATAAAAATGGTCGGTTTCATCTTTAGGAAAGAGGACAATTTTGAGACCTTGGTGCTCGTAAACAAAGATCTAGGAGAAGGTGGAGCAGCAGGGCTTAACGAGTCTCCAAACTCTTGAAGTAAGAGGGCTGCTAGCGTCTTATAATCCGATAAGCCTGCAGCCGTATGATCTTCCGAATCCAACACATCTTCCAATTCTTGTTCAATCTCCATGGAGGAAGAAGGATCAACCAAAGAGGATTGTTTCTTCTCGATAGGAGATGAGTCCCTCGCAACATCTACCCCACTCTTGCAAGAGCGACGGCCGCCTGTGCGACGACTTGCGTCCTTACGAGAGATAGGCTGATCCTGCAACAAGACTCTCTCCTTCTCCTGACAAGAGCGATGGCCGCCTGTGCGACATCTCTCTCTCCTGTCAGAAGAAGGATGTCCTCTCGTATCGCTCTTAACGGAAAAAGCTCTATCCTGACAGGGGCTACGGCCGCCTGTGTGACATCTCGAGTCCCTGCCAGGTAAAGGCTGATCCCGCTCAAAGCTAGAAGAATCCTCTTGGTTCAAGTCTTTTTGAACAATTGAAGAATCTCGAATCTGTCGTTTGGAAGTCGATCGTTTATTTTGGCGCCTGGCTGGCGCTTCTGGCGCATTGCGCCAGGTTGGTTTTTCTGGCGCTTTTGGCGCATTCTTTCTACTTCCTGTCCGAGGAGAAGAATACGCGATTTTTGTGCCAGAGACGTCTTTTTTTTCCTGTCGATCTTTTTATCGGTAGGAAAGAGTCCTTTCTTCTAGGAGTCTCCTTCGTAAGAACTCCTACTAAAGAGGAGATCTGCTCCTGTACTTTTAATAGAATTTTAGCCGCAGCATTCTATTCTTCCTTTTCCAATGTAGGTGAAGGAGGTCTAGAGGAGGAAGGAGACTCCGAATTGAGAGTTGGAATATACTTGGCTTTTTTCCTTTCGCAAGGCGATCCTTCAGGGAAAAACTCCGGACTCGAATCCAAAGTTGGAGCTTTCCAACTTCTTTTTAAGGGGCGTGAAAGTTCGTCAGAACTCCAGCCCTTTCTTTGTGGTGAAGAATCAGAAGAAGAAAAACACTTTTTTAGGATGCTTTTCCTATAGCGATCCTTGGCAGTTCGGGACGTCACAGAATCTGCCAAGGGGACGCCTGATCGGTGGGGATTCTCCATAACCTCCGTAAGGCTTTTGACATTCCTTCTCCTCTGGGCCTGTGAGCTTGGAAGCGGTCTAGGCCTGGGAGCGAGATGAAGCCGATCAGACGCACCCTCCACTGCACTGGGTACACTTACGTCACTATCACTGCGCTTACCTTGTAAAGTTTGCATTTGACGTTCCATCTTTTCAAGTGCAGCCTTAAGATCTGCAATTTCCGTTGCTGGGTTTGCAGTCTTAGTAGTACAAGAGGAAGTAAATACAGTTTTAGGGTTAGGTGTTATATTAATTGGCTCGTTAGAACGAGACCTACTTACGCTTCTGGAGGAAGCCTTCCTAGCCCTATCCATTTCCAATTTTCTTAAATAGGAATTGAAATTCTTCCACTCTTCCTCATTCAAACCTACACATTCATTACAGGTGTTAGATACCGAAGCTTTTGGTAGCCTCACCATACATCCCTCATTCACACACTGTCTTCTAACCGAAAAGCTAGAGTCCGACATTATGAGAAAAATCCAAAATCAAGTCCAAATAACAGTCCACGAAAGAGTATGCCCAACCAAAGATCCAATACGTCACCAAAAAGACCGCCTTAGAAGATCAATAGCGATGAAAAACACGAAAATCAAATCAGGAGGAACAACAACAATGTTGATGTCCCGGCCGATAGAGAAAATCTGACTTAGAAAACGGGAATGGTTCCTATTCCGGCCACCCAGCGGTGGGGCGGTAGATCACCTGACCTACCTGTAGAGTGTGCCGCGAAATTCTAATTTCTATCGGGGACAACGGAGTCTATAGCTAAGTATATATCTGACAGGGAAGTTGAATGTATAAAAATGCAATTGTAAGCTAAAACTATTACATTCTAGTAATATTCAATCATTTACCTTTATTTTGCAACAAATTGGAAGTCTCAAGCACAATATTTCGATTTATGGTGAATTTATGAAATAAACTTTTTCCTTACGTCCGTGCTGTAACTCTTCCGAAAAAATCATAAATTTTTTCGTACGATTGTCGTAATGTTTGCACCATTTTAAATTAGCCGTTACATAAAGTTTTATATATGAAAATGTGTGCAATTTCATGTAGAATACAACAAAAAACAACCCATGGTTGTAACTTTTATCAGTTTTGAAATATTTTCATATAAATAACGATAAATAGAAAAAATTCGTCCTTCGGTCAACTTTAACTCGACCGAAATGGTCGAAAACTGCAATTGTAAGCTACAACACTTATAGTCTAGTAATATTCAATCAATTACCTTCATTTTGCATCAAACAGGAAGTCTCTAGCACAATATTTCGATTTATGGTGAATTTATGAAATAAACTTTTTCCTTAAGTCCGCATGTTACGAATTCATGTATCATTTTGTGATAATATTTTCTCTGTGTTGCCTTGATTATTTTACAATGTGTTATATACCAAAATGATCGCAATTTAGTGTACAATACAAAAAAATAACTCGTTAGCTTTAACCGTTTTGCTCACAGCGCGATTTGTATACAATTATATATGATTTTTTTTTTTGTGCTGTCATATATCCCAATATTTATATATGATAATGATATTTTTTTCCATTTCTGATGGTTGCATACTAAACTTCAGGCAATGACAAAAAAAGGAGCCAAAAATGAACTTTTAATATTGAAAACTAAGCGTGCTGTGATTTAAAAAAAAAAAAAATTTCAGTTTCGGCGCTCACTTGCAAACGCCGCCGGCATACGGGAGACGATTTTTAAAATACTGCTTCGGCGTTTAAGGGTTAAGAGAATTCTTTGACATCAGTCTGGTCACCATGGAAAGGGTAATCCTTGAGGATGAGACACCGACTACGCTATCAAAAATTAAAATTAAAAGTTCAAACATCAGTAAACTTCTAAATACAATTGAGATATACCTATAAATGATGATATGCCCAACTCCTACTAGTGACAATAATTTGCTACCTTGTTAATATATAATAATAAAAAGTGTCTTACCTTCATAAGTAGTGTCTAATGGTTCAGCCATGCCAAATGTGAAAGGAAATGGGTCATTTATTCTAAGGCTCAAAAAGTATTCTAGCGACTTCACCATTAGCTTGGACCATTCAAGCTGATGTGTTGTTGCACATAAATCCTCTCTGCTGTTGATGAAGGTAAGTACACAGTCCTCCGGTAAAGCATATTCCTCAATGAAACTGGGAGATGACAAACTGTCAAGGAAGGTCTCTTTACTTAAAGTAAGCCACTTTTCAGCAAAATTAAAGGCATTGTAAACCCAACAACTTGGAGAACCCACCAGAAATGGGATGGTAGGGTCTCTTTCAAATATCTGGTGCAAACTTGAATGTGACTCTTGGGAGTTCATGTCAGCACAGACTACTTGCTGTGGTATGATGGGAGCCACAAAAAAAGCTGAACCAATTCCCATTTTCTTAGCAGTTCTGGATACAAAATCAAATGCTGACTTTACAACAGTTTTAACCAGCTGACTGTCTGCAACATCTTGTAATGCATGGTTTTTGCTAACAAAAACAGGTAGAGGGCTTCTACATTTAGGTGTAGCAACTGAGCATTTGGAATCCGCATTTTTCATAGGACACGCAATAGCAGTAACCCCAATCACCACACACCAAAGAGTTCTGGTTGGCCATTTTTCCATTAAATGATTCATCTGAGTCAGTCCTTTTTCATCAAAATCCATAGTTTCCTCATAAAATGTCACAGGCATTTCATGTACTAAGGACTGCAATAGTCTAGTGTGACTTGTGTGACCCACAACTATCACTTGATCAAACATACTTCGAACTGCTAACCATCTGTGCAAAGTTTCCTTTGGATAGTATGAGTTTAGCACCAAAGTGAAAAAGTTATTCATTACACTATACCACTCACTAGACACTGAGGAACAACTTACATACTTCGAGGAACTTTCCATTTTAAAGGTTTCAATCACAGAAGCATCAAGAAACTTTTGTAATTTCCAACATGCTAAGGTAATCCATTTGTTACAAAACTTATTATACATATTATCAAGAATATGGTAATTTTGTTCAGTTACAAAAATTGAACCTTGAGCTGCAAACCAATGAAGCTGTTTATGACTTAGATCACCAGACTTTACAATAAGTGCTGGTAATGGCATGGCCAGAGCTACAACTCCAGAAAAACCCAGAGTTGCTTGGCAGACTCTAACACAGTTGTCAGATGCTTGCAATATCTCATCTATTACACAATCATAATTATCATGTTCTAAGTTCCAAAGGGGACATATGTGAGTGATAGGCACTTCACAGTGCTTGCAACGCTTGTCAAGTTCTTTAGTTACTAGGTCAAAAATGCCTGCTACCAACAACCATAAACCATTGTTGCCGACATCTTCCTTATTCTTCTGAATAACATCAACAACAGTCTCTATGGATAGAAAGTCATCACAAATCACTTTAACCTGTAAAGAGAAAAATCTTAATCAAAAAATAAGTACAAATAAATTTCAAAAGTATTTTGTATTTTTCCTAGACTTATAAAACAGAGCTATTTATGTAGGAGTATTTGTCAGTGCAAGCTGGATTCAGCTCTTGAAACTTGGTGATATGAAAGTTAACTGGAGGTCAAGGGGAATGAATGGGGGGAATACCTTCCCTCACCTGCTGTCACTAAGCAATGTATTTCCTTCCGCATCAGAGAAAGTTGGTCAGTTAACATGAGAAATTGAAGTTCTGGTTTGTATATTTAAGAAACATACTATTGTAATTACTTTAAATTTTGTTTTTTGTTCATACAGGAAATACAAACCATCACCTTTTATGCAAGAGACTTACTTCTTAGGTGGGATACTGTCTCAATCAACTAATGAAACTATGAAACCCTACCAGATATGTCAAATTCCTAGTCATGTACTGTGAACTGGAAGCAACTACTCTTGTAACCTCCTACATGGTCTGTCAAAGGGATTCCAAAGAGGGACTGGACAAAAGTGTTTGGTTTCACTCAAGTAGGGAATCCTTGGAGAACCAAGTGCAAACCCTGTTAAGGTTACATAAGTTACAAGTTACTTAAATCTGGCTGATACCATTGATGGGTGGGTTCTTAACACAAACACACAACTTTAAAATGAAGAGCAAATGGAATCCAATCTTATCCACTGAGGCTCCAAGACTGGTTGCTTAATTGTAATTACCTGTATCTTTGGTCCAGCATGTACTTGGTCTGAGCTCCTTCCTTGCAGAGGGAAAAAGAAGAAAGGGGGGAGAGAAGCCAGTTACTCTACCATTCAATCCCAGCATTATGCTCTACCAGGGCTTTAGGCAAGAAGTTTTTTTGTCTGAAGAGAGGCGAGTGATCACACAATTTGCTGAGTAGCTATCACAGGTCCAAGGAGGAAAGAGTTTGGTGAGGGTAACATCCTTCAGGTAATGAGGTAAAGGTGGCCCTCATTACCAGTTACTGAAACGTTACTTCAAAATGCCAAGGGTAGTTGCATGCCCCCCAAATTAGAGAATTTTCATCCAAATTTTTGTGCTTGTCATTACTATCATAGACAGGCTGACACTCTGGTCTATGAGGTTGGGTCCTCCTCAGGTAGCTTTTGCAGCTAACAACTTGCACAGAACTCTATTATCACTACCTCCAGCAAGGTCCCAAAGAAATTAAATGAAAGGTCTTGTATCTCTCATGAGAAGCCAATGAGTTCTGAGTTTCTGCCACAAACTCAGGAACTATAAAAAACAGATATCCCTACCTTTTGAGTTACGGACAAAAAGGCAAAGTTACTTACTAATACTGAAGTCACGAGTATAAGATCTTTGTCCAAGGCCTCTCTCAGGAGCTTGGACAGCATCCAAGTTAGGCTGTGTAGGATGAAAGTCATGTCCCACCAAGGAGGCAAATACTGCCCAAAACTCAAAGCTTCCCATGAGCATAGGCAGATCAGTCAAAGTGAGAGAGATCTGTCATTCAGTTTAAAGGCCCTGGCTAAGCTTAAGCAACAGTCTTCACCACAGAGACTGAGAGGAGCTTGTCTCAATGCAGGTAGTATATGACAAACTCCAAAATCCGGTGGACTGAGGCTCCGACTGAAGGTACATGTTAGGTGAGGATTTTCAGAAATATTAAGACATCTCAAGCACCATCCTGCTAGAAATGTTTTGCTCTCATAGGAACTGCTGTATAACCTCCATGCATTTGGCAGTTTCAACATACCAGTCAACTCTTACAAGCTGGAGACCTCTCCTCATGAGAACAGAAAAGAATCTACCATCTATTATCAATAAAACTTGGATGATTGATGATATACCAAACTTCTAATACACAAGATGAAGCTTTTAGAAGTTAATAAACATCTCACCTTTCCTAACCCAAGCCCTCTAGAATCTGTTTCAATACCTGCACACAGACAGGTGCCCAGGCAAAAGTTTGCGAACACTAACCAAGGGCACTGAAGTGATGACTTAACCAGCTATAATGACTAAAAATTTTATCTGCTGCCCTGAAGTTCCATCTGCAATAGTGACAGTGACAAAGACTTGAAGCGCTGTTACAATGACCGTCCATCCTGGACAGTTCCAAAGTTTCAAGCCACTGGGAAAGCTGAGGAATCTTCTATTGCCACTACTGCCACCTTAGAGACAAAGAATCTCAAGCCATATATAACAATTAAAACAGCCACCAGCCCAAAGAGCAGAAAGACAACTGACTTCCAGCTACTGGACCTAACAGAACAGATAATGAAAGCTGTCACATATAAGTGCTTGATCTCCCTGCAAGGGGGCCCCAAGGGGAAGCTACACAACACTGGAAGCAAGGTGTTGCATCATGAAATCTAAACACCCCATCGGTGAGTCATCATTTCAGAGGAACCATAACAATCCTAGTGCATCTGGGAATATGGGGGTCATTTCCCACTGAGGGCTTCAAACTGGAACATTGCACTGCTTCAATAGCAGAAATATAGACATCAGAAACAAACGGAAGAGATATCTGCACAATGTACATCATACAAATTCCAACAAAGGAATGTCTTGATATTTTCAGAAGGGGAGAAAACATTTTAAGGGATAACTAGCTATTTTGGTTTAAAAAAAATTTTTGCCTATTAAGGATTGAAACTTTATATATAAATAAAATATGCAATTGTTGTTTACATGTATGAGTATAATTGTCTTGAGTTATGACATCATAACATTATATTTACGATTACCATTGCAGCAGCCTCAATATTTGATCAATATAAAATTTTTTTTTTTTTTTTTGAATAGTTCAAGTCTCTCAATGCTTTGTCATAAAAATTTTAATTACTATCTAAATGTTATGTATACAGACACTACCCTACTTACAAACTTTCAGATAGATATAAAGACAAGGTCACAAGTTAAAACTGTTCAGAGCACTTCCCTTTGCCACATATAAGCTCAAATTTTGCTTTGGGTGCCTATTCTGCTGGTAAGAATTCTTGCAAAGAACAGAAGGCCATGAGGAAAAAGGACCTGTTCCTTTAACCCCCCTTTCCTGACTATCCCTAGTATTCTAATGATTAACAACCACATATTCTTGTAATCACAAGAATATTTGTTCATACTCTTAAAATATTCCAACTTATTTCAATCTTCTCGACTTAACCATGTCTGTGACGAATACAGGCAGTCCCCAGGTTACGATGGGAGTTCCGTTCTTGAGAAGCGTCGTAAGCCGAAACATCGTAAAAAATCCTAAAAAACCTTACTTTTAATGCTTTGGGTGCATTGAAAACTATGTAAACTGCATTTTTATTGCATTTTTCATCAGAAAAACCTTCAAATATTGATTATTTTGCATTTTTGGTGTCCTATTTCATCTGCCAGATCAGTGTTGTAGGCGTTTTAACCCTGGGACATGCGTCGTAACACTGGAAATAATGTCTGATGAATACAATTGAGAAGCGCCTTAACCTTGGAACGTCGTAACCCAGGGACTGCCTGTACTCATTTTGTTTATTCTTTTTAAATCATACAGTATTATCAGGAATTACGTACTCTGAATGTTAGAAATGCAGAAAAAAAATGAAAATAAAATTTAAATTCAAGCAACACTATGAAAATAAAATTTAAATTCAAGCAACACAAGTGTAGCTTCCAAAGTGATTCCTTATAATACTGTATGATTAAAAAATAATACATAATAAATATAGAAAATGGGAAATACAGAAAATGGCTATTCATCACAGACTGAGTTAAATTGGGAGGATCGTAATAAGTAAGAATATTTTAAGATTATGAACAAATAACAATCAAATTTTACTTCAGCTCATGGCCATATACATGGAATATACAAAGTATAGACAATAACATACACAATCTAGATATGCATGAGACAATATGATAAAAAATTATTAATTGGCAATACCTACACAGTTGCGGTAGTATAAAGATAGCATAATCATAAAAAACAAAAAATTATACTAATCAGTGAACAGATTGTACATAATTAAATTCCAGCTAGGGACCTTAGGTGGTTACAGTAGTCAGGTCCAAAAGGCTAAATAAGAAAATTGACTGTAGCAAAATTCTATATACTGATAATATTCACAGTAATAATGAAAAAAGTATTCTTGTGATTGTAAAAAGAATACATGGGAGTCAATCATGAGAATACTCTAGATAATCAGGGATGGGGTTAAAGAAACAGGTTCTTCTTTCTAATGTTCTTTGCAAAAATTCTTACTGTAGCATTTCCAAATTGACCAGACCTCTCTGGCAGGGCTGTTTGGGTCCTCCCAAGTGTGTTTATTCTCTGCATATCTACCAATTTTATAGCAACAACATAAGAGATAAAACCATTTCTCCCATATCACATCTCTTTTCTGTTATGCAGAATTCTAAATCAATTACATAGGTTCACGACTGATAGTTCTTTGCAATAACAAGAAACAGATTCAGATTTTCTATTACCATGACATCTCCTTTTGGTGCTGTTACCAATATTTCAAACAGCTCCACATGTGTTTTAATCAACAGATAAAATGCTTAGTTTCTCTCCATGGGGCACTTTTGGTGGTCACAGTATGTCTGGAGGCATTTCTCCTTTCTACAAATATCTTGATTTCTTAATATCGCAGGTATAGAATAAATTGGTGAGCAAGGAATCATGAAATAAGGCATAACAGAATAATTTTGATGAGTGGGAAAATAAACAATCTTATACAGACAGATCTCTCTCTCTCTGACAAAATAATAGATAGGAAAGGATGACTGAATATTGCTTGAATACAATATGGCAACAAAGATTTGGCCTGACTGAAGCGTAAAGTGACTTTGACACCAACTTACAAGTAATTCCTGGTCATCTCACAGCCATCGATAAACATCAACTTCACAGCCGAGAAAAGGCAATCTTATACAAAATAAATAGGTATTTTTTTAGTGAAAAGGCAAATGGAGGGCCTATGTTATCCTATAATCAAGCTCTCACTCGGAAAGCTGTAAGATTTAGAAGAGAAAGAGAAATTGAGAGCAGGGCAGAACAGGAAGGAGATTAAAGTAGGTACCTGGAAATGAAAAGCCCTATATCTTATAATTATAGCCTCAGGGTTTGTCTCAGAGACATTCAAAGGTCTGTCACACGTGTCAATTGATGTTTTTGTAAAAGTGGCAACAGGGCTGACCTTTAAATGCCATGCCAGAGAGGTTTCACTGCGGTGGCAAGACTACAGCAGAATAGGTGCAGCAAATCTTGAATTTAAACACCAACAAAAATTTTGCACTACATATTAAAAACCAACTTACAAACAAATCAAGATACAGACGGCCATTCAGAACGTAACTCGTTCACAAGTAGGGTAGTGTCTGTATTGTGGCCAAGTTATTATGCAAGCCCAAATGATGTCATAAAATATTCATTTTCTTTTCACTTGTATTTGGAAATATATGAGTGTGACCATTCAATTGCCTAAGTAACATCAACAGACTAGCAAAGTTTCAATAAAACATTTGAATGTGAAAATAAAGTTTGAAGATACTTGATAAGGTTGGGTATGGAGTAAATTGCAGAGCCATAACCTCCCTTTTCTCTTATTGAGAAAACTGAAATCTCATTTACTGAGTAGCTGTGTGTATACCTACAATCATCACCGTAACTACCCGTTGCCAAAAATGCTGATCCCATACTGTGGCCAATTATTTTTACATGGTAAAATGAGCATTATGGTTGAGTAAATAGGGATGGTTTTGATACGCAGCAGGCCAGCTGCTCCATACAACCTTGGCATCCCCAGGGGCCACAACAGCCAACAAAATAACCTACAGTGTTTGTCATGTGTCATAATGGATTCTCAAATGCTTTAGGAAGAATTTTAGCTGTCTTGAAATTTCGATTTTTTAGCACAAAATAGCTAGTCACCCCTTAAGTAAGTATCCCAACTGTTCTCTTCCTCACCATTCTTGGAATGAACATTTTAGTGCCAAACCTGACAAAATTACAAGGATGAAAGGTATTGCCCATATGAACTACAACTAAGTTGAACCATAGCAACCTCCACCACCCATACCTTAGAAAAATTGACAAACACCAGTAACAAAAGTGCACTACAGTCCAAAACCGAGACCCACCATTCCTGTACCTCTCCTTTCCTTTTTTTCCACTCAAAACCTTAAAAACCTCCTCCTCATCCTAGCTATAGGTCTTCTCCTTTGAACCTCTCACCCTCCTCTTCCAGCAATACAGCAAAATTGGTTGAGGGCCATAACAGGCAGTTACATTTATACAACTCTTTCTGTGGAAGAAACAAGACCTCTTAGAGAAAATAAGTGGAAAATCTGTTGCCGGAGTGGCAGCAGTACTGGAGTGCTTTAAACATTACCTTTTCTACAGATCCCATCCTGGATGTGAGGCAGCAAACTGGTTTCCCATGGGCAAACAAAAAGTTACTGAAGTCACTCTGAACCTCAGGATGATCAACATACAGTTGATAATTTGGTGGATAAGATTGTTCCATGGGTGCTGGAAGGCATTTGATTTACTAGTCAGACTGTAGCTTGATCCAAGATCCCATAAAAGTAACAACCAGAGCATTCACAAGAATTGCCTTGCCTCCTAAATGAATCCTACAGTAACTCAATATACAAAAAGGGATTGATATAGGGGGCAGTGGTTAATTTCTGGAGATCACCAAGCTCAACAGGAGCCAAACAATCTTCAGCAAGTTTTGCTGAACATGTCTGAATGAGGAGAAAACCCTCAGGTTTTAACAGTCTCTAAAGCAAGAGTCAGATTCTCTCCACAAAAAGAGGCTTGCATACTAGTCTGTCCTGGAAAGCACTTTTGGACCATGTAAACAAATAACTACCAAGTGATGCCAATTGGTGAAAAAAAAATTCAACCAAGCTGTACACTTGAAATTATAGTCTAAAATTACACAATTTTATATAATGATTTTAAGATTAACTTGTAACCTCTCAAAGTCAGGTTCATATTCTGTTGACTTTCATATGACTGGCAAAGTGAATTAAAAGCAACAGATGAATGTCTGCATGGACTATTGTACCTAAACAGCACTGAGTGTGGGTTAGTGGTGTTTTGAGAAACATGGGCAAGTAAAGAAGCTTAGTTGTGTGAGATATAGAAGAGACAGGGTAACTAAAACCCAGAGAGTACTTACAGTTAGAGTAGGCAATTGTGCAATGTGATGACTCCATCACACATGCTTCAGGAGAAACACCAGCTTGTGATGTATGTGCACAGCCCAGACACGGTCAGCACAATGAGCGAAAGTATAGGAGAAGTGTGGGTGTTCAAGGAGCTGGCAAACCAGTATCTGTACATACCTAGAGAGATGATTATTGTTTATCTTCCATATGCATTCTCAGTAACACCAGCAATAACTGATATTCCAAGAGCAGCCGATAACACATTCATGGAGTGGAGTTCTGAGTTGTAGTCATCCATCCAACAAGCTCCCTTAGTCCCATGAAAGTACACAAACCCCTTGTCTGTATGCACAGAATCCAGGGACCATCCACATATTGTGTGCAGGGTTAATGACAGCAGTACCACATGTACCTCTGGCAAAACATGGCTGGTAAGCATTCCTTGTGTCTTAAGAAGTGTGGGTGAACTGGGATACCTAGCTCACTCAGATATAAAACCTGGAAGAAGACAAACACCATTGCCACCCTCAACCAGGGAAAGACACTTTATTCTCTACAGAATTTCATACAAGAGGTCTACCACGACTTCTTTTTCATACTGTGCAAACAAGAGAAGGAAAACGCAAAGAGGAAGGAGAGCACTAACACTTTTTCTCCTTGGCCCTAATCCTCCACAGAATAAACAGCTATAGACGATGCCACAGGAGCATCTCCCATGGGAATGAAAAGCACCAACAACATAAGGTAGCAGGTAATTGATAAGTCTAATACATCTTCTCACATGTATCCTCCTTTATGCTGAGAGATCAGTGTACACATGAAAGGAGCAGAATAAGGTTCAGGGCTAGGGAGGAGGGAGTGATAGGCTAATGCTTCTTGTCTTTCCCTTCTGTTGAAACTTCCCCTATTGCTGAGGATCCTACCCTTACTGTAGAGCAGTAATGGGGGAAGGGGTCCACCTATTTGGAAGGCATGAAAGCCACATACACTTACTCATTCCCTTCAGACATTTGCTTTATGCTTTACAGTATTCTTTCATGACAAGGCACAAGAAAAACACACACACACACACACACACACACAAACCAAAAATAGACATTATAACCAAGCAGTCAGTAGTAGCACAGAATTATGTTCCCACTTAACAGTGTCCCCCCTAAAAAAATTACTCAGTGATGGCATTTGAGTGAGGGTATTACCCCATAACTCCCCTTAACCACAAGTTAACTACACTGTTATCACATATCAATGACAGATTCCAGTTTCCACTGCAGAATACTCCTACAAGATAGGCAATGGTTGGTATTTCTTAGGTATAATTCTTAATCAGTAAAATATTCACATGGTAATGCATTAAAACCAAGTTCTTACAAGAAAAAGACAACAATCAATATACAAGGCTAACTGTTGAACTGTATTTCTTTGTCAGCAAATAGTACAGTTCTAATAAAGTACTTATGTATAAATGGTCTCTTATAAATATAGAAATTATATTGAATCCTGTCCCTAAAGATTCTATAACTAAATTTTTTTTTAAAAAAGTGTGGATTTCAATACACAATTTTACCAAAACTGTGGATTTCAATATACAATTTTTCCAATCATATGTAGGACAAACTCAAATTACAGAATTTAACATGTGTCCTCATCTCCAAAGAATATTTCAAATACAAATCACTTATTCAGAAAATTTATGAAAATATTCAGGAAAATAAAAATTGCACAAATCATTTCTCTTCTAAAACTAGTGGATCAACCAATGCATAGCTCTCGATATTATTCAGATAAGATATAATTTCCCTAAAAATATATAAAACAAAAATAATTTTGTTTCAACACAATCAGACCACCTCAGTGACCCCCATATAGTAAAATCCAACCCCAAGCACTAAATTATGGATTCTATGGTCACTGTTTCACTTTCAACATTTCAAGCATTCTAAATGGCTCACAATGATTATACATGCATACATAAACACATACAATATTCGCACAATGTACCAACTCTAGGCCCCGATGTCACTGACATCTCTTCTCCAAATCCTGTGCCTGAGTCTGCCTCAGTTCCAGCTGTCAGGATCAATCATTATTTCCTTGAAACAACCTTCAAGGTAGTTTCCTTGCTTCTCCTGTTCTCCGGTGTTTTCGGTGAGTTGACGAAAGTCATGTTGGTTATGGGCTGAGTGTCAATGTCACAGTCAGGTTTTGGGTCTATGCAGACAGACAGTAGCCTTGGCAATAGCAGTATGGTGTGATATGACAGCAAGAGGTCATTTGGATGAATAAAGAGTATTTTGGACCTGTTAAAATCAGTCAAAAGATAAAAACCTCTACATTTGGATGTGTGGTGGACTTCTTTAAGCAACAAGAGGATGCTGAGATGTTATATACACTGACTTGAGTTGGGAAATCGGTGAATTCCAGTGTTGAGGATGTACCCCTGTAATGACATATGGTTGCTGGTCATTGGTTGATTCAACCAATTTCGTCTGATTATTTTTATCTTGTTGGTAGTGAATGACTTCTTTGACAATTCAAAGGCATTATGCTACCTATTATTCTATTTTCAAATATTAATAAAATTAATAAAATAAAAAGCAATTCCCAGTCTTTCTATCCACTTCAAGAAATAAGTAAATGACAGTTTGATATATGTATTGGAAGGGGAAGGAGTGTTGCCCATAGAAGTTCATGTCAATCTTTTGATATCCTAATGAGTTTCTCTCTCTCTCTCTCTCTCTCTTCGTTATTATTCTCTGTTTTCTAAATAATTCATAATTTCACTCTTGATGGTCAGATGTTTAAGATGACTTTGAAGTGATAATAATAAAATTTTAAAGATTAATACAGTAATAGGATAGTAATTTAAGGTATATATGAAGTGGGATATTAATTAAGATGTACATTTGGTATTTAAACTTTCAAGACAGGCAGTTATAAGCATTTTTAGAGGGGTTCTAAGTATTCGTGGGGGCCTGGTACGCATCCCCTGCATATACAAGGATCCACCATATTTTTTGTTTACTGTTCAACGTTCACTTCTTGATAGCGGCTGCTGTTTAATTTGACATTCATTTATGTTTATAAATGTCTGTGGGTTCATTCTGCTGCTAAAGCATTTGTTTATTTGCCTTGCATTTAACATTTAGGATGCTTTTTATTTGATCTGCTATTTTGCTATATATATCATCTATATAATATGTATAAAGTATTTACATTTGATTATCATTTATTATGATTCTTGTGATGTTGTAGTCAAGAATCAGAGCCTGTATTCACTGTATATATGTATAAAAAATTGTGTTTAAGGTACTTTTCAAATTTGTTTTGACCCTCCTCTGTTACCAGTCCTGGTCCTTCCAGTCATTCCAATTCCTATCTTGATCATGTAAGTTCAAGAACCTGCAGAACCCAAGGTGAGGTACCCAATGGGGACATCATTGAAGATAACATATCTATAACTATTGTAGGCATTAATTTGAAGGATGACACTCCTGACAGTCTGACTGAGGGTCACTAGGCTCAGCTAGGAGTAGTCACTAAGATTCCTGGAAACTATGACCTCCTCCTAGGACAGGATCTCTCTCCTGAGCCTCCTCCCAGGCATTCCATGGGTCCTGCCCCTTCTGAGTCTCCAGCTGTTCTGTTGAGCCACAACAGTGCCTGTGCCTGGCCAGTGAGGTTGTTGAGCCCACTCCAGGGTCATATCCTGGTTCTTTGCAAAATGTACCTACCCTAGGCCCTGAGGCAACTGACATTTCTTCTCCAAATCCTGTGCCTGAATCTGCCTCAGTGCCAGAACACATTGGCGATCTCCCGGGTCCGTCTCGTTTCCCGCTCTGGGCCCGTTACCAGTGTCCGGCTGAGAGCCAGCCCGAGGTTTAGTATGACCTTTTCTGGATTCCCCTCATCACAGCAGAAGCTCGTCCCCTGCCACAGCCTCACAACCAGTGCCTGAGATGATCCTTGTAATCTGCCAGCCTCCTGCACCTACAGCCACCTCTTCTTCACAGCTGGTCACTGATATGGAGGCCATGCTGCACAAGCTAGCATAAATAGTTGGAACCACCATTGCCCAGGTTGACACAATAGCAGAGGATGTGGCTAACTCAGTACCTGTTTTGCCAATTGACATAACACCCACAGACAATGTAGGTCTAGGTCCCACGGGGAACCATATTGTGGGCCCCGATCTAGCTCAAGGGTCTCTCAGCCTCCTCTGGAGCCACATGCCCAGGTTTCAGCTAGGAAACCTAAGCCTAAAGGGTAGAAGAAATCAAGAAGATGAGTAAGGGGCATAACAGGCCCAGGAAGTTAACAGAGCCACCGAACTCTCATTGTCCTCATGTTCTATAACAGTGTCTTATTTTAGGAGAGCAATCTTGGCATCTTGCCCAGAGAAGGACGCCTAGGTTGTCTCCTGACCTGTAGCCCTAAAATGGCTTATATCTAAGAACTATTTTTAGTTTTGTAATTAGCCAAGTCTGTTCTCTAGCACACAGCTGAGGACATGTCTTACCCTCCCTTCTTTCCTTCCATTATCAAACCTCAAAGATTAAAGAAACAGGACACCTAACTTTCTGAACATCACCACCTGGCATTTCCTCTTTTAATTGTTTCAGTATCAATTAACTAAGGCTAAAACAAAACTCATGCACTACCAAAAAATACAAGTTTTATTCCCAATTTTACATGACAAAAAAAAATATGAATAAATAAAAAATGAATGAAAGAAGTTAAGGGTGACTGTCCATACTTCTGGAAAATAAAATTTCTTCTCATACTAATTATCCCCATATTATGTCACCATCTCTCATGACTGAAGTCACACCTATATGTCAAAAATTCTGTTATCATGTGACCCATTACATAAACATCTAAGGAAAAACAAAGGTCACATCTTTTAGAAAATAATAAAAAAAAACACAACTGCATACATGGGAAAAATAAAAATGCATAAAGTGTAAATAAGAATAATCTAGCTCTGTCTGAAAGTCTCATTACAGGCAGTCCCCCAGTTATCGGTGGACTCGGTTAAAGGCGATCCGGTTTTATGGGGCTTGTCTAGTGCCATAAAATCAGCGATTTATGGCACCATAACAGGTCAAGTATAAGTTATTGGCACCATAAGGTGCCGATAATAGTCACGGTGCCACAGCAGGCCAAGTTTCAGTTATTGGCGCCATAAGGTGCCGATAATGATTATGGTGCAATAACATACCTAAGAGGTGCCATTAACTAGTTACCAGTGCCATTAACTGAAACTCAACGCCATAAGCACCATAAATCCCAGAGTTTTGGTTAATGGCAGCTTTCGCTTATCAGCACCCTGCCGAGAACGGAACCCTGGCTGATAACCGGGGACTGCCTACTGCCCTTCATGACCCCTTTAGAAAAATGCACATACAAACAAAGCCAATTGTTCTGGAAGCTTTTTTTTTTCTGTCATTACTTTGTGATGTATGACTCACATGACACTTCTCAAAAGGGCTATCTTGTGGGTCCGTTATCATTTTTATTATTATTAATAGGAGTTAGTTTTTCCAGACCTCTGAGTCTCAAGTAGACTCTTCTCGGGCTGGTTCTCAGGGATCAATCCTGAGAAGGGGAAAAAAAAAAAAAAAAAAAAATTAGACTTTATTTGAGACACCCGTCTTATTAAAAAAATTTTTGATTTTATTAATTGAAAAATCCCTGCTTTCAGCAAGAATATTTTTCATTTCCGAACTCCGCAGATAAATAGATCTTTGCTGGGTCCAATTTGGGCACTCAACAAGCAAATGCTGTACTGTCATGGGTGTTTGACATCTGTTACATTTCACTGGGTCAGCATGTGGTGTTGACATCAAGTGACCATGTGAGAATCTTGTGTGTCCTATTATACGTAGCCTTGCTAGGATCACCTCTTTTGATCTTTCCTCTTGTGAGGATGTCCTCCATGCATAGACTTCAGTTTTTATGTTTTTAAGTTTATTTGTTGTTGGCACCGAGGCCCATTCTTCTTTCCAATCCTGGTAAATCAATGTTTTAACAGATTTTACCCAGTCTGACACTGGGGCATATGAAATCGTTGGAGGGATAGTGCAGGCTAATTTGGCAGCAGAGTCTGCATATTCATTTCCTTTTATTCCCACATGTGCTGGGATCCAACATATTTCCATTGATATTCCTGATTGGAGGAGTTGATGAATTTTTATTTGAATTTCCTGTACTATTTGGTTTCCTGGTTTATACTGTCTTATTGCATCTATAGCGCTACGTGAGTCACTGAAAATAACAGAGACACTTGCTTTTGCCTCAGATATCATATCTAGAGCCATCTGTATGGCTGTGACTTCAGCAGTAAATACTGATGATATTGAAGGTAGGCTTTTTTTAATTAACATATTTTTCGAATATGCAGATGCTACTACTCCAACATTATTTTTGGAGCCATCTGTATATACCATAAATTTGTTGCCTTTTCTTCTAATGTGCTCCAAAGCATGTTGGCCGTACATTTCCGTACTTGTCATTTGCTTTTTGAGTAGGTAAGACAGGGAGGTACATATCTTTACTCGATTTAAAATCCATGGTGGTGGCAATTCCATTGGTGGGTGAAAAATTGGATCCATATTATGTATGTTCATTATGTATCTAGCTCTTTTTGGGAAAGAGCTAGTACTATTAACTTCTGTTACTTGATTACAGTTTTGGAAGCAGTAAGCTGCAGGAGACGATCCCGCTTGCATTGAAAGACCTCTTTGTATTGTTATTAAATTACGGTGATGTTTTAAGGGCAAAACCTGCCTCCACCAAAAGTGAATTTGTTGGGGACAATCGGAATGCTCCTGTGCACAATCGCACGCCTTCATGGTGCACTGCATCGAGAGATTTTAATGCAGATTCTGAGGCGGATGAATATATTGGACAGCAGTAATCTATTATGGATAAGACTGTTGCCTTATATATCATTAATAAAATGTCTCGCTTTGCTCCCCAATTAGTGTGTGATAAGTTTTTTAATATGGCAAGGGCTTTGATGCCCTTGGCTTTAATGTATTTGATGTGCTCTTTCAATTTAAATGTTGATCAAATATTACTCCTAGATACTTGATTTTTGTACAAAATTGTATTTCAGTGCTATAAAGATGCAGTTTGATTGTTTGGTTCTTCATCCACCTTTTGTCTTTGTAGAAGACGATTGCTTTTGTTTTATCAGTTGAAAATTTAAATCCAACTGAATTTGCCCAACTACATATATTTGAAATGGCAGTACTGAGAACTCTCTGAGCATGTTTCAAATTACTACTCGTATAGTAAATGACAAAGTCTCAAACATATAAACTGTTTTTTACACCACTTGGTAAATTTATAGTAATGTCATTGATTGCTAAAGCAAACATTGTACAGCTCAAGACACTACCTTGAGGGATTCCTTCTTCCAGTTTATAGGTTACTGAGTAGGAATTTTCTACTCTTACTTGAAAAGTTTCTGTTTGTTTAAGAAGTTCTTAATAATAGTAGGTAAGTGCCTCTTAGTCCCTTGGAGTGGAGTTTTTGCACGATGTTATGTTTCCATGTTGTATCGTATGCTTTTTTTATATAAAAAAATATGGCTACTGTTAATTTCTTTTGTTCAAAGCCTTTTTTGATATGATCTTCTAAATGTGTTAAGGGATCTAGGGTTGATCTGCCAGCTATTGAACCAGATTGTGTTGGCGTTAAAATGGATTCTTTGGTTATTACATACGTTAATCGTGCATTAACCATTTTTTCTAAGATTTTGCATAGGCAACTTGTTAGAGATATCGGTCTATAATTGGATGGATTACTTGCATCCTTTCCTGGTTTGTTTATTGGAATAATTATGGCATGTTTCCATTTATCAGGAAAGACACGTTTTAGCCAGATACTATTGTAAAATTTTAATAAATATGATTTAGCTATAGGAGCTCATTTTTCTATCATTTCAAATGATATTTGATCATATCCTGGTGCAGAGGGATGACAAGAGTTGATGGCATTATCTAGTTCATCCATGTTAAAAAAGGGATTTTGACGTAGGAAAAATCTATTTCTGGGCGAGGAAGCCGTGTCGCTCCGTGAAATGTGTCCTCTTTAGCCAGGTCTTCAAGAGTTTCAAAATTGAGTATTATATTTTCTTTTTGTTTTCTGATATTTTGAAAATGTGTATCTAGGCTGGAGTAAGCACTGATGTTTTCAAAATGTTTCCCAATTATGTTTGATATTTCATAAGTATCATGGTATATTTTTCCATTTAAATGTATTGCACTTCTTGGAGGTCTTATATGTTTTCCATTGATTTTCCTTATCTTTTGCCAGACATCCCTTGTGGATGTGTTTGAAGATATGTTTGAGACATATTCCTTCCATGATGCGATTTTTTCAGCTATTACCGTTTTTCTAAATTTGGCTGTATATTTGTTATATAGTGGTTTAATGTGGTTAATTGTTATGTTTGTTATAACTATTTTGTTTAATATGTTTATACTATAGGGCATTTTGTTGAGTGATTTAAGGCGAGTTTTGAGTCTGTTTAGATTGCGACTCAATATATGTTTCATTTTACTTAATGTTGTTAATGTTGGATTCCACCATGGGACAGGGGATTTTGTAAAATGTGATTTGGTTTTTGGAATACTTTTATCTGCAGCATTTATTATGAAGTTTGAGAAGGATTCACATGTAGTATTGTGATCTTCATTATGTGGGAATGGTGGTATGTTTCGTGTGTATAGGAAATATTTATCCCAGTTAGCTTTTTGGATATTATATCTTGTAGGTGGCAATATTTTGACATTACTTAAGTATTTTAGAATGATTGGGAAATGGTCACTTGTGTATGAATCGTCTAGGACGTTCCATTCAAATTTCTCCGCTACATCATTTGAACATAATGAAATGTCAATTGAAGAAAAGGTTAGGTGTGTATTTGAAAAATATGTTGGAACTTCACTTTCATTGAGACAATACAGGTTGTGTTTCATTATAGTATTCTCTATGTTGATTCCGGATGTGTCAGTGGGGTTATTAATATCCCATAATGGATTATGTGCATTAAAATCTCCTACTATAAGTAGTGGTTCCTGTATACTTTTGCTAATAAGTTCAGAAAAATCACTGAAATTTGCATTGAAATTTGGTTGGTTATATAAATTACAAATAGTGATTTTACTTTTATCAGGCATATACAGTTTAATTGATGTTATTTGATATGGCATAGATGGTATGTCATCAGGTTCATATGTAATGCTATTATGAACGCATATGGCTATGCCTAATTTTCCACCGTCAGTTGGTGAATAACAGGCAATTTTATAGTGTTGGATATTTGTAGGGTTACTTCCTATATGTTGTAGACATATGCACATTGGGTTGTGGTCTCGTATGATTCTTTGTAATTCACCCAGACGTAGTCAGGTTAAGAGACCATTTATATTCCATTGAATGATTTTATATTCCATTATTGGGAGGAATTGGTGTTAAATTCTGTAAATTGATTGTTGATTTTACTTTATCTCGTAGTTTATATGCATTTGAATTTATTTGTGGTTTTTTAATCGTTGTATTTGTATGTTGGTTATTAGATTCTGCAGTTGTTTGTTTTTCATAGTTGAATATTAATAAGTCTATTTTTTATTTTATAATTTCCTTTTTGTATTTTAAGGATTCAGAACATAATTCATTCTCATGTTGGTGTGTTAAAGGGCACCTCCTTAATTTGGTAAAATTGTCAATACAATTTCATACTGTGTCCTCTGTCTTGGTAGTTAGTTGGTTATATGCACTTACAAAGCATTCATTACAACCACAAGATGAAGCATGTTTGGTAATGTTAATTATTGGTTCAGAAGTTTTTGATCTAGCTTTAGAAATTTCTGGTTTTGTAATTCTATTGTTCCTTTTCTGTAGTGATAAGGACTGTTGGTTTGAGGGGTTATTTGTTTTGTTGTTGTTAATGGGATATTTGGGTCTTGTGGATGGTTGGGGGGTGATAGTTCTATTTTGGTTTGGTTTAATGGTATGATTTTCATTAGTATTATTTGATGAAAATTGTAAAGAGTGATCTTTACTGTCCAGATGTTGGCTGTTTGATTGAGATTGAGGGTAATTGTGTATTTCCACTTGTGATGAGGTTAGTTTAATATCTTTTTTTAAAATGTTCTCCTGGGTGTAGTTGGAGTCTCTCTGGATTGATTGTAATTTTCAATATTTACTTTTTTTCCCTTAGGTGGGGTTCTTTCTAGAATTCTTTTCTTTTTGCCAGTTCGATTATCATCATTATTTAATTCTTCTTCTATTGGAAGTTCTTTTCCATGGATAACTGAATCATCTATGTTAGTGGTGGTATTGGTTGTTGTAATATCACTTTTATTTTGGGTTTCAGTATTATTGGTATGAAATCCAGTTTCCATGTTTATACTATCTTGTTTGTCATTGTGCTGTTTGATGTCTTGATTTTTAGTCACATTTGAAAAGGTGGGGGTTTTGGATGGATTGTTAACGCCTCTTACTTTTAGCTCAAGTCTGGCTTCCATGACTGACATTCCTGTCCTATTTATTAACAACTGAAGTTCTGTGTTACATTGGTAAAATGAACACTCATTAGATTTTGCGTGATGGGCTAGTCCACAATTAATACATTTTGATTGATTACAGTTCCAATTAGTGGTATGGTCATCTGATGCACAGACTGCACATATAGCCTTATTACGGCATCTTTTGTATGTGTGTCCATACCTTGAGCACTGTGCACATTGTAGTGGTTTAGGAACAAAAGGACGAACTTCTCTATTTTGTCCAAGAATTTCTATTTTAAATGGTAAGTCTTGGCCTGTAAATTTTATTTTGGCAATGTTGATATTTTTACTTTTATCTTTCCTACTTGAAATAGAGTATAATTCTAAATCGTGGATATTGTTATATCTCAATTTTAGGGAGTCTAGCAATAGTTGTTTTGAAGGAAGCTCCTGCTCGCTATTGGGTAGGATGACTGTACCCTGTACATAATTCAAAGTTTCGTGGCTTGTAATTAATACCTTTATATTATTTATTTCTGTTATACTTAAAAAGGCAGTGGACTGCTTTTTATTGGTTACTTGGATAAGCCATTCATTGTCCTTGATGTGTCTGCATTCCATGTTTTGTGTTGGATATATGTTAAGTAATTTGTTTTCTAGCATCGCTGCTGAGATTTTGTTGTCAGCTTTGAGGACTAGAAATCTTGACCAATTATCTGGTCCAAAGAGGTCATCAAAATGTACCAATGTGGGATTAAGTCGGTAATTTTTGTTTCTTTTTGGTCCTTATTTTATGTATGTTGCTTGTCTATTATGATTTTTATATTTTTCTGCTATCCGCTGGGAGGATTATTTGTCTCTAATTCAGAATTATTGTTCATCATATATGGTTCCATTGTTACGATAATTGGAGTTTACCAATTTATTTTTGTTTGTTTCTTTTTTATTTATGCACTCTATTTGGTTTTCTGGCTCTGCTGCTTTACTTGGAACAGGGTGTTCCTTTGTATCTTTTATAGTACTTTCACTACTTGTGGCAGTACCTAGGAAATTCGGGAGTGACATGCCAATGGTCATCAACTGTGCCATAGTTTTCCATCATGGGGCCCAGGGGTACTCAAATCATTTATTTCACAATTCATAAATTTTGAGTTTTTAAAAAAAAAAAAAAAAAAAAAAAAATTCTTGAAAAGATATCATTGGCCCTTCGCAAAGTTAAATCTTCTGCCAAAGGCACAAGTGAGAAAGGACTCCCAAATGTCCGCATCCCTACCCTACCCCAAAAGGGTATGGCATAACATGATTAGTATGGCCCAAGTGTAAGCAGAACCCGCTTGCTAGGACTAAGAGTATTATGTTAATACAATTATCCCCATCCTAATCACATTATGGGCAAACTGGATAGAATGCCGAATTCTATTCCTAGAACCAGGCCCCCCCTGGAATCCGTGGTCCAGCTCCACAGAATAGTTCCGCCTGAAAAACAGGTCCGAACATTGTCGGGTAGATGATGGATCTACCACAGTTCTCACTATTTAGCTTCGGATTTAACTCCACGTTAAGCCATGATATGTTTTCTCATTTATTTGCCTTCAAAAATTTTGGCAAAAAATGGAAAAGTCCACATAAGTTTACTTGAAAATATATAATGTCATATGGGACTCTTGGGTTCGAACCTGGGAAGAGATTCCCGAAGTTCAAGAGCCCCCTCACCATGTCAAGGTGGTCCCAAAATGAGGGGGTGTGGGTCCGTACTCACCACCCAAATTCATTTGCCTAGATATTATTGTTCTTTGAGAGCTCCTGTTTATCAATATCTGAGAATGTCAATATTTCTTGAATAAACACTAACACTGTTGAAACATTCCATCATCTTTGCTTGACATACTTTTAATGCTTCCTATATTATATATTAATTGTCCTGAAGGAGCTGCTTAAACATGTCCTTCTCCATGTGTATTTTGGTGCATTCCAGCATACCCATGTTTGAAGTAGTTTATTTGCCAACTTGTGTAAGATTCAATTGCTATACGCAGTTGTTTTATAGTTGACCTTAATTTTATTATTATGATTAAATTTTGGGATGCAGCTCAACATTCCCATGTACACTTAACATGTTCATTTACCTAAGGGATATATCATTTGCATGTGAGCTAGTTTATCACTTTGATCGTACTGTGTTAGCTTGAGTCTGTGTGGAATTCAATTACATCAACTTCTGTGTTAGCTTGAGTCTGTGTGGAATTCAATTACATCAACTTTGCAACCTTCATGTCAAGTTAACTGAAAATGCGTCACCGACTTACAGCGACAGTGAATTATAGTGGATTCTTCCCTATGGGGCTTTCTCAGCACTGCTAATGGTGTTTTACAGTGACAGCACCATAAGTGCCATTGATGGCACTTATGGCAAGAATAGGCATAAAATTAATGGTACTTACAGCACTGTAAATTGATGCAGTATCAAGTTATAGCACCAAAACATCATTTTACAGTGGCGCAAGTGCTATTAAAGCCCCAATAGCTACTCAGGGTTTAAATTTGATCCCACAGTCAGTACTTTCTTTCAACAACTGAAAGCACATTCTCCTAAGCATTAAGCCAAAACTTCCATCTTTTACCTTGCTTAAGAGTCACACAGATTAAGCCTGTTCTTGCAGAATTTCCATCCTGCTTAGGACAGAATCTCTGCTGAAATGGGGCTATCTTGTGGGCAATGGGCTTAACCTAGTAACCGAATTCACGTACAATGGGAGTGCAATGGTGTCCAACCAGCATTCTTCTCTCTCAACAACCCGTCCTTTTACACATTCTGTGTGCTGCCATATCTCCATGCTTTTTAGGCAACCCCAGCCCAGTCCAGAGAAGCATGGCTCAGGGAGACTATTCATTCTGCTACTAGGAGTCATTTTGAGGGGAATTCTATTCCTGCTCTACCTCAGAGAGGCGCTGCCATTTGCCTCATGCCAAGTGACACCAATTCTGGGCATGCTATTCATATAGTTAATTTGACACCTCTCTCTCTCAGAGGGATGCCCTTATTGTGTGTGATGAAAGAAATCTCAGCTCATATTCTAATTCATCACCCAGAACCATCCCCGTGCGACAGTACAAACGAATTTCATCTTTTGCTGCTCCATTCATTACTTACCTTTATGACTTATTATTCATGTGTGCCCATGGTTGTAATTAATTTGTGACTTGTTATTATGCGTTAAGAAAATGTAGCTAATCATTAACTGAGTATAATTATGCCTTACAGTAACCTGACTAAGGGAAAATATTGGGGTTAGTATTCCCATGCTTTTCATTCTCCAGTTTTCTGTATCACTGTCAGCCATTTAATAGCAGTCCATTGCCAAGGCCATGACTGGCAAGTAAAAATACTGATGTAAAAAAAAATCAATCAAATGTTTAAGTAAAATCTGACAATATCAGTCTATTATCATCATATGTATTATATAAAAAAAAGATGTTTCTCTCTCTCTCTCTCTCTCTCTCTCTCTCTCCGTGTTAAAGAGGTCTCAATTCTTCTCTCAGCTCCTCGTCTCTCTCTCTCTCTCTCTCTCTCTCTCTCTCTCTCTCTCTCTCTTATGACGACACACTATTGGCTGGAGGGGTTGGAAGTAGCCAATCACACAGCTTGTAGCTCGATGCTTTTATGTGCTGTCAGTAGTGTATAATTTGCATTAGTCCAGGAGTTATATGAAGTTAATTACACTCTCATTAGGAAATTTAAGGATGATCTTTTTAGATGTATTTTTGGGTGTAGATTACAAAATCTGAGTGCTTACCTGCCAAAAATTGGACATTTTTGAGATATTTGCAATTTTTGGATTTTGCGCTTTTAGTTTTCTTGAATTTTCATTTCAATTATTGTATTGTCAGTAGCCATAATAACAAAATTATCTATCAAATGCTTTTTATATTGCAGATACTTGTTACAGCTTATAGTTGTCTTTATCACAATTGAAATTTTATCAATTACACATACTTTGTGAAATCATTATGGCTGCTAAAAATACAAAATATCTCTATCCAAAATCATCACAGGCAAGTTAATTTTGTTTGTGGTTCAGAAATGAAACCCTAGAAAATGTGACAAAAAGGGATATGGTTTGGTCAATTGCCTTTGCTGATTGTAAGGACATGCCTATGTGGTCAGGATGGAATTCTTAACTTACAGAAGACCCCTTGCCAAGTCAGTCAGTTGCATACATGCTAAATATAGGTAAACCCCCAACAAGACATGATGTTGTCCTTGATACTATGAAGACAAGCCTGAAGGTAGGAGATGAATGCAAGGAACACAACATAAATGTTACCTATGACCATGGTATTGCCAAGACTGCTGCCCAAATCCAGAATATTCTGGCTCCCACTATGGACCTTTCCACGTCATGTTCAGGTACTTTGGTTGCTGGGGTTACCTGATAGAGGCTTCTGGGGGTTCATACATCCTTACTGAGTCAGAAGTACTTGCTCCTTGGTCACTAAGTGGCTTCTTATCAGGAAAGCAATACAATAGGTGTAAGAGACTGCAAGTTTTGCTTGCCACGGCTCTCAGAAAGAAACAAGAATTGTTCTTAGACCAGATGAAAGACAATGTGAACAGGCATGCTATCATCACAGCTATGCTTCAAAACAATGAAAATATTGAACAAGTGGAGAAGTCAGATGATGAGAAGTTTTGCGAAGAAACACAGAGCGGAAGCCATGGTGGTACAGCTCAGTTCTGGTTTCTTTACATCAATCTTATACAGAGGTTTCTACTTATGAACAGAGCTGTGAAGACAAATGACACTGAGCTCTTCACTTATGTTCTTAAAACAATGATCCCTGTGTTCTTTGCATGCCACAAGCCTAACTATTCCAGGCACATGTTACTGTATTTCCTAAAACTATTGAACATGGACTACACACATCCTGGCATATGTGAGCAGCTAGAGAAGGGATTCTTCTCTGTGAGGTTGTCTGGACTTTCCTTCTCCAGATTACCTGTTGATCAAGCAGTGGAGATGACTGTGAATGTGGATGCTGCATCCAG
The DNA here is from genome assembly GCF_015104395.2 of Macrobrachium nipponense. Classification (NCBI taxonomy): domain Eukaryota; kingdom Metazoa; phylum Arthropoda; class Malacostraca; order Decapoda; family Palaemonidae; genus Macrobrachium; species Macrobrachium nipponense. The sequence goes on from NC_061091.1 coordinate 45,044,477, forward strand.
GATGACTGGCATAAGTGCATTCACCCAGTCTCCCTGCCCAACGAAGATGGAATGTCACAAGGTATGTAAGGAGTCAAGTAATAATTATGTGATGGAGAAGGCTGCTATGAAAAATTGTGAAACTATTTCCCAGGAATCAAAACTCTACAGAATAGAGAGAGACCATGCAGATTTCATGAAGATTAGCGAAACTATCGATTCGACCATGAATCCATTTCAACAGGTTGAGCAAAGCAATCACTATCTGATCAACCTATCTTCTGAAAAACCAGCTCCAGATGAGGTCAGGAATAATCTCTTGAACACAATTAAGAAAGGTTCTGAATGGCAAAAGGAAGATAGAAGATCCAGCATGATTTGAGAAGCCCTTCAAGAGAGGGAAAGTTAAAATTTTTGCTAGCAATGCAGCAAAGTCTTCCGTCATAACAAAAGATAAGGTGGTAGAGCTGAAATGTTCCCAAGACATGTTTGGCAGCCTTCTTTACTTATCCTGCCAGAAAAAGCTTGACTTAGGAAGAGTCCTGTCTCAGCCACTGTCAGTAGTTCCCCTTAGTCTCTCCAATGTAGATGGAACAATGACTAAAACCAGCAAGTCAAAATTGGCTAATCATCTTCAGTCATAGGCAACAGCAGCTATTGAACCATTGAATACGGCATGTGATGTGAGTCTTCTCGATGGCATGTTCCTGATCAGATTAATCAAAAACCTTCCTTCTACTTATGCCAAAGCATTCTTGATGGCATGTTCCTGATCAGACTGATTCAAAACCTTCCCTCTACTTGTGGTGGAATTGCCAAAGCTCTTCTAGCAATGATTTGTAAAGCCACAAGCAACAAAGTGTACTTTGTGGGTGATGATTATACTCAGAGCACCAACAAAGATTCAAAGCATCAAATTATGGGATATACTGACAGTGCCATTAGGATCACTGGTCCTAGCCAAAAAAAGGCCGAAAGATTTTTCAAAGTGCCTATCCTCATCACAGTTCAAAGGTACTTTTCCTTGCTTTCTTGTTCAATGAGTGGCAGTCAAATGATTATGCTGAAGTAACTGGGACCAAGAAAGTAATTGCAGCTTATGGAAAAAAAATGCTATGAATTTTCTGTATACAATAATAATAGTTTGACATGACAGGACTGTCCTTTATATGACTGTGACCACAGCGAAGCTGACACATCTTTCAGCATTGTTAACATCAGAAGCTGGCTGAGGAGCTTAGTGAAATAAATGGCACATTCTGCACTGGTTTGGCAGGATACCATGCCATCACAGGATGTGATTACAATTCCTGTTTCTTCGGCAAAGTGAAAACTAAACCACTCTCAATTGCTTTGAAATACCCTCAATTCCTTCAGGCACTGGCAGAGTTAGGCAGTTCCGCCAGTGTTAGCTCTGCTACCGAAGCTGCACTGGAAGAATCTGTATGTGCTATATATGGAAAAAGGCAATTTCATGATGTCAATGAAGCCCAAAAAAATATATTTGAAACAAAGTTTATGCCAAGAGATGATGTGCAGCTTCTGGAAAAAGTAAAAAGTTAGGAACCTACAACAATGCTTCCTTGCAAGGCAGCTCTTATCCAGCACATTAAGCGAGTGAATTTCATTGCAAGGATGTGGAAACTTGCAAATGAATTTAAGCCTGTCAAGGAGTCACCCTTAGACCATGGATGGAAGGATCTCAGTTGCCAGATTCCCTGGAAGTAGACCAATATGACTATGACAATGATATTGCCAATGAGGATTTAAATTTATCAGAAGATTCAGATTCAGATGACAGTGACAATAACGACTTCAACTTCATCTAATTTTTATCGCTAATTTACTAGTCAATTGTTTTCTATGTGAAAAATACATACAACTACTGCCTTTACTCAAAAACCATGCATATTTGGAATTATTGTACCCTTTTACACATAGGAAGTGTTTACTTTTATGATTGATTGATAAAGGAAGAGAATTATAAAATAAAAATGGAAAAAAAGCGCTAGAAGACCAAATATTGTAAATATATCCAAATTGATTAATTTTTGGTTTGTAAGCACTCAATTTTTGCATTCTACACCCAAAACTACATCTATTAAAGTTGTCCTTAAATTTCTTAATGAGAGTGTATCTCTCTCTCTCTCTCTCTCTCTCTCTCTCTCTCTCTCTCTCTCTCTCTCTCTCTCTCTCACAGGGACGAGAGAGAATTTTTATGCCTATGTAACACATATTTATTTTCCATGACAAATAAATGATTTACTAATTTTCAAATATTAATATCAATGTAAACAGAAAAATATCAATATATATTAACAAAAATATAGTAAATTAGGTAAGATTTTAGCTCGATAATTTTTTCCTTAATCTTTTCCTGTCTCCGACTTTGGAGGAGGGGTGAAGGCCTAACTGTCAACCATCTTGACCATGAAGGGGGTTAGCACCTGTGCAAAGTCTCTCTCTCTCTCTCTCTCTCTCTCTCTCTCTCTCTCTCTCTCCTCCTCTCTCCTCCTCTCTCTTCCTCTCTCTCCTCTCTCTATCTCTTTCTCCTCTCTCTCTCTCTCTTTCAAAGGAAACAGTTTACAAAAAAAGGTCCAAGAGAAGAGCCAGGAAATTAAAGACCAATCTGTCTAACATCGGTCGTTTGTAAGATTTTTGAGTCCATACAGGCAGTCCCCAGTTATCGGCTGACTCAGTTATTAGCGATCCAGTTTTATGGTGCTTGTCTAGCACCATAAAATTGGCGATTTATGGCAACATAATGGGACAAGTTCCGCTTATCAGTGCCATAAGTGGCATTATGGTGCCATAAGTCACTGAGTTTTGGTTAATGGTGGTTTTCACTTATCAGCACACCCATGGGAATGGAACCCCCCCCCCCCCAAATAACCGGGGACTGCCTGTAATTGCAGATCAAACTGTGGATCAGATTCATAGAAGCAACTTTATGTTAAACAGCCAACACAGTTTCAGACAAAACAAATCCTGCCTATCAAACCTATTGGAGATTTTTCAAAACATGCTTGGTATTTATGACAGTGGTAGGGCAATAGATATGCGTACGTACTACTCTACTTAGATTTCCAAAAGGCCTTTGACAAAGTTCCACACAAGAAGTTAATGACAAAAGTTAGATCTTTAGGAAATTGTAGGAGAAACAGCAGACTGGATTGAAGACTGGCTAACTGATAGAAAACAGAGTCGTAGTAAACGGTGAAAAGTGCCTCAGTGGCGTGGTCGTATGGCCTTGGCCTACCACCTTTGTGGCCGCGAGTTCAATTCATGCATTCCATTGAGGTGTGTGAGATGTGTATTTCTGGTAATAGAAGTTCACTCTCGATGTGGTTCGAAAGTCACATAAAGCTGTTGATCCCACTGCTGAATAATCACTGGTTCCATGCAACGTAAAAACACCATACAAATAAACAAACAAACACACAAAGAATAAACAGTGAAGAATCAGAATGGACAGATGCGACAAGTGGAGTTCCTCAGGGTTCTGTACTTGGCCTGCTCTTCTTTTTTATTTATATTAATGACATGGATGTAGGATTAACTAGCAGGATAGCCAAATTTGTAGATGACACCAAACTAGGTGTCAATGCAGCTGACCCAGAGACAGTAGAAAGTTTAAATAGGAACAAACAACCCTCATGCCAACTACATGCTGCATGCGAATGACATAAATAGTATACAACAAGAAGAGGACCTTAGAGTTATTATTACCAGGGACTTAAAATCCACAAAACAGTGCATAAAAGCTGAAAAGAAGACACAGAAACTAGTGGGGTACATAAAGAGGCAGTTCAAATACAGAAACTAGGAAAAGGTGTTGCAGCCCACACATCAATAGTTAGCCTTCTTCTTGAATATACAATACAGTTTTGGTCACCAACACTAAGAAAGAACATAAATAGATTAAAAGTGGTACATGCAAGAGCCACAAAGTTAATTCCTTCCTTCAAGTGACTAAAGCCTGAGCATGTATGGCTTAGAAACACAACGATTGCAAGGACAACTAATAAAAACATTCAAAATACTGAAAGGCATAACAAAAATAGACAGTAACCTATTTATGTTAAACAAAAACCAGACAAGAAATAATGGATGGAAACTAGAGCTGAAAAGATACAACACATCCCATTGGGAACTTCTTTACATACAAGACATGTAACATGTGGAATAAACTGCCACAAGAAGTTGTGAACAGCAACAGGGGAGAAGTTTAATAGAAAGCTAGACAAAATCATTAGGACATTGTGAATGAACATTAAAACCTGTTCCTAGAGATAAATGAGCACACGATATCTCCTCGTTTCGACTGAAAAGCCTTTGAGACATACCTCTCTCTCTCTCTCTCTCTCTCTCTCTCTCTCTCTCTCTCTCTCTCTCTCTCTCTCTCTCTCTCTCTCTCTCTCTCTCTCTCTCTCTCTCTCTGTGTGTGTGTGTGTGTGCGCGCAGCTTGGACACAAGCACCAGATACAAGAGCAATGAGGAAAAGTGCAATTATTGTGTACAGGGAGGAGGAAAGACCTTATTTTGAAAAATTGGAAGAACTGGTCAGACAGAGGGTCTTGTTGCTATCTTGAAGAATGTTGTAGAAAGCATCCATGAGTAAACTGATAACGGCATTCTTATAGGACTTCTGCCTAGAACCAATGTAAGCCAATACTCCCTCAGCAAGGCAATTAGAATCAATGACAGACTGGAGCAAATATGCCAAGAAAAGGGTGTTAGGTTTCTAAACTTTAGGGACAGATTTGTAGGAAATAAAAAAACTATATAAAAGAGATGGAACTCACTTGAATTTAGAAGGAGCAAAAATACTGGGAAACCCTCTTAACGAAAACCTCCTGAAACACCTTAGTGAACTGAACATTCAAGGGAAGAAGTTGGAAAGCTCCCACAATTTAGTTAGCAATAGCCCTGCAGGAAAGTGAAAATAAGAGAAACCAATAAAGCCACCGAGGACAAAAGAAAAGATAGAAAAGTCAATCAGAGTGGCACAGTTTAATGCACAATCTACTCGAAATAAAATAGATCTCTTCAAAGTATTGATAACAAATGAAGAATTAGACATAATAAAAAAAGGTGGAGGAGTTATGTCAATATAGGCAGTCTAGGGAAAAAGCTAACTATAATACTAGAGTACAGACCTCCCCACCAACTACAAATGTCCAGCAAGCCGTATGCACTACTAGGACAAGAAATAAACAAACAAACTGCATAATAATGGGAGACTTCAATGCAGCAGTACACTGGGACACTATGACCTCCACATAAAACTTAGAAGGAAAGAGACTTCTAGAATTTGTAAAAAAGTTATTCCTCCACAAATGGGTAGGCAATCCTACTAGAGGAAACAATATACTAGACTTTGTCCTATCAACAAAGGAGAACATAGTGTCTGACCTTTCAATAGGTGCAAATCTAGACAAAAGCGACCATAAAATATGACATTATAATATAATAGGATTTTATGTATACTTTCCAAGTAGTATATAGCTATAGTTTCTACATTCGTTGGCAGGTGATAACCCCCACCCACTATCGGGCGAGAGAGGAAGCAACACCGCACGAATTTCAGTTGTTTATGCCCTACTATCTGTGTGAGGGGAGGAGGGAGGGCTTTGATCATGTAAGTACAGTGGTACCTCGACATACGAAAGGCTCAACTTATAAAAACTAGAGGTATGAAAGCAAATACGAAGATATTTTGGGCTCTACATACGAAAATAGTTCAAGTTACGAAAGGTTGTTGCTTTAAAGTCCTGAGATTCGCCCGGACAACCGAGAACAATTTTAAAACTCGCATGCCGCCAACTGAGTAAACTCGCCACCATCCTCCCGCTCTCCCATTGGTTCCTGATGCTAGTCACCGCCGTAAGATCCTGCTCTCTTATTGGTCAGCATCTACCCCATGTGCTCTATGTATTCTATTGGTAAAAGGATGCTGTAAATTGAAAATCTTATTCATGCAATACATTTAATAAAAAAAAAAAACATTAGGTAAAGATAGAATAAAGAATAGAAATGAATGGTTATTATACTGTTTGGTAGTTTCAGTAGTTGAAGAGAGATAGTGAAAATTTGATCAATGTACGTACACGTACTGTGTGCTAGGTGAAAGTGGTTACTTGGCGATCGTTCGATACTTGTAAGTGCTGAACGTAAACAGAAGGTTGGAAGCTTTTTTCTTGTTTGTTTGTTTATTATAGTTAATGGTTACTTAATAATTATTTGAAATGAGTACATACAATACATTTAATAAAAAAAATGTGAATTAGATATAAAAAAATATAAAATAAATCAGACTGCTATCATCGAAGCCAACAAATACATATTTTCTAGAATTCTTCTTCTGTTTTAATATTACGTATATGTTTCATTATACATAGCTGTCAGTAACTCGGTATCTCCATTAGGTAAAGATAGAATAAAGAATAGAAATGAATGGTTATTATACTGTTTGGTAGTTTCATTAGTTGAAGAGAAAAAATGAAAATTTATGGCTTACTGTATGCTAGGAAAAGTGGTTGCTTGGCGATCGTTCAGTACTCGTAAGTGCTGAATGTAAACAAAAGGTTGGAAGGTTTTTTTTTGTTTGTTTGTGTATTATACATAGTTAAAGATTAATAATATTTGAAATGAGTAAATACTGATTATTTATATATTTTATTGGCATATTCTATGCTTATAGCTTCTTAGGTTTAGATGTCAAAATCATAGACTAGGCTACAGTAGCAACTGTTAACATAGGCTAGGCTTAATGCTAAGGAACATATGCTAAAGTCCTAATATATGTAGTAAAAATGGGGTTGAACATTACATGCAGTTGAATATTAATCAAGGATGTACAGTATTTTGCCTTTTTGGAGTCATATTTCTTCCGTCGGATCGGCATCGTAACTCTAAAACATGTGTTGTAAGCCTAGAAATATAATTTACTGGGGTGTTTTTGTAGGGCTTGGAACGGATTAGGCATTTTACATGTAAAATGCGGTTCAAGATACGAAAGGCTCATGATACGAACGCCACCTCGTAATGGATTAATTTCATATGTCGAGGTACCACTGTACTTGGTAAGTAGTATTAAACATAAAATCTTATTTTATTATAAAAAATGATATTGTTATGATACAATAAAGTTTGTTCATACTTACCTGGCAGATATATATATAGCTGTATTCTCCGAAGTCCGACAGAATTTCAAAACTTACGACACACGCAGTGGGAGTCAGGTGGTTAGTACCCATTCCCGCCGCTGGGAGGCGGGTATCAGGAACCATTCCCATTTTCTATTCAGATTTTCTAGTGCCACTGTCTCCTGAGGGGAGGTGGGTGGGCACTTTGATTATATATATCTGCCAGGTAAGTATGAACAAACTTTATTGTATCATAACAATATCATTTTGTTCATGAAGCTTACCTGTCAGATATACATATACTGAATCCCACCTTTGGAGGTAGGGAGAGACAGAATAGGATTTTAGGAAACATATACGTGCAGATGATTGACATCTTGGTTCCTTACCTGTTAGCATAGCTGACTTCGTGATTACTGTCACCCAAGTCTGCTTCTGCTTAACTAGAGTCTCCAGCAAGGTAGTGACCTATGTAGCTGGTGAGTTCTAGATGATCTGTCAACGGGGGCGTGACCACAATGTGACTAGACCATTTGACCATACAATGAGGGCAACAAAGCAAAACCACCACCTGACCTAGCCTAACAAAAGTTAATTCCCACATAACTTAGGCTAAAGGAAGGGAAGTCTGCCTCAGGTGGCCGACCCTACAACCATAACTCAATATAAAATTTAAAAGCTCACCTAACCATTTTCTACAGGATAGGATGAGTGCTACTTCCTGCCCCCAACATAGTGTCTGCGGCGACGTATGGTCCTAGCGAATAGCAGTTCTTGTATGTCGTCTTCACATCCCGCAGGTAGTGTGAAGCGAACACGAGATGCTATGCCAAAAGGTGGCACTCAAAATTTCATTGAGTGCCATGTTCTTTTGGAAGGCTACCGAGGTAGATATACCCCTCACTTCGTGAGCATTCACTTTTAACAGCTTCATGTCACTGTCTTCACAAGATGAAAGCGCTTCCTTAATGGTGTCCCTCAAGAAGAATGCCAGGGCATTCTTCGACATTGGTAAGTTTGGTCTCCTGACCGAACACCACAAGTTGTTAGAAGGACCTCGACATTCCTTCGTTTTCCGCAAGTAGAATTTGAGAGCCCTGACAGGGCACAGGACTCTCTCTGGCTCCCGTCCAATGGCTTCGGCCATACCCTTAATCTCAAAGCTCTTGGGCCAAGGGTTGGACGGATTCTCATTCTTAGCCAGAAACGTCGGGCTTAATGAACAAACGGCATTATGCCCCTTAAAGCCAACGTGCTTGCTAATAGCTTGAATTTCGCTAACTCTCTTCGCCGTCGCCAGAGCAGTTAGGAAGACAGCCTTTCTGGTAACGTCCCTTAGTGTCGCATCATGAAGAGGTTCAAAACGACTGGACATCAGGAACTTAAGGACTACGTCCAAGTTCCACGATGGCAACTTAGGTTGAGGGATCTTCGTGGTCTCAAAGGATCTTAAGAGATCGTGAAGATCTTTGTCGTTTGCCAAGTCCATGCCTCTATGTCTAAAGACTACAGACAGCACACTCCTGTAGCCTTTGATCGTCGGGACTGCAAGCTTCAAGGCATTCCTCAGGTAAAGTAGGAAGTCAGCTATTTGGTTCACAGAGGTTGTGGTAGAGGAAATGCCCTTCTTTCTGCACCAACTCCTGAAAGCGGCCCACTTCGATTGGTACACTGCAAGAGAGGAAGCTCTCCTTGCATTGGCAATAGCTCTTGCCACAGGTCTTGAAAAGCCTCTCGCTCTGGACAACTTTTGGATAGTCTGAACGCAGTTAGACTCAGAGCGGGGAGGTTTTTGTGGTACCTCTTGAAGTGGGGCTGTCTGAGTAGATCTATCCTTGAAGGAAGTGTCCTCGAGAAGTCTACTACGAAGGACATGACCTCTGTGAACCATTCTTTTGCCGGCCAGAACGGGGCGATCAGCGTCATTCTCGTCCCTTCTGACGTTGCAAATTTTCTCATCACTTCTCCCAGGATCTTGAACGGGGGAAAGGCATACAGGTCCATCCCTGTCCAGTCCCAGAGAAGGGCATCTATCGCTACTGCTCCTGGATCGAGCACCGGGGAGCAGTACAGCGGAGGTCTCTTTGTCCTCGACGTCGCAAAGATGTCTACGAGAGGATGTCCCCATAACCCCCACAGCTCTTGGCACACCTCCTGGTGAAGAATCCATTCGGTGGGCAGCAGTTGACCTTGCTGACTGAGGAGATCTGCACGGACGTTCTCTACACCTGCGATGAACCTCGTAAGGATAGTTACGTCCCGTGCTTTTGCCCACAACAAGATCTCTCTCTCGCTAGATTGAACAGGGACCGAGAGTGTGTTCCTCTTTGTTTCTTGATGTAGGCCAGAGCTGTGGTGTTGTCCGAGTTGAGTTGATCTGGACTATTTGATGTGAGACCTTGTCTTGGAAGAATTGGAGCACCAAATAGATGGCCGCTAGCTCTTTGAGGTTTATGTGCCAGGACACTTGCTCCCTTCTCCAGGTGCCTGACACTTCTTCCCCCCCTAGTGTTGCTCCCCACCCGGTGGTGGATGCGTCGGAGAACAACACTAGGTCGGGGCTCTGAAGCTTGAGGGAAAATCCCTCCGACAGCTTTACAGGATCAAGCCACCACCTTAGGTGATCCTTTACCTCTCTCGAGATCTTCAAAACCGTATCGAGATTTTCCTTGTCCTTCCAGTTCTCCGTCAGGAAAAACTGGAGAGGTCTGAGGTGTAGTCTCCCCAAGGAAACAAACTTCTCCAGCGAGGAAATGGTCCCCAGCAGACTCATCCATTCCCTCACCGAGCATGATTCTTTCCTTAGGAAGGCTGACACTTTGTCTAAGCCTTGCTGCTGACGTACCTGGGACGGAAAAGCTCGAAAAGCCGCTGAATCCATCTGAATCCCCAGATACACGATGGACTGTGTTGGGATCAGATGTGACTTTTCGAAATTCACCAGAAGTCCCAGGGTCGCCAAAGCTAAAGTTGATTGAAGGTCCTTCAGACACCGTGCTTTCGAAGATGCTCGAATGAGCCAGTCGTCTAGATATAGAGAGATTCTGACATTTGCAAGATGAAGCCACCCCGCCACATTCTTCATTAAAATCGTGAAGATCATCGGGGCTGTGCTCAATCCGAAGCAAAGAGCTCTGAATTGGAAAACTTTTCCTCTCAGGACAAACCGCAGATACTTCATCGATTGGGGATGGATCGGGACGTGAAAATAGGCGTCTTGAAGATCTAATGACACCATCCAATCGCCCTGTCTTAAGGCCCCAAGAACTGACTGAGGCGTCTCCATCTTGAACCTCTGTTTCTCCACGAAAAGATACAGACTGCTTACGTCTAGAACTGGTCGCCAACCTCCCGACTGTTTTGGCACCAGGAACAACCTGTTGTAGAAGCCCGGGGATTGTAGGTCCACGACCTGTTCCACCGCTCTCTTTTCGAGCATTTGCTCGAGCAGATCGTATAAAATCTGCTGCTTCTCCTGATGGTACGAGGGTGATAGATCCCTGGGTGTCGTGCACAGCGGAGGCGGCTTCAGGAAAGGTATCTTGTATCCTTGCTCGATGACGTTGAGCGACCAGCTGTCTGCATCTCTCTCTCTCCAGGCTTTTGCGAATAAGCGAAGCCTGGCTCCTACTAGTGACTGAAGGACTGCAGTCTCATTTTTTACCCCTGAATTTAGAAGGGGCTCTGCCTCTGGAAAGACCTCTTCCTCGAGAAGGCGGTCCCGAGGAAGCTCCGCCTCGAAAGGGCTTCTGCTTCTTAGAAACTTGCATTCGCGAAGACGTCGAAGGGACTGCAGGACGTCTAGAAGACTGTGCTAGAAGGTCTTGTGTAGCCTTCTCTTGCAGACTGCCGGCCAGATCCTTGATCATAGCCTGGGGAAAGAGATGGCTCGAAAGAGGGGCAAACAGCAACTCTGCCCTCTGCGAGGGAGAAACTGACTTCTCAGTGAAATTGCAGTAGAGCGCTCTCTTTTTTAAGAGCCCTGTACAAAAATGCGAAGCCAGTTCCTCTGATCCATCCCTGACGGCCTTGTCCATACACGCAAGAACGCTGGACAGCTCCCCCAGGCTAATCGAATCTTGACTACGAGACTGTGTGTCTAGTACCCCCAAGCACCAGTCCAAAAAATTAAATACCTCCACTGTAAGGAAGAGGCCTCTAAGATGGTGGTCTAGTTCAGAAGGTGTCTAAGCCACCTTCGCCGACGAAAGAAGAGACCTCCTCGGTGCCTCAACCAGGCTGGCAAAGTCACCTTGGGCAGATGAGGGAGCTCTTAAACCGACGTCCTTACCTGTCTCATACCAAATGTCTGCCTTGCCGTTAAGTCTTGACGGAGGCAGGGCAAAAGAGGTCTTGCCTTGTGCTTTCCTCGACTCCATCCAACAATGGACCTTATTAAACGCCCTCTTGGTCGAAAGCAAAGTTGTCATCTTCACGAATCCCGGAGTCTTCTTGGTTTTCGAAGAAGAAAACTGAGAAGGAGAGCGAGGAGCCAAGGGTTGGAATTTATCTCCAAATGAAGCACGAAGTAAGCGAACCAAGACTTGATAATCAGAAGACGCTGATGTTGAAGGTTGATCTTCGTTTGCTTCCTCCGAAGCGCTGCTCACTTCTCCCTCTTCCGCAAGAGCGGCAGAGGAGACCCCCGAAGGAAGTGGTATAAGTCCTTTAAGGCCAATTTTCAATAATGAGCGCTGCTGAGAAGACGAGGTCAAAGTACAAGGTGCATCTTCGAAATTAGCGTCAGCAGGTTCAAGAACAGATGTGCAAACTTCCTGAATAACGTCTCGATGGGAGTCCCGACGAACGTCCGAGGGTCGGCGAGCGTCCAGCAAAGCGTCACGCTGGGCGTCCTGATGAGCGTCCAGCAAAGCGTCACGCTGAGCGTCCTGACGAGCGTCCATAAAAGCGTCACGCTTGGCATCCAGACGAGGGTCCACAAAAGCGTCACGCTTGGCGTCCAGATGAGCGTCCAGAAAAGCGTCACACTGGACGTCCTGACGAGAGTGACGAGCAACTCGTGACGAAGCTGCCTGCAAAGCGTCCAGCTTAGCAGCTTGAGAAGCGCCCAGCTCAGCTGCCGAATAAGCGTCATGCTTGGCAGCAGACGGAGCGCCCCTCAGGGACAAATGAGGGGCGTCTTGGCGAGCTGCTTGACTAAGCAAAGCCGCTTGCACTGCATCAAGCTTAGCAGCTTGAACCACATCCTGCTTCACAGCAGAGCGAACATCACGTTCCGCATACGGAAAGCCACGGAGAGAAGAGAGGGGAACGTCTCGGGGAGCAGGAAAACAATCCTTGTTATGAGACTAACGATGTTCCTTCCTCTCGATAGAAGTACATTTGGGAAGATGTTCCTCGTGCCCTCTAGACAACTGCTGGGGAGCCGCACAAAATCCAGAGGGCGACGAAACAGGAGAAAGAGAAGAGCGAAGAGAAGGCAAGGGGGACTGTCTAGACCTCTTGATCGCCAGTCTTATCATCCTTCCTCCGACGATGCAGCTCTGCCTCTCTCTCGGCAAGCAACGAAGCAAGTTGTTGCTGCATAGAAAGGATAATCTTCTTTGTAGGAGAAGACTCCTTTTCAGGTGAAGGGCTGATCCTATGAGAAGACAAGGGGCGAGGGGACGCCTTCTTCCTTCTCACATGGACCGCACCGCAGCAGTTCTATCTCTGGCACGACTGGGGCGCTCAAAAGCGTCATCGTCGGATGACGTCCTGGTCTTCTTTTGTGGAGTAAAGGCAGCAAAACTCTCCGGCGATGACCGCAAGGCAGAAGAGAAAGGACGTGAAGTGTCCTCCTCCCTGAGACCAAAGACGACGGCCGCCTGTGCGACATCTTGCATCTTTGCTCTCTTTTGCGGTGGAGAGTAGTCCAAATGCTCAGGCGACGACCGCAAAGCAGAAGGAGCGAAAGGACGTGACACGTCCTCCTCTGAAAAACCAAAGACGATGGCCGCCTGTGCGACATCTAGCGTCTTAGTTCTCTTCAGAGGGCGCGAGTCCCTCCTAGAGCTCCAACTCCTGTGCGGGGAGGACGCCTCGGATGACGAAAAGCACTCTTGGAGGATACGCGCACGAGCACGCTCTTTGGCAGCCTGGGAAGCGTCAACAGATCCTGCCGAAGGGACGCCAGATCGGTGGGGAGCCCCCGTAACCCTCCTTCGGCTTTCGACTTGCCCTCTCCCCGATTCCTGGTAGTCCGACAGAGGTCCAGGCCTAGAGGCATTATAGGGCCAATCTGACGCCCCCTCCACAACACTAGGGGCACTTTCACTGCACTTCACTGCACTAACAACACTTCTACCCTCCAAGGCAAGCACTTTGGATTCTAGATTACGTAGGGACTCTAGAATCCCAGATAGGGCATTACCCTCCACAGACACCATTTCAGGGCCCGAAGGCATTACAGATTTAGGAGATGCAAAAACTACTGGAGGGGTAGCAGGAGAAACATTACTGCCCTTACGTCTACTGCCTGACATACTCCTGGAGGAAGACCTCCTGATCCTATCACGCTCTAACTTGCGCACATAGGACTCATACGCCTTCCAACCCGAATTAGACAGACATTCACACTCCTTACAATGATCATCAATCATACACACGTTCCCTACAACTCGTGCATATTGTGTGTAGGTCTACCAAAGCCTTCGGTAGCCTCACCTTACAATCTTCCATACAACATACTCTGGCGCTAGCCGAACTAGATCCAGACATCTTAGTTAAGGAAAAATCAAGCCAAAATAAAAAACAGTCCACAAAAAGCATATGCCTAGCCACAAATCCAAGTTCAATAACCAAAAGACAATCAGGATACTTAAGAAGCAAGAGCAGTTTCAAAATCCTAAGACGGAGGTACTGAAAACAGGTGTTGACAGTACCGGCGAAAGAGAAAATCTGAATAGAAAGTGGGAATGGTTCCTGATACCCGCCTCCCAGCGGCAGGAATGGGTACTAACCACCTGACTCCCACTGCGTGTTTTGTAAGTTTTGAAATTCTGTCGGACTTTGGAGAATACAGCTATATATATATCTGACAGGTAAGCTTCATGAACAAATGTAATTTTTATAAATACAACTTACCAATTAGTTACATAACTGAATCTCACATTGTAGGAGGTGGGATCCGTGGATACGCACATATCTCTTAAAACCACACACCCACACTACAGCGTTCAGTCTTTCCCAACTCAAGATGTCTTAGCCAGACATAAGGGCGGCTAGAGGTGGGCAGTACAACGTTAAGACCTCAGGTTTGTAGCTATGTAAAATACAAATTGTCTTGGAAAATTTGTCATTTGTTCATATGCAAACAAACCTTCAGTCTTAACAATAGGATAAACTTATACTCGGAGGGAGGTACAGACATCCTAAACTGGCTGGGGGCCTACCCACCAGTCCAGCTCCAGAAGAAATATCTACCACAGAGGGACTGATGCCCGTGAGAAGCTAGATACAGCGATATCCAACAACTCGGTCACTGAGTGACGTACAATGATATATGGGACAAATCATTGTATAGGGAACTACGTAAAGAAGCTCATAATCTAAAATCTTGAACATATTCTTTACCAAATGGTCCAACTCGGGTGATGTAAAGAATATTTTAGCTGCTGCAAATGCGGACCTCCTATTTGCATCTACCAGGCCAGACAAGTCCCTGGGAGGAGGCAGACACTCCCATGTAGGGGGCTTCTCTAGTTACATAGAACCTATACCTCTTCTTAACAAGTTTCGACGGAGGATAGGCGAAAGTTGCTTTCCCGAGCTCTCTCTTGAACTTCAACCAGTCTTCTATATCACAAAGCGATCGTTTAGCAGCCTTGGAAAGTACGAGCTTTGGGAGAAGAGGATCAAAATTCTTCCTTCTCATCAGGAAGATGGAAGAAGGCGACCTGGGAGCGGCTGCTACGAAGTAATCCGGGTACATGTTCAGAAGGTAGCGTAAAAGCTTCGAATAGCACGGGAGAGGGATGGAGTCTGCTTCTAAGTCCTCCTCGTCATCCGAAGAGATAGGCAACAGAGGGTTCTTGATTCAACTCATTGTTCTTCGGACACTGTTTGCTTTCTTTCATCTAGTTCATCAGCTCTTGCAATTGTCGACATAAAGGAACTAAATTCTCGTCTTCTTGAGTTGAAGTCGTAGCAACTGAGGTTGTGGACTTCGACACGATCGACACCGGAGGTCTCGTGCCAGTCGAATTATCTGTCACATGTGAAGTCGAAGGTAAACTTTCGACAGCTTGATGAGTCGAAGATCTCGACGAACTCAGAATCGATCGTTCCACAATCGAGTCGAAGGCGGCTGTCGCTGTCATGAGAATCCGAGGCGAAGTCCATGTAGCTACGCTACACGAAGGGCGAGGGTTATCTACTTCTCTGCTCCTCTTCACAGGGGGCGGAGAGAACACCTCTTCAGTCAAACGTCTCTTCAACAGACGTGAGACTGAAGAATCACGCCACTTACGACGTCTAATCAGCGACGAATCACTCGACTCTGTTGATAACTGATTACAGAACGACACACCTTTCCAATGGTGTTTAGTCGAATCCTGCTGTCGCACCACTGGATCGATGGAGGAAGCGACTGTCTGTGGGCAAACCCCAACAGTCTCCCTTGGACCTCCGGTATGTCTTCTCCCCGAGGCGGGGGAGCGGGACAGGGACCTTCATCTAGGAGAACTATCGGGACAAACAGCCACCCCCTCAGATTGCACTGCACTGACACGTTTCACTTCACTAGAAGTCTTTTCTATGAAAGACTTTACCGATAAACCTAACTGCATAACCTTATTAGCTAATACATTAAATTTCTTTTCAAATTTAGACTCGAGGCTGGCAATGGTGTCAGGAGAAACTCCACGGGAAGTTGGCAAGGGAGTTACAGGAGCAGGAGTAGGAGGACTCAAGATCGGAGATATAATAAGAGAAGGAGAAGGAATAGGAGCAGGCGCTTCAATAGAAGAAGCACAAGAAGCTAAACTAGTCTTACTTTCAGCTCTGAGAGCCACCTTCCTCTTCCTGTCCTTAATTACCTTCCCCGAGTGAGAAACATAAACTTTCCACTATTGTTCATTCCAATCCTTGCATTCATCACAAGTAGACTCTCTAGAGCACTCACAACCCCTACACTTAATGCACTTAGTGTGCGAATCATAAATTAATTTAACTAACCTAGTTTTGCACCCTCCGGACCTAACTACTGAAGGAATAGAGTCCGACATGATGGTAAGACCACAAAATTGCAGAAAAGAAATTCAGCTAAATAGCTTCAATCCCACAAACATGGAGTTGAATACTTCACCGATATTGGAAAGATATACTTCCCAACAAATGAAGAAAAAGTCTGCACCGACCACCAATGTTCACCAGAGAACGAATTGATGTTACCTGGGCAGTTCTACCTGTAGCTCCCTCGAGTGGAGGGAGATGACGTCACCTACATCAGCGATGGCAGCGCCACCGCGGAAGTTTTGAATCTATTGTCTGCCATTCGTAGGGAACCTACAGCTGTATAATTGTTCGGTAAGACACTGCGATAAAACTGTCCACTTTGCCTGGTAGACATCACTTGAAGATTTTCTTCTGCATTGAGCAATAGCTTTTGCAGCTTGGTTTGAAAAACCTTTCGCTTGTAAGTCACCGGACAGTCTCCCTGATGAAATCTCCTGAAGTGGGGCTGTCTGAGTAGACCAGTTGTCTGTGGAAGCAATCTTGGCCAATCCACCAGGAGATCTAGTAGATCTGGAAACCATTATTGTGCTGGCCAGAATGGAGCAATGAGGGTCATTGAGATGATGTGGTGAGACCTGAATTTGTTGACAACTTCTCTCACCATTTTGAATGGAGGGAATGCATACAAGTCTTTGTTCAACCAGTCAAAAAGCATCGCATCCCTTGCCAATGCTTTCAGGTCTGGGGCTGGCAAACAGTAAAGAGGGAGACAATGGGTTTTTGCTGTGTCAAACAGATCTAAAATTGGTTTGCCCCAAAGTTTCCATAGATCGAGTCACACCAATAGGTTCATCATCCACTCTGTAGGAAGGACCTGCTTCTTGCAGCTTAGTTCATCTGTGAGTACATTGTATTTCCCCTGAATGAACCTTGTTATCAATCTGGTTTGGTTCTGTTTCACCCACAACAGGGTTCTTGCCGTTTCACAAAGAGAAAAGGAATGGGTTCCTCCGTTTTATTATGTATGAGAGCGCAGTCGTACCGTCCGAATGGACCACCACTACTTTGCTACTTTGTTGTGGACCTTGTCCGCAAATTCTAACAACCCCCAGTGGATAGCAGTCAATTCCTTCTGACTGATATGCCACCGTTTCTGTTACACATTCCAAGTCCATGAGACTTCCTTGTTCCCTAGTATCGCTCCCCAACCTTGATCTGATACATCTGAAAAGGACACTAGGTTGAGGCTCAGTGGTAGAAGAGACTTCCCTTCTAAAAGTCTGTCTTTTAATTTTCACAACAGCAGGTCCTCCTTTATCTCCTTTGTGATTTGGAACACAAAAGAATCCAAAAATTTCTTTCTGTTCTGGTTTGCCAGCAGGAAGAACTGTAGATTGTTCATATGTAGTCTCCTCAGTGACACAAACTGTTCTATTGAGGGTCTAGAAATCGTTCCACTTTCTGCAAGCACAACTCCACTCTTTGTGGGGATGGAGAAGCCCAAAAACTCACTGAGTCTATCCTATCCCCAAAAGACTAGCTCCTGACATGGGAGTAACTGCAACTTTTGCCTGTATATTAGCAGTCCTAATTCCTAAGCTAACGACAGTGTTTTCTGCAGGCCCTCTGTGTACTTTATCTCTGTTTGTGACTGAAGAAGCCAATCGTCTAAGTACAGTAGTACCTCGAGATACGAAATTAATCCGTTCCGAGGCGCCTTTCGTATCATGAGGTTTTCGTATCTTGGACCACATTTTAATGTAAAATGGCTAATCCGTTCCAAGCCCTACAAAAACACCCCAGTAAATTTCATAATAAAGGTAAATTGACCTATAAACAATGAAATACTACAACAGTTTGGACCATTCAATACATAATAATAAAAATGCAAAACCTGTAAATAAAGTGTATATTAGTGTACAAGAAATATTATTACTCTAACATAAAATGTGGAAGCTTACCTTTCAAGTGAGGCTATCTCCGAAAGTGGCGGCAGAGGAGGAGGACAAACGGCAGATACATACACTTAACTTTACGAAACACAAAAAAATGTCAGAAAAACAAACTAAACTTTACAAAACACATTAACAAAACTGTAACACTTAACTTTACAAAAAACTTAAAATGAAGTTTTTATTGTAAAACTAATATTGTAATACCTACCTGAACACCTGAACTAGCCCTGGTCACTTACCAGCCCGAACCATCATTTATTAAAAATTTACCAAATCTTTGGTTAAAATAAACGATCAGTGTTGCCAATCTCCTGGCAAACACCCTCGTTACCTAGTTACCAGCCCCCACACCGCTAGTAGCCCTGCCTCACGGGCCGGTCACACCTGCCCTCTCACGTCAATCATAACTCAATAACTCTGTATGAGAGGGGAGGAGGGTGGGAATCATTCAGGTGTTCAGGTAGGTATTACAATATTAGTTTTACAATAAAAACTTCATATTGCAATACCCCCCTGAACACCTGAACTAGCCCGATTAACAACATTATTTGGAGGTGGGGAATCAAATCTGCCCGGCCCTCCACTGTACTAAGTTGTCAGTCATATAATTGAAGTACGCGAGTCAGTCTGAAGTTCATTTGTCACTCGTCCAAGCTAATCTCCCATGTGTGGCCTTCTAGGCCTGCCATATGTGGAGGGAAAAACTCCCTGCACCTCTACCCTAAGGTCAAAACTCATTGAGTGCGGAAGGGATACAAACCTGTTTCCTCTCAGCTGGCTATGTGCCTCACCTGAGTAGAGGAAAAACTGAAGACCTCCCATGTGGCTCTCGGCTCTCATGTATGGAGGGAATCTCTCATGTGGTGGAGGGAATCTGAAGACCTCCCATGTGGCTCTCGGCCTCTCATGTATGGAGGTTAATGAAGACCTCCCATGTGGCCTTAGGCCTCTCATGTACGGAGGAGACAATCATGTCCATCGGTGCGTCTGCGACAGTGTCGTTGATCGTAGTGATGTCCTCTTGTAGTGTTGTACCTGCCTGTCTGTACTCTGCCTGGTTGGCACTTGAAAGAATACCCTCAGATAGACCTAGACATGTTCTTTCCTATCTGTCCTAATACTTAAAATCCTCTTGTGATATATCATATCATGAATACTTTATACATATTCCTAATAGTCGCTCCCTACTCTAATACTAACTCAGACAGCAAGATTGTTGGGTTTAAAAATGGAATTTAGGCCAAAGGCCGAGTATTGGGACCTATGAGGTCAGTCAGCGCTGAAGGGAAATTGAGAAAGTTTGAAAAGGTGTGAAAAGAAGAAAAACCTCTGTTGCACAATGAGTCCAGTGTTAGGAGAGCGTGGAAAATAGGATGAGAGAATATGGAGAGAATATGAATCAGAAAAGTGAGAGAGAGAGAGAGAGAGAGAGATAGAGAGAGAGAGAGAGAGAGAGAGAGAGAGAGAGAGAGAAACACAATCGTCCTAGGATAAAGAGAGAATATAAAATCAGGGAAAAGAGAGAGAGATAAAATCAGGAAAAGAGAGAGAGAGAGAGAGAGAGATGAGAGAGAGAGGAGATCCGGAGATTATGTGAGAGAGAGAGAGAGAGAGAGAGAGAGAGAGAGAGAGAGAAATTACGATCGTCTAATATCTCCACCTCCGCAAATTGCAGCAAGTTAAAAGGGTATTATCTTAACGATAATACTCGTATAACTCCGTACAGCTATGAACAACCGAACGAGAACTTGTTGCTAATGCGATCGACTCCTATAACAACATCACTTTATTGTATTGATCAGCGTGTGACAGTAATCGAATCCGATAGCAACATCCGTTATTGTATTCATCCGCGTGGGACGGTAATTACTGTAATTCATGTTATAAATGCAGCTGAAGCTAATAAGGCAAAATTACGTTCATCAGCAACCTGGACAGAAGTCCCGAGCTTTTGTAATGAATTCCAACGCAGCCGTGGTAAAAGAAACTAATAGCATGAAAGAGCTCATACCTTGTTTTCACACAGACAAAGGATTAATAACGTATATAAAGTGTAAGGTTTTCGTAATACCTATGAAAACGAGTGAAAAACGAACGGAATCCTAAATTTAAACGACATCTAACCCGAGGGAAAAAACTAGCTTCCAATGAGACGTATCAGTCAAATTTTGGTCTTAAATTACATCGTAAGACGAACAGTATGACTTCGTTACATAAGTTAAGTATCCAGATATTCATTAAATATGCTAACTAAGGACAAAAACATTAGCCGAGACCAAGTGATATGGTTGAATCTGAAGCCAAGGAGAAAAAAAAAAAAAAAAAAAAATAGACTAGCCGGCATCCTTGTCTGTCTAAACCACACCACCTTACAATAGTGCTGTTTGACGACAAGCTAGTGTAATTGTAATTTAATTGAAAAGTAATAAAATAATATTTAAAGGTAATTAAATTAACTTTATTAGGCCTAATATTAATTTCAGTTGTCATTGTAATTTGATAATACGACTGGTAAATAACTTTGTAACTGGTAATTGACATAAGCTCAATGTAAATACTGACGGCAATAGTCTGTTAAACATATGAAGACGTCATACATACAATTCCTTATATCTGACATCTGATTATATGCCCAAGATAGATACCTCATTGACTATATTAAATGTCAACATAGTTGAAGACACGTCTCCTTTAAGACGTTGTACAAACTTGGCATAAGTGAGAGTGTTGTTACGTTAGTCATTTTAGTCAATCGGAGAGAATGAGATGGATACGGCGACGCAAACCCGTATTCGTCATCCGCTGATTCCAGCGTGAATGACTGCCGAGTTTAGTGTTTATACTACGCCAATTATGATGATACACATAATACAATTATAATGCTTTAGTCGGACAGAACTCCGATCTTCATTCTGTTCGATTACATTCAATATTAATTATCCTCAGATCGGATTCTCTCGTTTTCGTTTTAATTACACCTGTATTGAATTATCCGAAGTCAAGAATGCCTTAAGCCTACAGCGTTAGCACCGATATGTTGTACAGCGAATACTTTAGGTTAGGCTAGGCTACTGAATATGCATACGATTATATCATCGTGAACACTAGGCTAACCGTAGTTAATTTTATTCGATTTCTCTTCATACTGAATATCGTAAGTCAATATGCATTGAACGGAGAATTAGTTGATATTAACAATTATCGTATCGTATACGTAGAGGGAAGTAACCTTAAAGACGAAGGAGCATATCTGAAAAACCAACCCTGGCCTAAAGCCTCTGATGCAAGGAACTCGAAGCAGGAAAAAGCCTAAAGATGCTCTAAGGACACTGTGCCTCTAAAAACTACTACTTTTAATAGAAAACCGACCCGAAGAAGCCTGCACTTCTCTTCCTAAACTAAACACTATGAAGCCTATTATCTCTACTCGTTTATATCTGACCTAAGATTTTATTATCCTGAGAACTTACACATCGAGGGAAGGGGAATCTGCTGCCAACACTGCCTGCTCCGCGCCAGGGGGGGACGGCAGATCCTGCCCTGTGGGCTTGCGGATCCCCATAACCCCCAGCACCGGTTAGGGCTGATTCTTGAACAGGCAGGGGAGCTGGAAAAGAACGATTAGTAATTTCAGTATCCCTATTGCTCGATCTATCCTCACATAATCTTGACATAAAATCGGTAACAGAGATGTCATCGAGGGAAGGGGAATCTGCTGCCAACACTGCCTGCTCCGCGCCAGGGGGGACGGCGGATCCTGCCCTGTGGGCTTGCGGATCCCCATAACCCCCAGCACCGGTTAGGGCTGATTCTGGAACAGGCAGGGGAGCTGGAAAAGAACAATTAGTAATTTCAGTATCTCTATTGCTCGATCTATCCTCACATAATCTTGACATAAAATCGGTAACAGATGTCATACTCGATGTCAGCGTACTCTCAATTCTCTTAAAGAGCACTGTCTCTAAGTCTTTATCTTGATCTACGTTAGTCTCTTCCTGCCTACAGTTACTTCTTAATACGAGACCTTTCCTATGTTTGAGATACCCTAACATCTGGTCCAAAGACCACTCCTGACATTCCAAACATCTGGTCTTTACATTATATTGAACAGGCCTACAATTTACGCATAAGGAAAGACTATCGTGTCATAGGGTACTCATCCTTTTCTTGCATTGTTGGCAAAGACGATACGTTGTTGAACTTCCGCTCGTCGTTTTCTGTGATGTCGTGGCCGAGGATGCAGTAGTCGTTGTCGTAGCCTGTGTTGTTTCTTCCTTTGCAGAATCAATGTCTAATGACAAGGTATTAAGAGCAATCCAACCATAATCCAAAGGGATGCGTAATTCGTCACCAAAATCAATCAAATTAAAGGTGCAAATGAAGGCCGGGCAAGACCAAAAAGGAGTTCGCTGTGGATACATCTGTACTCCACCGCGAACGATAAGTGATTGACATGAGAGGGCAGGTGTGACCGGCCCGTGAGGCAGGGCTACTAGCGGTGGGCTGGTAACTAGGTAACGAGGGTGTTTGCCAGGAGATTGGCAACACTGATCGTTTATTTTAACCAAAGATTTGGTAAATTTTTAATAAATGATGGTTCGGGCTGGTAAGTGACCAGGGCTAGTTCAGGTGTTCAGGGGGTGTATTGCAATATAAAATTTATTTTGTCTTTTTTTGATTTTTAAATTTCTTTTTACTTTTTTAAACTTTACGTAATTTCAATTTCTTCACCGCCGAATGGATGCCAGTCCGTTTACGGAATTTTTCGAACCACCCACGAGAAGCCTTGAACTCTGGGGTTGCCGTTGATGTCCCTTCTCCGCCGTCGTCTTCGGCTTGGGCAATCAAATCGCCGAAAATAGCGCTCGCCCTCTGGCAGATTGCCGTCTCGGTTATCGTATCGCCATCGATTTCTTTGTCCTCGATCCATACAAGTAGCAGCCTTTCCATTTCATTATGCACATGGCTCCTCTTGTTGGACAAAATAGTCATGCCCTTGGAAGGTGTAGCCGCTTTGATGGCTTCCTTCTGCTTAAGGATGGTGCCTATCATCGACAGATTTCGGCCGTATTCCTTAGCAATCACACTCAACAGCAAGCCAGCTTCATACTTTTTTATTATCTCCATTTTTGTCTCCATAAAAAGCATTCTCTTCTTTCTGTGAACTTCAGCAACTTTCTTGGGACCCATGACTATATGTACTGTACATAATTAAGTTACGTATGTAGTACGTATACTAATTAGGTTCTCACAACACAATAAAGTAGCACAACGAAATCACTAACGAATTTACGATACTAAACGAAATCGTTGGACCGAACGAATGCCGCATGCGTACGATAAAGCTTCGGGTGCGAAGTGGCCGAGCGAAGGCACGCCACCACGTAAGATGCATGATGGGAGGGATGCTGTCCAATAGGAGAGAAGGATCTCATGGCTTGGCTAGCATCAGGAACCAATGGGAGAGCAGGAGGATGGTGGCGAGTCTACTAGAACTAGATGGCGGCGCAAGTTTCAAAATTGTTATCGGGCGAATCTTGGACTTTCAGAAACCTTTCGTAGCTTGAAAACTTTTCGTATGTAGAGCAGTAAAAATTTTCGTGTCAGCTTTTGTATCTCGAGTTTTTCGTAAGTTGAGCCTTTCGTATCTCGAGTTTTTCGTAAGTTGAGCCTTTCGTATCTCAAGGTACCACTGTATAGGGATACTCTTATCAAGATTAAATGTAACCATTTTGCAATGAGAGCTAAGACACAAGTGAACACTTGTGGAATGGTCAAAAGCCTGAAGCACAGCAAGTTGTGATCCCTAAAACCCATGAATATGGGGGGCCAACTATATTAAAAAAAGTAAGAAAAGATCCCACCAGAAAAAACGAGTTTAACGACAGTCAGGCAAACAGCTCATGCAAACATGTCTGCATCGCATGACGGCCAAAAGCAAAACTGGAATGTTTACATCCAAGCAGGCAGCTATTCCTGCCTACCGGACAGTAGTTACTGCCTAACCACCTTGTTCATGAGAATACCTATTTTCCAGCTTTGCCTAAGGTAATTCCTAATGTAAAGGACTGATGGTTTGTATATTGTGTAGGAACAATTTAAGATGTATTGGGCCTGCACTACTCAATGAAACTGAGACAGGGAGGCTTTGGCAGAGGGGAAACAAAAGGAGATTTTAAAAGGGTGTGATTCTCATACAAAGATCCAAGGCTGAAACGCAATGGGAAGATCAGATTTCAAATGAGGATCCTGGAGAGTGATGTGACAGCAGCAGCTTGCAAACAGAGATCTCAAATACTGAGGTCTGAACATTACTTTGTGGGAACTCACTGGCAAGAAAAGTAAATATAAATCAAGGCATTCTGGCAAAAAGTGCACAAGAGAAAATTAGACCCCATACTGGGAAAATCAGATATGAAAATTTTTATGGTGATGAAAATGTTATACATAATTTACACTACTGTAATTACTATGAATGAATATATATTTGTTATAGAACCTTTTCCAGTAAATACCAACCGTGCATTATTTTTAACAATAGTAGTATAGTATGTAATAACGTAAGGTCAATAGTATCATTAAACATGCATAAAAAAAAGAGAATAATCTTACCCCATCCCTCTCCAGTGACTTCAGATTCTCATAATAAGAAGGATCAGTTATAAGCACAATAGTCTGGAATTTATCTTTGTCATGAAGCTCACTGTTATATACTTTCCCTGATATACTTTTCTTCTGATAAGTGCTTCCAGACGTTCTCTTGATCTTATGTAAGTCGTGATGAACAATGGCAGGCACCATTCTGATTTGACTCCTGAAGAAAATGGAAAATAAAGCTGCTAAAATCCTTTGTGCAGTGTTAAGAATGAAATAAAGCAATTTACGAAAACACACAAAACGGGATATTCAACTGGAAATTTGAGAAAGTTAAAAGCTCAACAGGACGAAAACTTCAAAAGGTTCAAACTATTGCACACAAAAGTGACTACCCTCCATGTCACAAAAGGTTCATAATTACTTATAAAAAAAATGGCAGTAGGGGTAGGTGTAGGTTTGCATCAATGATAGGTACAGTACCAATATCTATAACTTTTTACTACGTATAAACAAAACCTTTGTTCTTTAAAAGCAAGGTTTATCATTTGAGAAAAGTTGCAATTTTAAATAGTATAGCTAATTTCAAAAGTATTAATCTTTATTTTTCCTAATATACACACCTGAAGTTCTTTACATAGGGGTCGCAACCTAGAATGGACATCCAAACTTATTGACAAGGTAGTACATTTACAAATGAAAGAAATGGTGCTATCTGTTTTGTATACAAGTAATAGTCATCAACATAATTCAAGTTCTCAAGTTCCTTTAATTCTAGTTGAGACAATTTAAACTCTTCTATTGCAAATGTGTATTTCTTATATGGCACATGTTTGTTGAAATGGTATTCAGTGAAAAGGTGTGGGTCTTGATTTGGTATAACTAACTTACATGATGTTGCAAAAGACTTGATATTCTTAAATTTCAGTTGGGTGGTGACATTAGGACAAGTGACTGTGGCTATAACAGTATCTAATGAAAATACAAAAATGTCTTAATTCACTATAGTTGCTTCAAATGACTTATTAAATAACTGTGTAGACACATCCTTTTCTTGATATTGTTTTAAAATCAACTCTTGGATACAGG
Source organism: Macrobrachium nipponense (assembly GCF_015104395.2). Taxonomy (NCBI): domain Eukaryota; kingdom Metazoa; phylum Arthropoda; class Malacostraca; order Decapoda; family Palaemonidae; genus Macrobrachium; species Macrobrachium nipponense. The sequence goes on from NC_061091.1 coordinate 45,070,419, forward strand.
GATGACCATTAGTAGTCTTATATATATGTTATCAATATCACATATATACTCTTTTTCCTTCAAAATTACACAATCATTGAATTGTTCATCAGTTAAAAAGGCTAACATTAATCCACGTTCTTCCATTGCAAAATGAGTACTTAGGCCCTCTCTAATAATAATCTGATTTTCAATATACATAGGAAAGGGATATACAGAAACTAGCACATTTGAAATTTTTGTATTGAAAAGTAGAACTAAAATAATTCTGTCATGGATTACTTTGGCACTTTTCAAATTATAGTACATGAAAATATCTTCTACTAAAGGTGTGCAAGCAATGCTTCTCAATTATATAAAATTTAGTAATGTATTGCTTTCTAATTCTTTTGGAGTGATTAGTCTTGGGCTCAAAATACCTTTGTAACCAAGTAAAACAGCATTGAGCATGTTTTTATGTTCTTGTAACATCACTTCACTTTCCAGTGCAAAGGTATTTAAAAACTATATTTTCTATCTTATTGAGTTCTTTTGTTACATTCTGATTTACTTGCTTTATGGAAACTTTTGATTTTTCTATTTGTTCTGCATTTTGATTGTGAGAGGCAATCACTTTTTCTGGGCTCAGCCTGTGTCGCCCAGTGAAATACGTTCCTTTAGCACTTATTTCTAAGGTAAAATATTGCTATAATACCAGAGAAAAGCTAAATTGGAAATGCCAGATTATTCTGGCTCGCTCACCTTTAGTATAAGGTGTCAGTATGGCTTCTGGGGCGAGTGAAACCACTACCACAGGTCCTTTTCCATTTAGCCTCTTCTTTCTTCAAAAAACCTCAACTAGAGAGGAGCCGACCTAAGGCTCACTACCCGCTACCGCTACGGCTAGCGCCTCTGACGTCATTCCTTTGATAGCACGACCACGCTGCACACGCGTTTTTCTTTGCTGTGTTGTGTTCTCGCTTTGGAACCCTTTTATTACCATCATGGAACGTCAAGCTGCTACTGCATCCAAGTTAAGTACCGCTATTAATAGTTGATACTATTTAGGGGCTGCCCTTGGCACATTTAACCGAATTATTTAGGTTTTTATGAGTCGGCAGCCCATGCGGCGCCGGCCCCGCACCACCATAGCGGCTCGCTCCTTTGTGTTACCTTGTTTCGTGTCCCAAGCGGTTTCCTATACCATGTAGACTCGACTATTACCTAGCAGTATCTTTTAATGCTTACCAGTGATACATTTATTGACGTTTTTAGTTACTACACGGGGGAATTTATCCGAGCATGTGTTCGCGCTTCATAGCCTGTCGGCAACCTACTGACTCAGTTTTCATGCATGCATGTTTCTTGTTGGTTAGGCTACCTTTGTTAGGCACCTCTGTATGGACCCTGGTCCTCTCCTCAGTCCTCGCACACCCTGGCCGCCTGTCCCGCGTTTATTCGTCACGACACTAGGCTAGCTGCTCAGAGTTTCCAGGTCTTGACCACCCTTCTTGGGTGGTTCAGCTTAGTTCCTCCAGGACGTATCTCTTTCTCTCTGCCTCATTTTATTTCCTTTCCCCCCGTGTGTGTTAGTTTATTAATTTATTTCCATGTCTGTGAGACGGCTCCAGTTGGCCTATAGGCCTTCTTACCGCCTGGCCTTCTTCACCAAGGGTGTGTTCACACCCGGCCGTGAGAGGTCCAGGCGACCGCGTAGTAGCCACCCCGCTCCTGTACTCCTCCCCCTCCCTCCATATCCCCCACCTAGGTGGGATGATGTCTCGCTCATGCTGTCGCCAGCAGCCGATCTGAGTCCCCTTCGGAGGATGGGAGGAGGTACCCACATGGACTCTTGGTGCGCGGGTTCTCTACCCTACTGCTCTCACCCCAGAGTGGAGGGGGGGAGGAGGAGGGGGGGGGGGGGGGGGGGAGCTCTGCTCGCCCTAGCCTCGGCCGGCCACCAGGCTCGGGGGAGCTCGGCTCTCTGGGTCTATACCCGTCTTTAGTCACCCCCTCCTACCCGCTCCGGCGGGCACAGGATCCCGGCATAGCCGGACCCCCCTTGAGGATGGTGACTAACTAGAGGCTCCGGCCTCATAGCGGGGTTCTTATATGTATTGCATGTATATCTTTAATCTTATATATCTGCTTTAGTTTAAGTACGGAGCCACCACGCTCCTCCGGGAGGTACTCCCTCCCTTTAGCTTAAGTTATTACAGCGGAGTTACCAAGCTCTGCCTCCTTACCCGGTCTCTACCATCTCTACACCCGGTACCTGCTCGGATACTCCTTACTCCGGCGTATGGTAGTAGTAGCTACCCTGAGTTCAGTATTTTCTGTTCTCTGGCATCACCACAAACACTGTTAACTACTTACTGCTAGCTCTACCGGACTCTTCGGCATGGTACATGGCAAAGAGAAGGCCGAGACTGGAACATAATTTCTACAACACCAGAACACTCCGGTGTTATGGTATATCAACCACGGACATAGTCCGGAAGGTTATCAATGGTACTCATGTATCATTCTATTTACAGGCCACCCATTGTATGGAGACCAGCTGCAACGCCGTCCTACAATATCCCTGTGGGCACGATGTCTGCCGGACCCACGCCACCTGCGCGGTCCACCTCGACGGGTCAGTAGTGTGGCACCACTAGAACTGTGTCACCTGCTACAATCTCGTGGAACGAGTCTCCTCTGAGGTAGGTGACTCTCCAGAGTATACATGATATACAATGAGGACCAATGTAATATATGTCATTGATATGCAGTTTAAGTTAAGTTGCAATGTAATACGAGTTAAGTTTAAGTTTTAACACTAACCCTTCTCTTACAGGGAGCTCAGTCGGTCCGGGACGCTGCTCTCTCCACCCTCAAGGTATGGGTGGGGGGATTTGGACGTAATGTAGCCAAGGCCCAGCCCTACATTCTTTCACAAGAGATGGCTACGCTTATCTTCCCAGGAGGGAAGAACACTGGCTACGTAGACCCCGAAGTGGCAGCTCCCCTGATCGCTTCGATTCAGGAAGCTGTTTCCCAGCCCCCAGAGGAGGCGTCAGTGCAGGAGGTTACAGAAGAAGTCGCGGCACCGGATCTCGACCTTGAGCCCATGACGGTGGACGGCGTGGGCAACGATAAGATTGCTAGTGAGGCAGGTTTTGTAGGTGCTCAAGGCCTCCCCTTGAGCACATCTAAGAGCTTCTTCTCCTTCTTCTTCTACCTCCTTCCAGGGATTCTCCGACGGATTTCTGTCGGTCCGATCGAAATCTACTTCGGCGATCCCTAAAGTCAAGGGCAAGCAGGACTCTAAATCGCTGCCAAAGTCCCTACTAAGAAAGTCAGGTACCAGCCAAGTCCATAAAGCCCTGGCTCACCATCCCGGAGCGGACAAGATTAAGCACGAGTCTCTCTCCAAAGGGTCGAAGACTAAGTCTTCTAAGGAAAGAGCTCACTCTTTCTCCGCTGACCCTGTGGTATCCACCTCCAAAGGAGTGAGATCCAAGGTACCCAAGGAGAAGGCAGAGCCCTCCTCCTTTGACCAGGAGACCTTTACCTCCAATATAATGCAACAAATGGGCAATATGGTCAGAAACTTGGTGCAAACCAAGTTTCAAGAGATACTTGCCCATATATCCACCTCTCTAGATGCTTCGGAACAGTCTATCCAAGCCATCTCGGATAGGCTGGTGACACAGGAGAATATTGTTGCAGGTCTCCAGCAAGGCGTAGTGTCGGGGCTTCAGCAAGCCGGTCAAGCAGCCCAAGGCTCGCTAATGCCGGACTCTTCCACTCTCCCTCCCTTTCACCCGAGCAACCCATGGAGAGTGGCCTCCTATGCACCTTTCATGAACGGAATGCTTGCGATTGAGGGCTGCGGGACTCGAAGGATTGAGGACTTCGAGTTCCACCCGGAAGGGTTACAAGCCCCTTTCATAGGCTATGTCCGCCTCACGGAATCTGCCTTGATAAGAGATGATAAGGTCCTAAAAGAGACAGTTATCCTCTCTCGGGACCAAGCACAACAAGCTTGGATCCGTAACCTGGAAGAATGGCAGTGTGTAAGCACTAAGGTTACAGCATTCAGAAGTCCTTTCACGATCTTTACTGTGGACGAGGAGACTCCTATCCCGTTCACATCTAAAGTAGCAGAACTCACTCTGCAAGCAGCAATGAGAGATGAGCCTATGCCACAGCTCCGGGAGACAGAACCGACCTCTCTCCTACTCCCCGGAACAGATGACTTCTGGGTAGATCTCCCAGCCACCTTCTCGGTTGGGAAACTAAAACCGGACTGCGCCATCTCACTGTTTAGTGAGAGATTACCCAGGCTGTCTGATGGTCTCATCCAGACAGAATTCGATGCTAGGACGCGACTTGGGAAATCCCTCAACTCGCTAGTCATGACAGAAGCAGCGGCTCTTATCTATGCACAGGAGCCGTTGTTCAAGATCATCACTAAGTCACTATTGTCGATGATGCAATGTGACTTGTATGATTTTGTTGTGGCTAGGAGAAATTGTAGGAAGCATGTACTGTCGGAATCCACGATCCGTCATGAACCCAACAAGCTTCTGGCCTCATCAATATGGGGCCCTGACCTCTTTCCGGCCTCAGCAGTGAACGAGGTGCAACATGAGGCGGCAAGGTTCAATCAAAGTTTAAGAGTTCGGTGGTGACTGGTCTCCAAGAGGGAACCGGAGTCTTCCGCATCGAACACTAGATCTAAGAAGAAGCCTAGGAATTTCCAGCCCCTCCAGGCTCCTCAACAACAAACTTTGGTCCAAGCAGTTCCGGTTCCCCAACCATCAATCTCTAAGGCCCAACCACAACAGCAGTTCGTGCTGTTGACACAGCCACAACAGGCGCAGGCTTCAACCTCTTTCGCTGTCTCCCCAGCCTTCAACCCAACATTTGAAAACCAAGCATTTCAGGCCTTCAATAGGTTCGGCAGGGGTAGCAGGGCTAGAGGCGCCTTTCGTCAGCGAGGTGGCGGAAGGGCGGCCAGCAAGGGCAGGGGTTCACGCAGAGGGCGAGGAGGTCGCCCCTCAGCAACCCAATGAGAATCTCCAGGTAGGAGGGAGGCTGTACCTCTTTCGTCAACGTTGGAGGTTCAGCAATTGGGCCCAAAGTATTGTGTCCAAAGGTCTGGGCTGGAGTTGGATCCAAGGTCCACCCCCACCCAACACCTTCTATCAAGAACCAACAGCAGAATTGATAGAGTATTCCCAAGATCTCCTTCAAAAAGGAGTAGTGTCAAGAGTCGAACATTTAAAATTTCAAGGTCGTTTGTTTAGCGTGCCAAAGAAAGACTCAGACAAACGAAGAATAATCTTAGACTTGTCCCGTCTAAACTTATTCATTCACTGCGACAAGTTCCGGATGCTAACTATTTCGCAGGTGCGGACCTTACTTCCCCATGGGGCCATCACCACCTCTATAGATCTTACAGATGCCTACTATCATATCCCGATAGCAAGACACTTCCGCCCGTTCCTAGGATTCAACTTAGGAAACCAAGCCTACTCCTTCAAGGTAATGCCATTTGGGCTTGACATAGCCCCCAGGGTATTTACAAAGTTGGTGGAAACAGTGGTCCAGGAACTAAGATCTCAGGGAATCATGGTAGTAGCCTATCTGGACGATTGGCTCGTGTGGGCCACAAGCATCGAAGCTTGCCGCAAAGCAACCGCCACAGTCATCCGCTTTCTGGAATATCTAGGATTCCAGATAAACAGGACAAAGTCCCGGCTAACACCGGCGTCCTGTTTCCAGTGGCTGGGAATTCGATGGGATTTGGATTCGCATACTCTATCAATCCCTCTGTTGAAAAGGAGAGAAATAGCCAAGGCAACCAGACAATTTCTCAAGTGCAAACAGACGTCCCGGAGGAACCAAGAAAGGATCTTAGGTTCTCTCCAATTCGCTTCAGTGACGGATGTTCTGCTGAAAGCCAAACTAAAAGATATAAACCGGGTTTGGCGTTCAAAAGCGAACAAAAGATCCCGGGACAGGCTAGCTCCGATCCCGGCGATCTTACGGAAGCGTCTCCGTCCCTGGACGCAAGTCAAGATTTTGTCAAAGACAATTCCACTGCAATTCCCTCCGCCAGCCTTAGTGATCCACACAGATGCATCACTAACCGGTTGGGGAGGTTACTCCCAGTACAAAAAGGTACAGGGAACATGGTCCCTTCCATTCCGCCAGCTTCATATCAATGTACTAGAAGCTATGGCAGTGTTCCTCACCCTGAAAAAACTTCATCCAGCCAAGAAATCTCACATCAAGTTGGTGCTCGACAGTGCAGTGGTAGTACACTGCATCAACAGGGGAGGTTCCAAGTCAAGCCACGTGAACCATGTCATGATAGCCATTTTTTCAATAGCAGGCAAGAACAAGTGGCACCTATCGGCCACTCACCTAGCGGGAGTAAGGAACGTGGTGGCGGATGCGCTATCACGTTCGGTCCCACTAGAGTCGGAATGGTCCCTGGACAAGGAGTCATTCAGTTGGGTCTGTCAGCTAGTACCGGGGCTTCAGGTAGATCTCTTCGCCACCGAGTCGAACCACAAACTCCCTTGTTATGTGGCCCCCAACCTGGACCCTCTGGCTTATGCCACGGACGCGTTGGCTATAGATTGGAATCAGTGGAAAAAGATTTATCTCTTTCCTCCAGTGAATCTTCTCCTGAAAGTCCTGAACAAACTCAGGGCGTTCAAGGGTCACATTGCTCTGATAGCCCCCAATTGGCCCAAGAGCAATTGGTTCCCTCTTCTTCTGGAGTTGGGTCTCCGCCCTCAACGGATTCCCAACCCCAGACTATCACAGCTAGTGCAAACGCGGACTGTGTTCGCTTCCTCAGGAATTCAGAAAGCCCTAACTTTATGGACTTCATAAAGTTTGCAGCACAGAGGGATGCTGATATCGATCCTCAGAACATCATGTTCTTAGAATCTGATAAACATGAATCAACCTTGCGTCAATATGATTCAGCAGTTAAAAAACTGGCTGCATTCCTCAGGGACTCTAATGCACAAACCATGACCACGAATCTCGCAATATCCTTTTTCAGATCATTATTTGAAAAAGGTTTGGCAGCTAGTACCATTACTACTACCAAATCAGCTCTTAAAAAGATTTTCCTATTCGGATTCAAAATAGATTTAACAGATTCATACTTTACATCTATCCCCAGAGCTTGTGCCAGACTCAGACCTACTGAGAGGCCCAAGTCTGTGTCATGGTTCTTAAATGATGTACTTAAATTAGCCTCGGACACTAATAGTAGCTCCTGTGACTATCTATCCCTCCTGAGGAAAACACTGTTCCTCATAAGTTTGGCCTCAGGAGCCAGAATATCTGAACTGTTGGCTTTATCTAGAGACCCAGGTCATGTAGAGTTTCTCCCTTCAGGAGAAGTTACTTTCTCCAGATCGCCAATTTCTTGCAAAAAATGAGGATCCAATAGATAGGTGGGCCCCCTGGAAGATTGTCCCGCTTCCACAGGACCCATCTTTATGTCCAGTCACTTCATTGAAAGCATATTTAGACAGGACTGCCCTGATATTTTCTGGACCTCTGTTCATTAGAGAAAAAGGTGGCACTATTTCTCTAAAAGGAATTAGACAACAAATTTTATATTTTATTAAACAAGCCAACCCGCAGTCCTTCCCACGGGTACATGATATTAGGGCAATAGCTACCTCAATTAATTATTTCCAACATATGAAATTTGAAGATCTGAAGAAGTACACAGGCTGGAAATCTCTGACAGTATTCAAACGCCATTATCTCAAGTCCTTAGAAGCCCTTAAATTCCCAGCAGTGGCAGCGGGAAACAGTTTCCCCTGACACAGCTGGGGTTAGTAGTAAGTAGTCCAACTTATGTCTCTCTTTTGCCTTCTCCTTCCTACCGGCCTCGCTAGCATTCTTGCCTTAGCCCAGTTACGTCACAGTCATACTGGTCCTTGGATGTAATATATTGTACATATTGACTACTTTATAACTGCCTTTCATCTTAATGTTGTTATTGCGATGATTTGATATTTTGTCTAGTATTAAGATTGTATTGCC
>NC_061091.1:45078949-45149489 GCF_015104395.2 Macrobrachium nipponense
AAGATTGTATTGCCATCATGTTACCTGTTTGCAACTTAATTTAGATTATAGCAACTAACCTTAATTGTTTTTGATTATCCTGTTGTAGTTATTTTATGTAACTGAAACCCACTCCCCAGCTTTGGGGGCGTTATTCTCTGGTACTATTTCACGGAGCGACACAGGCTGAGCCCAGGAAAGGATTTTTGACGAAGGAAAAATCTATTTCTGGCAAAGGACCTGTGTCGCCCAGTGAAATCCCACCCTTACTCCCCCCCCCCCCCCCCCCTCTGGTTATTATAGCAATATTTTACCTTAGAAATAAGTGCTAAAGGAATGTATTTCACAGGGCAACACAGGTCCTTTGCTCAGAAATAGATTTTTCCTTCGTCAAAATCCCTTATTTATCACTGTACCCCTCATGGCTGCCCAGTTTTCTAGTCTGTCTATTCTTTCCTTTTCTTGTTCTACATTTGCTTCGGTAGCAACACCAAACAATTTTTCTCTCTTTCTATTTCTTAGATCATACCTCATTGAATCTGGATTCTCTACACTTTTCCTTTCTTATGTTATCTATATCTTTACTAGAACAATATGACAATTTGTCGAAAATTGCATTTTTCCTAACTATACAAACCTGAGGTCCTTTAAACAATAGGAAGGTAACTAGCGGCAGCTGGGACGGTCGTAAGCTTCGAACACAGGGGAGAACGGTAGTTAACTGCTTGTCCGATCGTGCGCGCGCCCGAGAGGTGAAGAATCACTTTTGCTTTAGGCCCATGCAAAAAGTTGCAGAGTGAGGGGTGGCATGAGGTGGGACTATATGTAAAGGACCTCAGGTTTTGTATAGTTAGGAAAAATGCAATTTTCGACAAATTTGTCATTTGTTCCGATAACGTAATACAAAACCCTCGGTCCTTTAACAATAGGAAGACTCACTTCTTGGTGGGAGGAATCTGAGTCTTTTTGGTGAACAGACTGGTGTTCGTCCAACCTGGAGTGCCTCCCCTGGTCGTAAGAGCAAGGGAGGGATCCAAACCTCTGTCCGATTGATCGGGGTGTGCACCGCAGGATCAATGGTCAGACCTCTGGGCCAAGTACTAAGAGAGAGGCAAGCGTATCTCTTCGTACCAGCAAGCAAGAACTTGTTCCTGTTTGCAAGAGACAATCATAAAATGATGGGTTTGTCTCAATTTGGCATCCACTTCCTCCCCCTTGTTGGAGGAAGTGGTGGATATTTACTCCTATCCCTACTGAAAGGGATAGGATGGTGCTCTATTGAGTAGCTCACCTGCATCTCGTCCTTACCCAGCAGGGTGACGACCGTGTCCCTCTACCCAAAGGTAGAGGGAAGAAAAAGATGGGAAGAGGAGCCAGTCACACTCTCATTCCTCATCCATTCTTACGGTCACACCAGGACTCGATGCTGTTCAGCCTGCGAGGGTCTGGGTTAACTACACCAACGTGTGAGCAAACCACCACGGTTCCCAAGAAAAAGATCCAAGGAACTGTGGGCAATATCCTGAAAGTAGAAGGAGGTGCATGCGGCCCGGTTGGACCAGGCGCCTGCCTTCATTACCTGCGCCACGGAGAAGTTCTTGCGGAACGCGAGAGAGATGAAGAGGCGTCCACACTCATCCTGGGTGTCGAGTTTCTTCAGACAGCTCCGTCGCACCTTCACAGGACAAAGCAGCATAGCCTTCGTATCGGAGGCGGTGACGTCCATTAGGGAGGGTATTGTGAAGGACTCGAACCAATCGTCAGTACCGAAGGGTTTTTCTGAGTCTTCGCTACGAAGATCGGTACGAAATCGAGCGTCACAATTCCCCATCCCTTTGTGCTTGACTTCTCAAGAGAAGTCATGCAGTTACCTAAGACGAAAAGAAGGGAATAGTCGTATGACCTATCTTCTCGACTTTGGTTATGTACAGTACTCATACTGACAAGCTATTAAGACGAAGTAATGATTGCTCTGGAACAACCGAACTAAGTCCACAGCATAGTTCGTAACTGACTCGGACGCTCTGACAGCTGCCGACTGACTGGTTCGGAATCAGTAGAGGCAAGTTGTCCAAGCATCCGGGTAAGTCCCACGTGACCTTCGCCCTTTAAAGAGTTATGCTGAGAGACCAAACAAATAAAATATTTGTTAGTCACGATGCCGGACGGCGCGGCGATGATTCTCTTAATGCATAAGCTCAAAAGGCGAAGTCAATTGCCTTCAAAAGACCGAGGTCCTGATGGCAAGAAAATCTCATAGACGTTGAATCTCAGCTTAACCCTTAAACGCCGACTGGACGTATTTTACGTCGAGATAAATTGTCTGTCGGGTGCCAGACTGGACGTATTTTACGTCGACATACAAAAGTTTTTTTTAAAATTTTTTTTAAATTCGCGGAAAAATACTTATAGGCCTACCAGCCTAAAACTTTTGAAATCACGCGCCTTGGGGGATGCTGGGAGTCCACGGATCAAGGCCTTGTTTTGTTTTGAAGCGTGACCCAGGTGCGCATGCGCGATATCCCTTCTTCTTCTCGCTCCAGCCAGCATCAGTAGCGCACCATCCGAGAGCGATCTTTCGTGAAAAGCGTGTTTTTCTGGACTTGTGCGAGACTTTGAGCATTTGTATTGCTACAAAGAACCATTCCTAGATATGTCTCCAACGACGTGTGAACCGGTCAAAGTTTTGGCGCGTTTTAACCCGTCGGAAGGGATCGTGAAGGCGAGTTTTGGACATGGATGCTGGCGAGGGGCCAAGCACCCAGCATGACCCCGCGCCTTCAAGGCCGTTCTGTGCGGCCACGTGTGGCTGAAAGTGTTTCGGGAACACATCGTTTGCCTTTGGTTACCCTAGAAAGCATGTGGGGCGTCCTTAGGGGCATTCGTAGCATTTGGGAGGCCTCCAACCAAGGGACATAGACGAATATCTTTCGGGAGCTTGATCGGGAACATGTCGCAAGTCTCATTTTGATGGCGGATGGTCATCGAGTGATGAGGACATCAGTCCCGATGAAAGTGAGGATGAATATTTGCCCCCAATGTCCGTTCGAGGCTCACATCCCGAAAGTGAGCTCGAATTCAGTGCATACGAGGGGGAATCTGAGGGGGAGGGGGAGGGGGAGGGTGGGGATACGGGCTCAAGTTTTATCGCAGAGGACGATACAGAGAGTGAGGGCCTAAGTGAGGGTGATGGGCCAACGGGGGGGGGGTAGTGTGCATCGTGCCCGCACCCGTGTGCGTGCGCGCGCACGTGGGCACGTAGAAGGTCGGCTCGTCGCGCCAGCCAAGTTGAAGGTCGGTCGTCGGAGAGTGACGAGGGGTGACGGAGGACCCCCACCCCTCCTAACATGCACCCCTTCACGGCAACCCGTGGGATGACCGTACCAGTACCCCTGACTGTTTTGGGATTCATCCAGCTTTTCCTGACGCGGGAATTGCTGGAATACCTGTACCTAGACGAGACGGGGACTACGCTCGGTACTGCCGATATGAGCTGAAGACGACCTTGTCGTATTACTGGCGGGGTTGCAACCTCATTGACATGGCACATTTTTTGGGGCTCCACATTTATTTTGGTTTGACACCTGCTATCGACGTCAGGCAATATTGGAAGAGAAGTTATTTTTTGATATATGCCGAATGTGCCTGGCGTTATGTCCCGTGATAATTTCCTGGCGATGGACAGGTACTTCAACGCCTTCAACCGAAGGGCCATACCCCGGAATAACAGTGATCGCCTCATTTTAGTGCGTACAGTGTTGGAATTATATCCGTGAGCGGTGTAGTAATCTCGTGATTCCTGGAAAGAACCTGTCTTTGGATGAGGGGATGATGCCTTACAAAGGACGTCTTAGTATAAAAGTGTATAACCCCAAGAAGCCAAAGAAATATGGTGTGAAATCTTTCTCATTACCGAGGCCAACACTGGATACGTTGTGGACTTTTCAGTGTATACCGGGTATTCTCCCACGCTGCGTGACACTGTATTCAACCTTGTGGGACGTTTCCGTAACCAGGGATATCACCTGTTTATGGATAATTATTATAACTCGGTATCCCTGGCCCAGGAACTGTATGAAGCAGGTGTTCACGTCAGTGGTACCCTTCGGTTGGTGCGTGGGGCCCCGCCCCGAATGTCCTCAAGAGGTTCGCTAGTCCATCCGCAACACCTGGCAAGAGGAGAGACAGAGTGGCGGCGGAAGGGCGCTGTCCTTCGTCATCTGTTGGAGGGTGTCCGACTCGTCCCCATGATTACGACGAGTCATGACCCATCCAAGAAGAGATCGTACAGCGGAAGAAGACACGTCGACAGGGCCGAGTGTGCTTTGATGAGTTTCGTGACCGAGCTCGAAAAAAAAAAAACCATACTGTCATTGGGCACTACAACAGGCACATGGGAGGAGTTGATCTCTTGATCAGCTCATCCAGTACTATCCCTTCGCCCAGGAGAACCAGAAGGTGGACACAGAAGCTCCTCAATACATCCTTCAGTTGGCCCTACCTAAAATGCCATACATACTGTACTGTGGGTCCCCACCGCGGTGACAATCTTCCGAGGTTGACCCACGCACAGTTCCTAGAGGTAGCCGGGAATGCCCTCATCAACTTCGATCCCGATGAGTGGCCTTCCATAACTGACCCCCCTGCCCCGAGCTGCAGATCTGCCCCTCCCCATAGAGGAAAAGGGCAGATAGGAGGGCCAACTTCGCTCGACCTGCCGCCGCCCCTGCTGCCGCCGTCCCTGCTGACGACGCCCCCTGCTGACGACGCCCCGCCCTGCTGACGACGCCCTGCTGTGCCGCCACCCCTGCTGCCGCCGCCCCTGCTGCCGCCGCCCCTGCTGACGACGCCCCTGCTGTCGCCGCCCCTGCTGACGACACCCCCGCCCCTGTCCGCGCCCCTGCTGACGACGCCCCTGCTGACGACGCCCCTCTGCTGCCGGCCACCCCGCCATCACGCTTCTAGTCGGTAGTGGACCCTGCGTGTCGGCTGCAGCCAGGGGAACACATACTGGAGGCCTTAGAAGGGCGAAGGCAGAAACGGTGCCGGGTGTGCCATATGAATGGCAGAAGGAGAGACACCCGTTCTTCTGTCGTCTCTGCAAAGTTGCTCTTTGCAGGATAGGGGAGTGTGACCGAAAGTATCTACCTCAGGGTCTAGGTCATTGGAGAGCGCGACCCCCTTAAACCGACAGCGAGGGCGCACGGGGCCGCCGGGTCCAATCAGCAGTAAGGGCGCGCGTCTCCCTCCCCCCTCCACCTGTACCTCGTCATGTCGAGTGGAAAAAAATGCAAGACTCTTCAATGGAGGAGGAGAAAACAAGAATAGAACGAAGAGTCAGGATTACGAGTGAGTATCTGCATTTATTTTATATTTAGTTTTATATTTATTACAATTTTTTTATATATCTGAATGTGTGCATGATAAAATAATAATAAGACATTTCATTGTATGCGAAACAGAGAAGTCACCTGCATTCCTTTTATTTATGTATTGGTACCAGAATCGAAGAATGTAATATATATTTACGTATAAAAAAAATTATATATATATATATATATATATATATATATATATATATATATATATATATATATATATATATATATATATATATATCTATATATATATATATATATATATATATATATATATATATATATATATATTTATATATAGATATATATATATATATATATATATATATATATATATATATATATATATATATATATATATATATATATATATATATATATATATATATATATATATATATATATATATATATATATATATATATATATATTTATATATAGATATATATATATAGATATATATATATATATATATATATATAGATATATATATATATATATATATATATATATATATATATATATATATATATATATATATATATATATATATATATATATTTTTTTTTTTATAAATTTTTTTTTTTTGGGGGTAAGCAAATTACTTACAGTCTAGTAATATTCAATCATTTACCTTCACTTTAAAACAAATTGCAAGTCTCTAGAACATATCTCGATTTATGGTGAAATATTTGAAAAAAAATATTTTTATTTTTTTTCCGTCCGTCGCGGCCGATTCTCGGACCCCGAAAATCTCGGAAACAAAAGCGTAGGTCACATTCTCCTAATATTTGTTAACCTTTTCATATTACGCTTATTTTATAGTTTTATATATGGAAATGTGCGCAAAAACATGCACAATATAACAAAAATATTGGAAGGTTGTAGCATTTATCATTTTTGAAATATTTGCATATAAAGTTACGATAAGTACGAAAAAAAACTAACGATCTCGGTCAACTTTGACTCAACCGAAAAGGTCAAAAAAAACGCATTTATAACATAAAAAATCTACAGTCTAGAATATTTTTCAATCATTTATCTTTCATTTTAAACATATTGCAAGTCCTCTAGAACAATATCGCGATTTCTGGTGAATTTTTGATATTTTTTTTTCCCCTCCGTCCGGCGCAAAGACGATTTTCGGCCGAAAATCCTCGAAAACGCGTAGGGTCACATTCTCCTATATTTGAGCCTTTTCATATTACGCTTTTTTTTAAAGGTTTATATATGAAATGTGCGCAAAAACATGCACAATATAACAAAAATATTGGAAGGTTGTAGCAATTTATTATTTTTTGAACATATTTGCATATAAAGTACGATAAGTACGAAAAAAACTACGATCCGGTCACTTTGACTCAACCGAAAAGGTCATAAACGCATATATAAACACAAAAAAATCTTACAGTCTAGTAATATTCAATCATTTATCTTCATAAAACAATATTGCAAGTCTCTAGAACAATATCTCGATTTCTGGCGAAATTTTTTTGGAAAAAAAAACAAAAAAATATTTTTTTTTTCCCCCTCCGAAAGCGACGATTTTCGGCCGAAAATCCCTCGGAAAAACGCGTAGGTCACATTCTCCTAATAGTTTGAGGCCTTTTCATATTACGCTTTTTTTTAAAGGTTTTATATATGGAAATGTGCGCAAAAAAACATGCACAATATAAACCAACAAAAATTATTGGAAGGTTGTAGCATTTATCATTTTCGAAATATTTGCATATATAAAGTACGATAAGTACGAAAACAAAAAAAAAAAAACTACGATCGGTCAACTTTGACTCAAAACCGAAAAGGTCACAAAAAAAACGCATTTATAACATAAAAATCTACAGTCTAGTAATATTCAATCATTTATCTTCATTTTAAAACATATTGCAAGTCTCTAGAACATATCTCGATTTCTGGTGAATGTGAATTTTTGAAAAAAATATTTTTTTCCCCTCCGCGCGACGATTTTACGGCCGAAAATCTCGGAAACGCGTAGGTCACATTCTCCTAATATTTGAGCCTTTTCATATTACGCTTTTTTAAAGGTTTATATATGGGCGGGAAATGTGCGCAAAAACATGCACACTATAACAAAAATTATTGGAAGGTTGTAGCATTTATCATTTTGAAATATTTGCATATAAAGTACGATAAGTACGAAAAAAAACTACGATCGGTCAACTTTGACTCAACCGAAAACAAAAGGGTCAAAAAACGCATTTATAACATAAAAAATCTTACAGTCTAGTAATATTCAATCATTTATCTTCATTTTAAAACATATTGCAAGTCTCTAGAACAATATCTCGAATATGTGAATATTTGAAAAAAACATTTTTATTCCGTCGCGCGCCGATTCTCGGCCGAAAATCTCGGAAACGCGTAGGTCACATTCTCCTAATATTTGTTTGCCTTTTTCATATTACGCTTTTTTTATAGTTTTATATATGAAAAATGTGCGCAAAAAACATGCACAATATAAACAAAAATTATTGGAAGGTTGTAGACTTTATCATTTTGAATATTTGCATGCATAAATAAAAGTACGATAAGTACGAAAAAAACTACGATCGGTCAACTTGACTCAACCGAAAAGGTCAAAAAAAAACGCATTTATAACATAAAAATCTTACAGTCTAGTAATATACAATCATTTATCTTTGTTTTAAAACATATTGCAAGTCTCTAGAACAATATCTCGATTTATGGTGAATATTTGAAAAAAAAAACAATTTTTAAAAAATTTTTTATTCCGTCCGCGCGCCTATTCTCGGCCGAAAATCTCAGAAACGCGTAGGTCACATTTTCCTAATATTTGAGCCTTTTCATATTACGCTTTTTTTAAAGTTTTATATATGAAAATGTGCGCAAAAACATGCACAATATAACAAAAACAAATTATTGGAAGGTTGTAGCATTTCATCTTTTTTATTTTTTTTATATTTGCATATAAAAAAAACTTTTAAAACAAAAAATTCGACATTCGGTCAACTTTAACTCGTTCGAAATGGTAAAAACTGCATTTGTAAGCTAAAACTCTTACAGTATCGTAATATTCAATCATTTTCCTTCATTTTGAAACAAATTGCAAGTCTCTATAACAAGATTTAGATTTATGGAGGGGAATTTATTAAAAACAAAAAATTATTTTTTTACAATACCGCGCGCTTAACGGAATCATGCATCATTTTTGGTGATAATATTTTTCTCTGTGTTGCTTTTATTGTTTTACAAAGATGTTATATATCAACAAAAATGATCGCAATTAGTTGCACATTACAACGAAAACAAAAAAAAACGCAACTTGTTACCTCTAACTCCGTTTGGCGCACAGCGCGATTTGAATACAATTAATTATAATGAAACATTTCGTTTTTTTGCGCTAATCATATAGAGCATTTATTTGATATATGATAGAATGATAATAGTTTTTTCATTTCTGATGGTTGCATACTAAACTTTCAAGCAATGAGAAAAAAAGGAGCCAACCAAAAATGAACTTTCTTAATCTTGAAAACTAAAGCGCGCTGTGATTTTTTGAAAAAAACAAAAAAATATTTTTTCCGCTTACGCGCTCGACTCTTTCACAAAACCCCTCCCCGGCATACGGGGGGGGGGGATTCAGTTTTTTTTCATTTACCGTTTTTTATTTACGCCGGCCGGCGTTTAAGGGTTAATGGAGAAACAAACACCTATGTGACGCTTGAAGACGAAGGTAGGCAATGAATGGCAACCTACGTCTTCCAGCTGAATCCGAGAGAATGGAATCTCAAGATTCTAAAAAACCATGTTGCTTACCAAATGACTGAAAACGCTAACCGCCTATTTCATTGCTGTCCGTTGTGCCGATGAAAGCGGCGGGCGTTTCTTCAGTTAAATGAAAACACAGAGGGGAGAGCCGCTTGGACAAGAAAACTGCTTATCATTGGGCTGGGAAACGTTTGGAAGTAGAGCTGGCAGGTGTGGGAGTAGGCGATGTCTTTCAATACATCTGCTAATCCGGGGAGGGGGAACATATGAACAATTGTACACCTACCGAATTACAAGATATTTTGAGGACAAAACTCAGAATTCCGCAAAAAATCATTCGCAATTATCGCGGATTGACGATGCAGCAAGGAGACTATTACAGAATTCTGATTACCCGTGGCGGTAAACAAAAGGAAGATGAGAGTCGAATAATAGAATATCTCTTTTTAAATTTAAAATTCGCAATTACCGAAGACGAATGAATACTAGCGTTTTTCTCAGCAAGTAGATGGTCCATTCCATGTATGCGAGAATCCCCGTTGAATCAGAGACTTAAGTCCGGGTGATTGTTGGGTCAGAGATAGGCGGTTTTTTATTCAATCGACCAAAGCAGGTGAGAAAGAACATAAAACAACCGGTTCTATCTCCAAAGCGGCAGATGTATAACTGAAATGCCTCGGGCAATTCAATACGCAGTAGCTTGTCGGCTGACTAGTCATTCCGCGAGGTTTTGCCAAGTAATCCTTTTCCACCCGAAGGGAATGCGTTGCGGCTAGAACCAACCACCGAGCATAAAAAAGATTTGCTCGAGCAATTATATTTAAGCGAAACGAAATTTCGGTAAATATAAAAAGCTAAAATGGTGGGTTGTTTTGTGACCAACCACCAATAAGTATATAAAATTGAAACTGGAAAACTCCCTGGGGAGGTTGCAGGCAACCCGGGTTGCAGTTCATTAAAGAATACTTTTCGTCTAAGTCGCAATCCGTTAGAATACCAAAGGAATGCGCCTACCACCCCCCGCCGTACCATTCAACTGCTTAGCAGAATCATTGTCGCGAGGGTTAATATACGTAGTATATTTGTCAGGATTCTGAACAACAGAAGCATCCATCCTTAAATTCTTTCTTCAAGAAAACAAAATAAAGGTATTGGAGAGCGACCACCTTTCGTTTCTTTCATTAAAGCAGATAGTGGGAAGGAGAAGTCTTCCTCGATAAGTCAAAGCTTCAATGGTGAACAGAATACGAGACGATAGTTTTTCCTAGCCAAACTGGATATTCACCCGGTCCGTTCTTCTCTATTCCAGGTTGGTAGCCCTACTGTGAGATAGTCCCTTCTTTCAGCAGCAGTCCTTCTTTACCTAATGCTAGAAAATTCCAGGAATTCGAGCATAGGCTGATGGTTCCCGATTATCCGTGGTAACATATAATCGGGGATTCTCGTCTCGCTCACGTTTGGACCGTTTGGTCTCTCGCCTAACGTGTTTGGAGACGTAAGAAACAAACCTAAAAACACTCTGAATGCGCTAGAAAGTTCCGTAGAATTCTAAATGCAGTCAGCGAAACCCAAACCCCACCGAATTTCGTCTCAAAAACGGTAATCGGGCTTGGTTGGTCCTCTCGATTCCCGTAGAAAGCGAGAAATGGGGCAAGGGAATCCCTCCTTCAACGACCGGAGGGGACTTACGTTCAGGTAAGGACCCGAAGGTCCCTCCCCCCTAGGTTTAGCGCAAGTCCCCCAACGTGGGATCCAGACAGAAGGGGAAATCTCTGGTATGGATCCTTCCCCTTTCCCTCGTAGCCGTTAAGAGAAGGAGGGGAATGGGCGGGAATGGCGGGGGAGGAAATTTTGGATTACTCGCTCGCCTTACCCAGTGGGGAACTAGCAGTTTGGAAGAAGAGCATGGAGAAGCCATCGCCTTGCGGCGATGGCCTCTTGACAACGTCCTGGGAAAACGTATTCGTCCAGGAGGAAAACGTTTTTCCCGAGGGAGGGTTACGAACTTCTCACTGTAGGTAATGGGTCTGCCGCCACTGTGAACGTCGTCTGGGTAGGGGCTGTGATCGACCAACCCTGACCAGGAGAGTAGCCGATACCGGTCCATCCGACTCATTCCAGTTCCTCGTCGAGGTCGAAAACCTAACATCAGGAGGGACCGAAGGAGTATTTAAATACCCGGGTGTCCGAAGGACACGTAGACAAAACGCCGCTGTCGCAGTAGAGGAGGTGGAAGTCAGCCTTGATCGAATCCGGCCAGAACTGAGAGAGCGTCTTTTGTCCGGAGGAACGAGATGACTCTTGGTTCAAACACAAATCGGGTAAGCTCCTGGATCGCGGCATACCCACCGGTCGGGTTTTTGGGTTCCCATCTTCAGGGCCCAAACGACTCGAGCAGAGACATGGGCTCTGCTGGGTCGGGAGCGGGCGATCCTTCCCCACGGACGGTTCGTTGGCCTGGACGAAAATCAGATTTGCAAGAAACCTGGGGTGAAAGTTACTATGAAATCTCGGAAGTTACAGCGTCTTGAGGTAGTATAGGACACCGTCCAGTCCCACCTCCAACAAGAGCAGCTCCCAGGACCTCCCTTCCTTACAAGAAAAGGACCAGCAACAGAGCCCGCCTGACGAGGTTGCCGCCATCACTTGCGCGTAGTCCCTGGTTGGTCTAAGACGCCAACCTGGCACTGGCGGCGTCGATGACGGGAATCGTGAGCGGCGCAATCTCTCACGATCCACTCCTATATACCTAGCTCTTCCTGGCGTATAGCCGATGGAAGTTTGAAGGTACGGTAAGGAGAACAGAAACTGACGCTACCCCACCCCCATCTCCCCCTGGACGGTCCGCCTTCCAATCACTTGAGCGGGACCGTCCTTGGTTCGGTCCGAAGACCATACACCGCGGCACGTTGGCGGCGTACGTGAACGGGCATCGTGAAGAGGCGCACCGATCTCACGAATCCATCCTAAGCTACCGCCGCTCTTCCCGGTGTAGCCCGAGGAAGTTGAACGGTAGTTGGAGGAAAGAGGGACAGACCTGACGCTCCCTCTCCCCCCCCGCTCGCTTGGCAGGACTCCAGCGGAACGTGGTGGGGGGCTGCAGGCCGATCACCAACCAACCGCTGGTGGGGGATCGATCTGCGGTCTCGAACTGAGCACGTCGACGCCCCGGTCCCCGTGCGTCAGACGAGCTGCTGCTGGTTAACACCGTATCGCCGCCCTGGTCCCATGTGGGAGCGGGCGGTCAGGTGGACCTGCAGAGATCGCTTTCGCCGTGAGACCCGTTGGGGTAGCGTCCATCGCGGCAAAAAGGGTGACTTCAAAAAAAACCGGATCGGTACCGAGGAGCCGAGGCTGGTACCGGTCGGTTCGACGGGGACCCTGGGGCACCTATTCCCAGCCTCAACCCGTGGCCGGTCAGAGACCGTCACCGTCCACCCGATTCCACCGAGGTACCCGGCTGGGTCGCTGCGGACGAGCGGCCGCTGGCCTGGTCGAGAGTCAGCCTGGAGGCGGCTCTCCGACGAGTCTTTCTGGCTCCCGTGCCTTCGGTCATGACGCTGAGCGACAACGTCAGGCGTTCTTGAACTTTGGCTGCACTGGTCACCCGAGAAGGAGATCGTTACACTCGGAAATTCTTCGCGCGGACAGAGAAAACCAGAGCCCGGTACCCTGGTCTTAGCAGCAGAGTCTGCCAAGACCAGGCGAGGGTTGTACCAGCGGTAGCCAGCACCACCCTTGTTCCCCCGGTTCCCCGTCTTCTTCTTTTCTCAGAAGTGGGAGAACGGGGGGGGGGGGGGGGGGCCCCAGTTCCCTGAAAGGAATCAAGGAGGACCAGCAGAAGAACCCCCCGTCCCCACCGACCCCCGGAATGTGACGAGCCCTTCGAAGTTTCCCGAAGGAGGTCTTCTTAGGGGGAATAACCAACAAAAACCCGGGTTACCAGATGGTCGCTGCCCGAGAGCGGCCGACTGGCCCTGGGCGATGAGTCACCTGAGCGGTTTCTCAGCCAAGCCTTCTGCTAAGCTGCCGGTGGTCTTGGCGCCGAAAGCGGAACTCTGGCGCCGAACTAAACTTTGGCTGCACGGTCTTCCCGAGGGGAGAGCGTACACTCGGATCTCCCAGAGAACGAGAGCACACCCGAAGCCTGGAGGAACCTGGCGTAGCGGCATCGCCGCTAGCTACCAGGCGGGGGAGGCAGTACCCCAGAGCTAAACCGAAATTACCTTCCTCCCTGGTTCCCCTCTATCTCCTTTCCTTACGGGAAGGGGAGAACGGGCCCCGCTACCCGAAGGAGCAGGACGGACCAGCAGAAGGACCCCCCGTTCCCCACCCGAGGTGGGGACGGGGCCCTTAGAAGGTTGCCCGAAGGAGACTTCTTAGGGGGGGGAGGCCAGCCTTCTCTTCTTTCGGCCTTATGGGCCTTAGAAGTCTGGAAGGGGAAGAGGCCCCCCCAGCAACAGACGAAGATGACACCTTCCTCTTCTTTCGTTCCAGCTCACGGCCAGGACAGTCGTCAGGTCCTCCATCCAGGCCGGGCCAGGTAGTCGGGCACCTATTGCCGAAGCAACACGGCCCGACCTGCACCTGTCCCCGGAAGGACCTGGGACTGGGGAAAGACACACCAATGGGTCAAGGGACCAGCATGGGAACAGGCGCAGGATAACCAGGAGAGACCAGGAAACAGCAACCAGCGCAGGGTAGCGGCAGGAACAGCGGCAGCGGTAAACCAAAGAAAGTGGGAACAGCCAAGCCAGCTGAGCGGGGAACCACACAAGCGACAGGTACCGGCAGGCCCAGCCATCGCCTCGTAGAAAATCATCGGCAGCCAGCGTGGTTAACTGCTGGCGGTCCGGTCCAGGGGCGAGCTGCCTGGAATAAACAGCGTAAGTCTGGGGGCAGGACAACAGCGAAGAAAACACAGGGCGGCGGCCGGCAGGACACCCTCCTCGTTACGGCGGGCGGACCGGCCCCTAAAAGCTGCGGCAGACGTACGGCGTCGACCGACACAGCACAGGGGAGTGTAGAACCAAGCGGGGAGGGGGAAGCAGCATAAGAGGTGCCCGTGCAAGGTTGTTAGTGGAGGCCACGGAATCCAAGGTCACCCAGCCCCAGACCTCGCTAGGAACTCATGCACGGCAGATCGTGGATGGCTAGGGTCACGCCCTGCCAGCACCGCAGTGGTCCCATACCTTCCGTCCAAGGTCGTCTTCCCACGGCGTGGAGCACCATGCTGGTAGCACAGACAGATTAGTAAGAGGGGTTCCTTCCCTCACGCACGGTGGGGGGGGGAGGACATGCCCCCACCCCGAAACGGAAGGAAAGGACCCCAAAAAACCCCCAAAAACAAATGACGAGGAAGCTGAGGCGGGGGGGCAGGGGCGGTAAAGAAGAACGAAGAATCGGATACCAATTATGAAGGGGTCGCGGGAGAGCTGAGGGGAGGAGCTTTCCGACGACTTCCTGGCAGACCTTCGCTTCCCCTCACCCACCCCCGCACAGCAGTGAAAAAAGGTAATTGAAAAATTGAAACAAAACAGAATACTGCACTTGCCGATTCACTTCATAGAACTTAAAGAGGGAAAAATCAATTCCCGGTAAGAGCGGAAACTGATCCATTAATAATATGATGTATTCATAAATATATATTGAAAATGAAACGAATTACTGCACTTGCTATTTTCACTTTCACAGCAATAAAATCGTAAGGATTAATTCCGGGTAAGAGCGGAAATTGATCCAAAATTATTAGATGCATAACAATAATAAAATGAAAATGAAAAGAAAACTGCATTGCGAATCCACTTTCATTGCATTCTATTCATACAAAATAAGAGGCTCTTGCCGAGCGCAATCAAGCTCTCGGCAACGAACGCACAGGGCAAAAATATAATGAAAAAGAGTACTTACATCTTTCAATTACACACTTTCGCCCAAAATACATGACTCGGCGCGAGTGCGCCCGCCCTCGGCACCGAGACATAATTCAAGGCTTCAATTCATGAAAAGAGCGGAAATCACCGTCTCTACGGCGATAGCTCCATGTTGATTCATAATTAAGTAATGAAAATGAAAACAGTGTACTTACAGTTTCATTTTCAAGTCAAACCAAACCATTAGTAGAAAACACAATATAAACAAAGCATACGACGATGAAGCGGGCAGAGAGCGATGACGAACACGTCCTTCACACCCGCGGCCGAAAGCAAAAGTGTTCTTCACACTCTCGGCGCGCGCACGATCGGACAAGCAGTTAACTACCGTTCTCCCCTTGTTCGAAGCTTACGACCGTCCCAGCTGCCGCTAGTTACCTTCCTATTGTTAAAGGACCGAGGGTTTGTATTACGTATCGGAACAAATTTCGATTTATGGTGAATTTTTGAAAAAAAAAACTTTTTTACGTCCGCTCGTTACGAATTCATGCATCATTTTGTGATAATATTTCTTTGTGTTGCTTTGATCGTTTTACAATGTGTTATATACCAAAATGATTGCAATTTAGTGTACAATACAACGAAAAAAATTAACTTGTTAGCTTTAACCGTTTTTCTCACAGCGCGATTTGAATACAATTATATATGAAATTTTGTTTTCGCACTATCATATATCGCATTATTAATACTATATGATAGATATTTTTTTCATTTCTGATGGTTGCATACTAAACTTCAGGCAATGACAAAAAAAGGAGCCATAAATGAACTCTTAATCTTGAAAGCTAAGCGCGCTGTGGTTTTTTGAAAAAAATATTTTTTCCGCTTCGGCGCTCACTCCAAGACTGCCCTGGCATACGGGAGACGATTTTTATTATACCCCTTCGGCGTTAAAGGGATAATATTACAAACACACAAAACAGCAATTATATCACTCAAAGCAAAAGCAAGGAAGGATCTTATGAAAGAGGTGAGCAGAGAGAGTGTCCACACACGACAATGGCCAAAGTGGAATGTTTACGTCCACTAGGGCGGGACTCCAGACTATTGGACAAGCAGTTACTGCCTAACTACCTTGTTATTAGAATCTTACAAACGAGTTTCCAGCTCCGCTGAAAGTAATTCCTTATGTAGAGGACCGATGGCTTGTATAACGTGTAGGAACCAAGATACATCACTACATTATAAGTACACAGTAAATAATTTTTATTATAAAATTCAGTATTTAGTCACAATATATGGTAAAATATCAAATAGTGAATAAATTATGTTGCTCTACAAAAAAAAAAAGTGAATTAGTAATCATTTTATAAATATGGTGCATAGAAAAAAATCCACAAATTAGTGAAAGTTCCCCCGCAGAAAACTGAATACGTAATGTGTTTCACAAAAATACGCAACAAAGTGTACTGCAGAAATGTGAAAAACATAAAATTGGCAGGCCACTACTTACAAATCTGTTTGAGGCTCAGCAGAGAAGACATTTCCTTGATGAATGGCCTGGAAAAAATTTTTTTTAAAGGTAATTTGTAGTTTTCCTAACATAAATTATTATTATCATCATAAAATAGTTTAACAATATCACTGAGCTGTCTAACAGCTTCACAGGGCTGGCCTGAAAGATTAAAATGAAATGGAGTATCAGGTCTAGGCCACAGGCCAAGCACTGGAACTAAATGGTGAATGAAAATGAAATGAAAAAATAAATATGCCAAAAGGCATAAGCTTCTGCAATGGAATACAAACACATGTGCACATTAACTACATTTACTCATGTTTCCATCTGCACAATGACAAAAATACTAACGATAAAAACAAGGATTTACTCATGTTCCATCTGCGCAATAAAAAATAATGATAAAAATAAGGATGTTAAATTTTAAACATTATTTTCTTTAAATTTATAAAATGCCCCATGAGTTTTTGTATTTTCATAACTTACTTTTTACATTTTATCAATTAACCCTTTACTGCCGACTGGACGTATTTTACGTCGACATTTTTTGTCTCTCGTGTGCCGACTGGACGTATTTTACGTCGACATACAAAAGTTTTTTTAAAAATTTGCGGAAAAATACTTTTAGGCCTACCAGCCGAAAAACTCTTGAATCACGCGCCTTGGGGATACTGGGAGTTCACGGATCAAGGTGTTGTTTGTTTACAATTGTTAACGCAGGCGCGCAAGCGCGAATTTCTTTTCGTACCACACTAAAAAGTATAGTGACACATCTCGAAAGGAAATTATTTCGTCACTTTGACATAATTTTTTTTTTTGTACCATTTTAAATTAGCTGTTACATGGAGTATTATATATGAAAATGTGCGCATTTTTATGTAGAATCCAACAATAAACTATCTCATGATTGTAGCTTTTATCAGTTTTGAGATATTTTCATATAATAACGATAAGTGCCAAAATTTCAACCTTCGGTCAACTTTGACTCTACCGAAATGGTCGAAAAATGCAATTGTAAGCTAAAACTCTTGCAGTATTTTGGTAGTATTCAATCATTTACCTTAATTTTGCAACTAATTGGAAGTCTCTAGCACAATATTTCGATTTATGGTGAATTTATGAAAAAACTTTTTCCTTACATCCGCGCGGTAACTCTTCCGAAAAAAATCATACATGCGATTGTGGTAATAATTGCACCATTTTAAAATTAGCCGTTACATAAAGTTTTATATATGGAAATGTGCGCAATTTCATGCACAATACAACTAAAAATGATATTGTTATGTTACAATAAAGTTTCATACATACTTACCTGGCAGATATATACATAGCTAAGACTCCGTCGTCCCCGACAGAAATTCAAATTTCGCGCCACTCGCTACAGGTAGGTCAGGTGATCTACCGGCCTGCCCTGGGTGGCAGGACTAGGAACCATCCCCGTTTTCTATCATATTTTCTCTCTTCCACCGTCTCCTGCGGGGAGGCTGGGTGGGCCTTTAATTGTATATATCTGCCAGGTAAGTATGTATGAAACTTTATTGTAACATAACAATATCATTTTCATACAATCAAACTTACCTGTCAGATATATACATAGCTGATTGGCACCCTTCGGTGAGGGTAAGAGACAGCTACTATATGGAATAGACAGGTAAACAAACATATGTTGTAGGTATATAAAATACAAAACCTTGGTTCCTACCTGATAGGTGGTAGACTTTGTGGGTGTTTGCCAGTAGTCTGCATCACCTCAAGAAACTTTAGCGAGATATGTGATCTATGGCCAGAGTTCTTGTGGGTCTGCCGATGGGGTCTTACCCACTTACTCAGCAGAGCCTAAAAGGACTTTGTCAATGGGTGCTGATCCACTTATATGACAATACACCTGAATGAGCACACAACCAATCCCGACCACCTGATCCTAACCATGTGTTAGAACTAAGGATTGTTACGAGTTATCCCCGAACTCGTCACAACAACCGTAACTCAAAACCACTACGCACACATACATAATTTTCAAAAAAATTATACTCAACTAATTGGATATGACGAGAATTCTCTTATGAACAACATAGACGGCCGCCCGTGCGAGCCTGAATCCTCCATTGTTCGAAGAGATTCTCGACCATATCCAAACAGAAGAACATATATACATTCTAAGGATTGGTGTCGGCTCCCGTACCAGAATCGTATCTGCCGATACGATAGGACCTAGAGAAAAGCACTTCTCATACGTCACACGCACGTCTTTCAAGTAATGAGATGCAAATACCGAGTTGCATCTCCAATATGTCGTATCTAATATGTTTTTAAGTGACTATTCTTATAAAACGAGAGAGACGTCGCAACCGCTCGTACTTCATGAGCTTTTTACTCTCAGAAGTTGTAATTGTTCGTCCGGACAGACCTTGTGAGCGTCCGTAATGACGTTCCTTACAAAGAACGCTAGAGCGTTCTTTGACATCAGTCTTGTGGGGTCTTTGACCGCGCACCAAAGACCTTGTCTAGAGCCTCCCAACTGACGTTTCCTCTGAAGATAGAACTTCAGAGCTCTAACAGGGCATAGAGACCTCTCTGCTTCTCTGCCTACGAGACTAGACATTCCTTTGATTTCGAATGACCTAGGCCAGGGATTCGTGGGATTCTCGTTTTTCGCTAAAAACAGAGTTTTAAACGAGCAAATCGCCGAGTCTTCCTTGAATCCTACTTTATCCTGCAGAGCTTGTAACTCACTAATTCTTTTTGCCGTTGCTAACGATAAAAGAAATAGGCATTTTCTAGTTACGTCTCTAAATGAGGCCTGATGAGGAGGTTCAAATCTATCCGAAGACAGATATTTGAGGACTACGTCCAAATTCCAGTTCGGAGGGTACTGGCTCTTTAGACTTTGACGTCTCAAAAGATCTTATGAGATCGTGGAGATCTTTGTTATTTGCCAGATCTAAACCTCTGTTCCTGAATACAGCCGAGAGCATACTCCTGTATCCCTTTATTGTGGATACGGCTAGATGCGATTTTACTCTCAGGAATAGCAAGAAATCAGCAATTTCCGCTATAGAGGTAGAGGAGGAGGACAACTTCTTGGCTCTACACCACCTTCTAAAGACCTCCCCACTTCGACTGGTATACTTTCGAAGTGGAGGTTCTGCGAGCTCTCTCGATCGCGCTTGCCACTTCGCGAGGACAAAAGCCTCTCGCTATGACAAGTCTTTCGATAGTCGAAAGGCAGTCAGAGCGAGAGCGGGAGGTTTTTGATGGTACCTCTTGAAGTGTGTTGGTTTGAGAAGATCCGTCCTTCCTGGTAGGGATCTTGGAAGTCTACGATCCACTCTACCACCTCCGTGAAACCAATTCCTGGGCCGGCCAAAAGGTGGGGGCTATTAAAGTCATCCTCGTTCTTCTTTTGACGCCACAAACTTTTCAATACTAACCCCAGGATTTTGAATGGGGAAAAGCGTACACGTCCACTCGAGACCAGTTTAGCAGGAAGGCGTCTACCATAATTGCTCTTGGGTCTCACGACCGAGCAAAACACTGGGAGCCTTTTTGAAAATGTATGTTGCGAATAGATCCACGTGAGGAGTTCCCCACAGAGACCCAGAGATCGCGACATACTTCCTCGTGCAGAGTCCATTCTGTATGAAAGGACCTGGTTCCTCCTGCTGAGCCTGTCCGCCCTCCACATTCCTACTCCCTGTACGAACCCTTGTCAGCAGGGAGATGTTCCTGTGAGAACGTCCAAAGTAATAGGGTCCCTCGTGAGTTTCGTAAAGAAAGGAACGAGGAGTGAGTCCCTCCCTGTTTCCCGCGAATGTATGGCAAGTGCGGTGGTGTTGTCCACGTTTACTTGTACTAACCATTGTCTCTCACCAGAGGTTCTAGGCTCTTCAAAGCCATGGTGAACGGCGAAGAGCTCTTTGCAATTTATGTGCCAGGACACTGTGCTGGTTCCCAGGTGCCTGACACTTCCTCCGAGCCTAATGTCGCTCCCAACCCGTCTCCGACGCGTCGGAGAACAACACTAGGTCTGGGTTCTTTGATCTTAGAGAGACCCCTTTGTTCTCTCAGAGGCAGCAACCACCACGTAGGTGTGCCTTTACCTCCACTGGAATGGGGAAAACGTCCGACAGTTGTCCTTTTTCCAGCTCCAAGACTTCTTGAGGAAGAATTGAAGTGGACGGATATGAAGTCTTCCGAGAGGGAAGAATGTTCCAGCGAGGAAAGCGTCCCCAGAAGGCTCACCATTCCCTCCACTGACGTTTGCTGTTTCTCTAGAAGAGAGAGATTATCCTCAAACCTTTTTCGGTTCTCTCTTGCGAAGGAACAAAAAACTCGAAAACCCGAGAATCCATCCGAATCCCCAGATAGACTAGGTCTTGTCTGGGGTCATCTGAGACTTCTCGAGGTTCACAAGCAATCCCAACGCCTTGGTCAAAATCTAGAGTTAACTTTAGGTCCTCCAAACACTGTCTCTCCGATCTGGCCCTGATGAGCCAGTCGTCTAGGTACATCGAGACATTCACTCCTTTGAGATGAAGAAATCTCGCCACATTCCTCATCAGGCTTGTGAAGACCTGAGGAGCTGTGGACAGGCCGAAACACAAGGCTCTGAACTGAAAGATCCTTCCCCCCGTCATGAAACGGAGGTACTTCTTCGATGAAGGGTGGATGCGGGACGTGAAAGTAGGGCGTCTTAGAGATCTAGAGACACCATCCATCTCCTTGTCGTAATGACGCTAGGACTGAAGCAGAAGTCTCCATGGAGAACTTCTCCTTCTGAACAAATTTGTTCAGAGCGCTGACGTCTAGTACTGGTCTCCAGCCTCCCGAGGCTTTCGCCACTAGAAAAAAGGCGATTGTAAAAACCCCGGGGAGTTTTGATCCAGTACTAGTTCTACTGCACTCTTGTCCCACATTTGTTCCACCATTGATCGAAGAGAAAGTATCCCTCAGCACAGGATCCTTGTACTTGGCTGATAGTTCCCTTGGTATAGACGTTAGGGGCGGAGTATTCAGGAAAGGGATAACGATATCCCTTCCTTAAGATCTTTAGTGAAGACGCGTCTGCGTCTATCAGTGTACCAGGCTTCCACGAATTCCAGGAGCCTGGCACCTACTGGTGTTTTGGAGAGAATGTTTTCATTTGCCCTTTTTAAAGGGACGACGGCAAGGTCGGACCCTACCTCTTCTCTCTGGAGCCTTCCTTCTTGCGGGAGGTCTGGAGATCGGACCACCTCGAAAGGGCTGCCTGAAGTGCTAGGTTCTTTCTTGTCCGACACTAAAGCAGGTTTCTTCTTCCTAGCTGACTGCGTCAGAAGATCCTGTGTCGCCTTCTCTGTTAAAGAGTGAGCTACGTCCTTCACTAACTAGAAGGAAACAAATAGTCCGAAAGAGGAGCATATAGCAGAGCTGCCCTCTGCGCATGCGAGACTGCCTTTGTTAAGAAGGCGCCATACACTGTCCTTTTCTTCAAAAGACCTGCTCCAAATAATGCAGAGACTTCCAAAGATCCACCTGTACTGCTTTGTCGATGCACGACAAAATGCATAACAGGGCTTCAGGTTCGATTCCCTGCGAATCGTGAGCTTTCTTGGACATCACCCCAAGGACCAATCTAAGAAGTTGAATACTTCCAATACATGGAAAAGTCCTTGAGGAGATGATCCAGTTCCGAAATACTCCAAGTTATGCGGGCAGAATTAAGACTAGGACGCCTTGAAGCGTCAACTAACGTTGAAAAGTCTGCCTCTGTAGTATGAAGGGAGAGCGATACCCATATCCTCCCCCGTCTTGTACCATATGCCTCTTTTCCCAGCTAACCTTGCTGGAGGCATGCAAAATACTGTCCTGGTTAAGTCTTTCTTCGACTTCATCCAGGCGTCTAAGGCGTGTAAAGTAAAGCCCGCTTCATCGAGATGGTGGGCTTCATCTTCAGAAAGACGAGTCTTCTTCGCCTTCGCACTCGAAAAGAGCGAGCGCAGGAGAAGGAGGAGCAAGCCGGAGTCCAACTCGTCTCCGTATTTCCTCCAGAAGCATGGTTGTCAACACCTTATAGTTGGACAAGCCCTCTCTTCCAAGATCGTCATCCTCCGAGTTTCGTTCGAACTCGTGATAATCCTGAGTTTCGTCTTCTCTTCAATGAATTGCCTCTTCTGGGGGAGACAAACTCCTGATCGGAGAGGGGCTAAGGGAATGAAAGTCTTTCCTTTTTCCCATTCTGATCGACTTGGAAGCCGTCACAACCTGCGGCTTCTCTCGCGCTTTAGAAGACGTCATGTATGACGCTTCCCGCTCTCCGAGCGTCATGTATGACGTCTCTTGTTGACGTTTAGAAGACGCTTCGCGTCCGGAAGACGCTTCGCTTTCTAAGGGCTTCCTACTCGGCGTCACAATCTTGGACGGAGCGTCACGTCTAAGATCCTCTTGATTTGACGCTTCACTTCTAAAAGACGTCTTCCGACCGCAGGTGCGAGAGGACGAGGACTCTTAATAGGAAGCGTCACGTCCTTCCGACGGGGCGCTAAAACTCCCACAAGAGATGATAGTTGTTCTTGCACCGCCATAATGATCTTCCTTGACGCTTCTCCTACGTCTAGCGCCTGACGCCCTTCGTCATCACTCGTGGGGAAGAAGCATGATTGGGGTAACTTCCTCATAAGCGTCAGGAGACGTTGACGTCCACCTTCGCCTTCTTAATAGCGACGGGGCGTCATCCGAGAAGCGCTCCGGGCTAGAATCAATGTCTTGCTTCATATGACGCTTCAGCGGTCTCGATAAGGTCGACTCCTTCCACCCTCGTTTAGGTGAGGGAGAGGGAGAGGACGAGAAACACTCGCGAAGGACGCTTTTCCTGTAGCGCCCTTGAGCTGGCTGCCATGAAGCAAAGCTAGCTGAAGGGACGTCTGACCGTTGGGGATTCCCCACGACCTCCTTAAGGCTTTCGACTTTCTTCCTCTCCTCTGGGCATGTGAGCTTGGAAGAGGTCTAGCCTGGGAGCGCCGCAGGGACGATCAAACGCCCCCTCCACAACACTGATAGGGCTCACTTCACTAAAATTTTCACTATCAACTAGCCTTACCTTTCGAGTCCGCCATCTTGGACTTCATGTCTCGAATCGTCGCTTTCAGATTGGCGATTCCGATGCCGAATCCGAAAAGACACTCTGAGAATGAGATTTATAGGGAGATTCTCCAGAAGTAGGGTTAGAATTATTATTTAAAGGCTCAATAGGCCTTGAATTCACACCTTTCAGTCTTCTAACTCTATCCCTCTCTAACTTCTTCAAATAAGAAGTCAAAGTCTTCCATTCTTCTGCATTCAAACTCTCGCATTCCTTACAAGTGTTAGTCAGAGAACACTGCACCCCCCTACATTTACGGCATACAGTGTGAGGATCAACCGAAGCTTTCGGTATCCTCACCCTGCAGCCTACATTCACACACATTCTCACACTCACATTAGAATCAGACATCCTGAGAAAATCCAAAAGAGTTATTCCAAAAACAGTCCACAGTAGCGAATGCCAAAACACGATCCAAATACGTCACCCAAAAGTCGAAAAACGTTGATCAATGTTGAAAAAAAGAATCCAAGTCAGGAGGTAAATAACAACAATGTTGATACCACCGGCGACAGAGAAAATATGATAGAAAACGGGGATGGTTCCTAGTCCTGCCACCCAGGGCAGGCCGGTAGATCACCTGACCTACCTGTAGCGAGTGGCGCGAAATTTTGAATTTCTGTCGGGGACGACGGAGTCTTAGCTATGTATATATCTGACAGGTAAGTTGATTGTATGAAAATAACCCATGGTTGTAGCTTTTTATCAATTTTGAAATATTTTCATATAAAAATGATAAGTGACAAATTTTCAACCTTCGGTCACATTTGACTCTACCGAAATGGTCGAAAAATGACAATTTGTCCTCCAAAATTGCATTTTTCCTAACTATACAAACCTGAGGTCCTTTTACAATAGGAAGGTACTAGCGGCAGCTGGATAGGTCGTAAGCTTTCGAACAAGGGGTTCGGTAGTTAACTGCTTGTCCGACAGGCGCGCGCGCGCGACTGGGAGGTAAACAAATCACTTTTGCTTTTGGCCCAAGCAAAAACTGCAGAGTGAGGGGTGGCATGAGGTGGGGCTATGTGTAAAAGGACCTCAGGTTTGTATAGTTAGGAAAAATGCAATTTTGGACAAATTGTCATTTGTTCCGACACGGCATACAAACCTTCGGTCCTTTTACAATAGGAAGACTCACTTCTTGGTGGGTGGAATCTGAGTCTTTTGTGAACAGACTGGTGTTCGCCCAACCTTGGAAGCCTCCCTGGTCCGTAAGAGCGAGGGAGGGATCCAAGCCTCTGTCCGATTGATCGGGGTGTGCACCGCAGGATCAATGGTCAGACCTCTGGACCAAGTACTAAGAGAGAGGCAAGCGTATCTCTTCGTACCAGCAATGTAAAGAACTTGTTCCTGTACAGGAGCAAATATAAAGTCATGGGTTTGACTCTTGTAGGCATCCACTTCCCCCACTTGTAGAAGGAAGTGGTGGATATTCTGCTCCTATCCCTAGTGAAAAAAGGGATAGGATGGGGCTCTGTCATATAGCTCACCTGCATCTCGTCCTCATCCAGCGTAGTGACGACCATGGCCCTCTGCCCACAGGTAGAGGGGAAGGAAAAGATGGGAAGAGAGAGCCAGTCACTCACTCACTCACACATCCATCCACCACAGTCACACCAGGACTCGATGCTGTTCAGCCTGCGAGGGTCTGGGTTAGTTCTACACAACTTGTTGAGCAGCCACCACGGGTCCCAAGGAAAATGTATCCAAGGACCTGTGGGCAATATCCCGAAGGTAGAAGGACGTAAAGGTAGTCTGGTTAGACCAGACCCCTGCCTTCAGGACCTGCGCCACGGAGAAGTTCTTACGGAACGCCAACGACGGGGCAATACTTCTGACTTCGTGAGCTCTCGGACGGGACGTACGGATGTCGTCACTACCATCAGCCTCATACGCCCTCCTGATGACCTCACGCAGCCAGAAAGAAAGAGTGTTCTTGGATACTTCTTTCTTGGTGACCCGGTGCTACGAAGAGGCGTCGACACTCAGGCCTGAGGTGTCGAGTTCTCTTCAGATAGCGCCGTAGCGCCCTCACAGGACAAAGCAGCAGCTCATCCGCATCATTATCGGTGAAGTCCAATAGGGAGGGAATCGTGAATGACTCGAACCTGTCGTCAGGGATCGACGGGTTTCTGAATCTTCGCAACGAAGTTCGGGGGGAACGAAATCGAGCGTCACAGATCCCCATCCCCTGGAGTGTCGTACATCATAGGAAAGACCATGAAGTTCCCCTACTCTCTTCGCCGATGCCAGGGCCAGCAAGAAGAGGGTCTTGAGGGTCAGATCCCTGTCTGACGACTCTCGGAGTGGCTCGAACGGCGTTTCGAGTCAGACTCCTAAGGACGAGAGTCACATCCCACGCAGTGGGGGCCTGAGTTCCCTGGGTGGGCAAGACCTTTCGAAGCTCCTCATAAGCAAGGAGATCTCGAACGAGTTTCGAGATGTCCAATCCCCTCAGTTTCAGGACGAGCGCCAAGGCGGCTCTGTATCCTTTGACTGTGGGGACTGAGAGGAGCTTCTCTCGGCGAAGAAACACGAGGAAATCCGCTACCATGCTGAAGAGTGGCTCTGAGAGGAGATAGACCCCGTCTACGACACCAACCACAGAAGACGGCCCACTTCCCCTGGTACACAGCTGCAGAGGACTGACGGACGTTTCCAGCCATCTCTGTTGCTGCGCTACGAGAAAAGCCTCTCGTTCGCAAGAGATGGTGGATAACAGCCAGCCGTGAAGACGTAGAGACTGGACTGCTCGGTGGTACCGCTCGACGTGTGGCTGGGCGAGAAGGTTGTGCAAGGGGGAATCTCTCTCGGTTCTCCTGCGAGAAGAGCCAGCAGGTCCGGATACCAAATGGCCTGTGGCCATTTGGGAGCCACCAGGATCATCCTGAGATTCGGGGTGACCAGTGCTCGACTGATCACCTTGCGAATCAGGCTGAACGGGGGAAAGGCATAGGCGAAGAGGTTGTCCCACGGGTGTTGAAGAGCGTCCTCTGCAGCTGCCCATGGGTCCGGCACGGCCGAGAAGAACACCTGGAGCTTCCTGTTGTGCCGGGTGGCGAACAGATCCACGACTGGTCGCCCCCACAGGTCGAAGAGCCTTTCCGCCACGTCCTGGTGTAGAGACCATTCGGTCCCTATCACCTGATCCCGACTGGCTGAGCGTGTCTGCTACTACATTCCTCTTCCCTGGAATGTAGCGTGCCGACAGCTCTATTGATGTGCCTCGGCCCACTCGTGCACCTGCCGAGTCAACTGGTACAACGGGAGAGACACTAGTCCCCCGTTTGTTGACGTAGGCCACCACCGTGGTGTTGTCGCACATCAACACCACTGAGTGTCCCATCAAGCGGTCCTGGAACTCTTGGAGAGCGAGGAACGCTGCCTTGAGTTCCAGTACATTGATGTGAAGGTGCTTGTCGTTCTCGTCCCCACACTCCTGAAGTCAGCAACTCCTCCAGGTGTGCGCCCCATCCCTCGGTCGATGCGTCTGAGAACAGCTGCATGTCCGGGGGGGGAGTGCGCAGAGGCACTCCTCTTAAGAGGTTCCTGTCGTCCAGCCACCAGGCTAGGTCCTGCCTCACCTCCTGTGTCAGTGACACTGGAAAGCTTGGGGGATCCGTCGCCTGTGACCAACCCTCCTTTAGTCTCCACTGAAGAGACCGCAGGTGAAGACGCCCGTGAGGGACTAACTTCTCGAGTGACGACAGGTGTCCGATCACGACTTGCCATCGCTGAGCCGCCTGTTCCTGCCGAGACAGGAACTGGTTGGCTGCCTCCCTGAATCTGCTGATCCGCGAGTCTGCGGGAAAGACTCGCCCTGCTACCGTGTCGATCAGCATACCCAGGTACTTCATCCTCTGCTTTGGGCTCGAGATCGGACTTTTCGAAGTTCACAACGATCCCCAGATCGCGACAGAACTCGAGCAGTCGATCCCTGTCCCGTAGCAACTGCGAGCGGGAGCTCGCCAGGACTAACCAATCGTCGAGATACCTCATCAGACGTATCCCGTGCGAATGGGCCCAAGCAGACACCAGAGTGAACACTCGCGTGAAACACCTGTGGGGCGGTTGAGAGACCGAAGCAAAGTGCCCTGAACTGGTACACCGTCCCGTCGAGGATGAAGCGGAGGTACTTTCTGGAGGACTGATGAATGGGTATTTGGAAATACGCATCCTTCAAGTCCACTGAAAGCATGAAATCGTTCTCCCTGATGGAGTCGAGCACTGAGCGTGCCGTCTCCATCGTGAACCGGGTCTGGCGAACAAACCGGTTCAGGGGAGAGAGATTCTCACCGGGCGCCAGCCTCCGTAGACTTTTCCACCAGGAAGAGTCGACTGTAAAAGCCCGGTGACTGATCCGTGAACGATTTCTACAGCTCTCTTGCTCAGCATGGTCTTGATCTCCTGTCTCAGTGCTACGTCCTTCGATGACCCTGGAACGTACGACTGCTGTTGGACCGTTGGAGGTGATGGGTGGCCGAGAATCGAAGGGTA
This sequence comes from Macrobrachium nipponense, assembly GCF_015104395.2. Classification (NCBI taxonomy): domain Eukaryota; kingdom Metazoa; phylum Arthropoda; class Malacostraca; order Decapoda; family Palaemonidae; genus Macrobrachium; species Macrobrachium nipponense. The sequence continues at coordinate 45,107,063 of NC_061091.1, forward strand.
ATAGATATCCTTCCTTCCGAAGGACATCTACAATCCAGGTCTCGGCGCCGTAGCGCTGCCAAGTTGCCCAATGGCTGGCCAGGCACCCCCCCACTTCCGGCAGCAGGTGAGGGGGAACGCCGTCCCTAGCGTTTCCCCCCCCCTTTCTTCGACTTCTTCCCAGGGAGCCTCCACGGGAGGAGGAGGGCTGGGAGGAGGGCTGGGAGGAGGCTGGTTTACGGCCCCCCTTGCCAGAAGTCGAAGAAGACAGAGTCATTCCCCGGGGCTTCCGACGCAGCAACCGTCTTAGCCGCCGAGGAAGCGCTAGCCGAGCTCTTAGACTTGGCCGCAGTCCGAGGCTGCCCAGAAGCCTTCGAGACTGCCTGGTGAACCAGACGGTCACTGTCGTCAGTGCGCCGTCTGTCCACCGCAGCGTCCACCATCTCTCCTGGGAAGAGAGACGTGGAACTCCGTAGAGGTCCGTTTCGAAGTCCCAACGCCGCTTCACGCCCGACCGCCCTGGAAACCCGAGTAAGGACAGCGTCCCTTCGTCGGAGAACCAGGTTGGCCCACAGGTTCACCGTCTGGTGGGCAAGGAAGGAGATGGCTCTTCCTCCAGACTGGCAAAGTCTCCTGAAGGCCGAGTCATCTTCGGGAGAAATTCCCCCGGAGTTGGCTGCGACCTTAGATACTGTGAGGGACCACAGATCTAGCCAGAGACGGCCTGGAAAGCTGCCATGGGCGGTAGATTCCAGGCCGAGTGCCTCTTGCTGCGAGAACCACAGGTTCTCGGACAGGAGCTGCTGCAGAGACACACCCGGAGTCAGCCTGGCTAACTCCGGGTTCACCTGTTTGGGCGGCATCGGGTCTTCCGATGGCACGTAAAACCGCCGCTGTCGTAGCAGAGGAGGTGGAAGCAGCTTGCTCGACCTGCCAGACTTGAGCGAACCGTCTTGTCCGGAGACAAGCGATTCAACCTGGTCCAGCACTGAGTCCGCAAGCTCCGACCGCGGCAAACCCACCGTCGGTCTGGGTTCCCTCTTCGGGCCCCAGAAACGACTCGAGCCGGGACGTGGGCTCGGATGGTGGGAGCGGCGATCCTTCCCCGAGGTCGTTGTGCTGACGAATCAGCGCAATAACCTCGGCAAAGTTCCTCTGGATCTCAGGAGTGACTGCATCCTGTGGAGTTGGACCGTCCAGTCCCTCGAACAGGAGCACCTCCCGAGACCCTCCTCCCTCAAGGAGAGGAGCAGCGACAGCCCCCTCTCGGTCTCCTCCAACCACCTGTGCGTACGACCTGGCTGGTCCGAGAACCGAGCCTGGTGTGTACGACGCGGTGGCGGGATCCTGAGGGGCGCACCCCTCACGATCACTCCTCAATACCTCGCCCCTCCCGGTGTAACCTGAGGAGGTTGAAGGTATGGGAGAGGAAGACCTGACGCTCTCTCCTCGCTCGCTGGTAGAACCAGCGGGTTTGGAGGACTGCAGGCGATCGCCAACCCGCGGTGGCGATCGAGCTGCAGACCTAGTCGAGCCGTCTCGCTGTGGAGAACGGCTGGACCGAGAACAGCGGCCCCGGTCTCGTGTGTCAGAGGAGCTGGTGCTGGTCGCCGTACCCGATCGCTCTCTGTGAGAGCGACGGTCAGGCGACCGGCGAGCTCCACTGTCACGGTGAGATCGGTGCGTATCCTCACGGTGCGTCAGTTCGCTGGTACCAGCCGTGGCTGGTGCCGGCGAACGGGGGGACCTCTTCCCAGCCTCAGCCCGTGGCCGGTCATGGACCGTCCACGTCCCGGCCGGGTAGCCAGCTGCTCGCCGCGAGAGCGAGAGCTGGCCTGGTGAGAGTCGCGTGAGCGGCTGTCACCAGTCTTCCGCTCCGTGCCGTGAACCTGACGCTGAGCGGACTCAGAGGTCTGGTTCCTGGCTGCACGGTCGCTGGTAGGCGACGTACACTCGGTACTCTCGCGAACGAGTGGCCGAGCCGGACCCTGCTGCTGTGGCCGAACCACTGACAGCAGGTGAGGAAGTGCCGGTGTAAGCCGGCACCCCTCTGGTCCCCGTAGTCTCTTCCTTGCGGGAGAAGAGAACGGGTCCTGCTCCCGAAGGAGCAGGGCGACCAGCGGAAGAACCCCCCGTCTCACCAGAGCGAGACGGGCCCTTAGAAGTTCCCGAAGGAGACTTCTTAGCGACTCTTAGGGGGGGGGGAAGCACCTTCTTCTTCTTCGGCGGGGGTAGCCTTAGAAGACGAAGGGGAAGAGGCGGCAGACGACGACGACGACGAAGAAGACGATGAAGACGACGACGACACCTTCCTCCTCTTCTTCTTCTTCTTCGTCACCTCCTCAGGACCGACGTCAGATCTGTCATCCAGGACGGAGCCGGGGCTGCTGTTGCCGAAGCAACAGGGCCCGGACGTACCTGTCCGAACAGACCAGCATCGGAGCAGCGGCGCCAGGAACAGGAACAACATCAGCAGTGCGAGCATCACAGGAACGGCAGACGAGAAACAGCAGGAGCAGGTACAGGTACAGCAGCGGTGGTCACGGCAGGTACGGCAGACTGTGTGGGCGGTACAGGTGGTCGAACCAGCGGCACAGACATCCTAGGTACCGGTGGGAGGTCCAGGGGCGAGCTCTTCGGACACACGAAGTCCGGTCGCGGGCAGCACGGCAAACCCAGGTGGCGGCATCACACTGCCCCCGAGTTACGGCGACTGGGCCCCTGCACCGATGTAGTGGGTGTGTCACAGAGACCAGCGTGCTGGGTGTACACCAGGTGAGGAGGTGAAGCGTAGCCGGGTGTTGTAAGGGTCGTGGTGGTGGTCGAGACCGTTGCAATGGGTGACCGCCACGCGCCAGCGAGATGGTAGAGCAGCCCCTGGACACTCGGCACGCCCCTGCCCTGCAACCCCAACGATGCCCACACCTGTCCGAGGTCATCCTTCGCGGCAACCGCACCTGAGGAGGCAAAAGTCGGGTGATTAGGAGGATCCTCTACCCGCTCGCGCGAAGACGAACGGATAGAGGACCCAGAGTACAACTGGACGTCAGGGTATCTAGCGCCCTCCTCCACACTAGACAAGTCAGGAGAAGAGAAGGACCTAGACACCCCCCCGAAGGGGAAGGCGCGAGACATGGAAGTTGATGCGGGGCGGCAAGAAAGAAGACGAAGTGTCCGTCACCAAAGGAGTCGCGGGAGAGCTTTCCGACGACTCCTTTGCAGGCCTTCGCTTCTTCCTGCCCTCATACAAAGTCCACTGCGCCTCCGACCAATCATTACACACATCACAAGGCTCGGCTCGGGTGCATTCGCGCCCCCGACACCGAGCACACAAAATATGAGGGTCTATCTCCGGGAACGATCGGAACTTCCCGCATTTACGCCCTTCGGTACCCGGGCATAGTCTCCGTGGGGTAGCGAGGCGTGGAGATTCCATTATTGATCAATTCAAAATTGAAGAAATAATAGAGGAAATGATTGTACTTACAATGTTCACACACACACACACCAAATACTCATGAAAGCAAACGACGAGCAGCGGGCAGAGAGCGTCGAACACACACGTCCACTCGCTGTGAGGCCGAAAGCAAAAAGTGATTTGTTTACCTCCCAGTCGTGCGCGCTGCGCCTGTCGACAAGCAGTTAACTACCGAACCCCTTGTTCGAAAGCTTACGACCTATCCAGCTGCCGCTAGTACCTTCCTATTGTAAAGGACGCCGAAGGTTTGTATCCGCCGTCGGAACAAACGCAATTGTAAGCTAAACGGTTATATTCTAGTAATAATTCAATCATTTACCTTAATTTTTGCAACTAATTGGAAGTCTCTAGCACAATATTTTGATTATGGTGAATTTATGTAAAAAAATAACATTTCTTTACGTCCGCGCGGTAACTCTTCCGAAAAAATCATACGTGCGATTGTGGTAATGTTTGCACCATTTTAAATTAGCCGTTACATAAAGTTTTATATATGAAAATGTGTGCAATTTCATGTAGAATACAACAAAACATAATTGAAGGTTGTAGCTTTCCTCCTGTTTGAAACATTTGCATATAAATCACGATAAATAGGAAAAAAACCACGTTCTGTCAACTTTGACTCTACCGAAATGGTCGAAAAACGCAATTGTAAGCTAAAACTCTTACAGTCCTAGTAATATTGCGTCATTTATCTTCATCTTGAAACAAATTCGATGTCTCTAGCAAAATATTTAGATTTATGGTGAATTTAAAAAAAAAGAACTTTCCTTCCCTCCGTGCGCGGATTCTCCGCCACATATCTCCGAAATACGTACGTACCATTCTCGGAATATTTGCTTCGTTTCATATTTAGGCATTTTCATAGAGTTTTATATATGAAAATGTGCGCACTTTCATGTAGAATAAAAACGAAAAATATTTGAATGGTTGTAGCTTTTCTTATTTTTGAAACTACTCCATATAAAAAATATATATATTCAAAAAAATTTCATTCGGAATCAAATTTAACTCGTCAGATATGGTCGAAAACTGCATTTGTAAGCTAATACTCTTACAGTATAGTAATATTCAATCATTTGTCTTCATTTTCAGAGAAATTGGAAGTCTCTAGGACAATATTTAGATTTATGGTGAATTTTTGAAAAAAATATTTGTTTACTACCGCGCGTTACAAATTCATGCATTATTTTGTGATAATATTTTTTCTGTGTTGCTTTTATTGTTTTACAATGTGTTATATACCAAAATGATTGCAATTTAGTGTACATTACAACGAAAAAAAAGTAACTTGCTACCTTTAACCGTTTTGCGCACAGTGCGATTTGAATACAATTATATAGGAAATTTTGTTTTTGCGGCTATCATCATATCGCATTATTTATAATGATAATTTTTTCATTTTCTGATGGTTGCATACTAAACTTCAGCCAATGACAAAAAAAGGAGCCAAAAATAAACTCTTAATCTTGAAAACTAAGCGCGCTGTGATTTTTAAAAAAAAATATTTTTTCCGCTTCCGCGCTCACTCCGAAACACCTCCGGCACACAGGGGACAATTTTTTTTTTACCGCTTCGGCGTTTAAGGGTTAACTTACAACTACTTATGGATACTGAGACTGGAACAATTGAAAATGTTGTAGATGCTGATAAAATTTTACCGATCAATATTTTTCCAAAACCTGATAACTCCTGTTAGTTATATGTATTTTGAATATTCACACAACACATATTTAATTGTTATCATTTTGCATTTTGAGCATTTGGGAACAGGGTTATGTGGGCTGCTCATTAAGTGCCCATGTGTCAGATAAAAGAAGAGCAAGACATCTGGGATATGGTTCCCAAGACAAAGGTCGTTCCACATAAATATGAGAGAACTCAAGGCGGTTCATTTATGCCTTCAGTCCTTATCTCAGGAAGTAAGAAACAAGATACGCAATCATAGTCCACTCGGACAATAGGACAGCGCTCTCTTACATAGCAAAGCAGGAGGTACTCAGTTCTTCTATCTGACTAGGCAGCGAGGGACCTTCTCTTATGGGCAAACCAGAACGACACCAGGATAATTACCAGGTTTGTTTAAGGAAGGATCAATGTTTTAGCAGACGAACTAAGCCATCGGGGACAAGTCCTCCTGATGGAATGGACCTTGAATCCACTAGTTTGTTTAGATCTGTGGAAGCTTTGGGAAAAACCAATGATAGACCTTTTGCCACATCTCAGAATCATTGTCTTCATCTCGGAATCATCATCATCCTCTGTATTGTTCACCAGTACCAGATCCCCAAGCCTGGTCAGAAGACACTTTCCTCCTGGACTGGTCAAACAAAGATCTGTATGTCTTTCCATTCAGTTTTTTCTCTCCAGAATGTCTCTCTAGCTATATAATTATTGGTTAAGTCCCATAATTAAAACTCGCAGGACTCAGAGTAATTTCCTTTGACACTTCCCCATGGCTTGCCCATAGTGGAGAAAGGAAATCAACACCCAATGAAGGGTGTCGAGTCCCTACAGGTCCAACAATCCATTAAACCTTAAATGCCTATTGGACGTATTTTACGTCGAGATAAATTGTCTCGGGTTCCGACTGGACGTAATTTACGTCAAATATAAAAGTTTTTTTTGTAATTCGCGGACAAATACTTATAGGCCTACCAGCCTAAAACTTTTGAATCACGTGCCTTGGGGGATGCTGGGAGCTCACGGATCGAGGTGTTGTTTTGTTTAGAAGCGTGACCCAGGTGCGCATGTGCGAAATGCCTCCTTCTCGCATCAGTCAGCATCAGCGCTGCGTCGTCCGAGAGCGATCTTTTGTTGCAATCGAGTTTTCCTGAACTTGTGCGAGACTTTGAATATTTGTGGAGGTACAGGACATACATAGAGATGTCTCAACGACGTATGGACAGCGAAAGGCGCGTTTTTAACCCCGAAAACCCGTGGAAGGGATCGTGTAAGGCATATTTTGGACTTGGATGCTGGCGACGGACCAAGCACCCAGGATGACCTGGCGCCTCAACAACGCCGTTCTGTGCGGCCACGTGTGGATGAAAGGGGTTTAGGATCACAACGTTTGTCTTCGTGTGCCTTTAGTAACCCATAGGAAGCATCGGGGAGTCTTAGGGGCATTCGTAGGAATTGGGAGGCCTCCCAACCAAAGGGACATAGAGGAGTACTTATCGGAGCTTGATCAGGAATATGTCGCAAGTCCTCATTTTGATGGCAGATGGTCATCTAGTGATGAGGACATCAGTCCCAATGTCAGTGATGACATTATTTGCCCCCAATGTCCGTTCAAGGCTCACATCCCGAAAGTGAGCTCGAATTTAGTGGTTTTAGCGCTTATGAGGGAGAATCTGAGGAGGGGGAGGATGAAGATATAGGGTCTAGTTTTGTCGCCGATGACAATACTGAAAGCGAAGGCCTAAGTGAGGGAGATGGGCCAGTGGGGGGGGTTCGTGTGCGAAATCGTGCCCGCGCGCATAGAAGGTCAGCTCGTCGCGCCAGCCAAGGTGAAGGTCGGTCGTCCGAGAGCGACGAGGGGTGGACAGAGGACCCCATCCCACCTAACATGCACCCATTCACGGCAACACCTGGGATCACCGTACCTGTTCCTCTCCCTGCTCTGGGGTTCATCCAGCTGTGCCTTACGCGGGAATTGCTGGAGTACCTGTTAGCAGAGACGATGGACTACGCTCGGTACTGCCGTTATGAACTACGTACGACATTGTCGTATCACTGGCGGGGCTGCAACCTCACGAACATGACGCAGTTTTTGGGGCTCCACATTTATTTTGGTATGATGCCTGCTGCCGACGTCAGGCAATATTGGAGGCGGAATTTTTTTTTAAGTACACCCAATATGCCTGGCGTTATGGCCCGTGATATTTTCCTGGCGTTGGACAGGTATTTCAACGCCTTCAACCGAAGGGCCATACCCCGAATAACCGCGATCCTCCTCCTCCTAATCCGCCCAGTGTTGGAATACGTACATTCGTGAACGGTGTAGAATTCTTGTGGTTCCTGGAAAGAACCTTTCTTTGGATGAGGGGATGATGCCTTACAAAGGACGTCTAAGTATTAAAGTGTATAACCCCAAGAAGCCCAAGAAATATGGAGTGAAATTTTTTTATATTACAGAGTCCAACACTGGATACGTCGTGGACTCCTCGGTGTATTCTGGGGTCTTCTCCACGCTGCGTGACACTGTATTCAGTCTTGTGGATCATTTCTGTAACCAGGGATATCTCCTGTTTATGGATAATTATTATAACTCGGTATCCCTGGCCCAGGAACTGTATGAAGCAGGTGTGCACGTCAGTGGTACCCTTCGGTTGGTGCGTGGGGCCCCAAATGCCCTCAAGAGGTTCGCTAGCCATCCGCAACATCTGGCAAGAGGAGAGACAGAGTGGCGGCGGAAGGGCGCTGTCTTCGTCATCTGTTGGAAGGGGGTCCGACTCGTCCCCCTGATTACGACGAGTCATGAACCCATCCAAGAAGAGATCGTACAGCAGAAGATGACACGTCAACAGGCCGAGTTGTGTTTGAGCAGTTTCGTGTCGAGCGGCCTACTGTCATTGGGCACTACAACAGGCACATGGGAGGAGTTGATCTCTTTGATCAACTCATCCAGTATTATCCCTTCACCAGGAGAACCAGGAGGTGGACACAGAAGCTCCTCAAATACATCCTTCAGTTGGCCCTCCAAAATGCCTACATACTCTACTGTGGGTACCACGGTGACGATCTCCGGAGGCTGTCCCACATACAGTTCCTCGAGGTAGCTGGGAATGCCCTCATCAACTTCAATCCCGATGAATGGCCTTCCATCACTGGCCCCCTGCCCTGAGCTGCAGATCTGCCCCTAGAGGAAAGGGCAGATATTAGGACGACCAACTTCGGTCAACCTGCCGCCGCCCCTGCTGCCGGCCCCGCCATCACCGTTTCTTGTCGGGTAGTGGACCCTGTGTGTCGGCTGCAGCCAGGGGATCACACACTGGAGGCCCTAGAAGGGCGCAGGCAGAAACGGTGCCGGGTGTGCCATATGAATGGCAGAAGGAGAGACACCCGGTTCTTCTGTCGCACCTGCAAAGTAACTCTTTGCAGGATAGGGGAGTGTGACCATAAATACCACAATGCGGTCTTTTATTGGAGTGTGCCTAATCAACCGACAGCGGGGGGCGCACAGGGCCGCCGGGTCCATCAGCAGTAAGGGCGCGGGTCTCCCTCCTCCACCTGTACTTCGTCATGTCGATAGGAAAAAAATGCAAGACTCTTCAATGGAGGAGGGAGAAAACAAGAGAAGTACGAAGAGTCAGGATTACGAGTGAGTATTCTGCATTTTTTTTATATTTACTTTTATATTTATTACAAGTTTTTCTGGGCTCAGTTCGTGTCGCTGCGCGAAATAATCCTTTAGTTCATTATTTCTTAGGTAAATGAGCTAACAAATACCAGAGAATAAACAAAATAAAGAAGTCAGTATAACTGACTCGCTCACCCAAAATAAAAGAATGGTGTCGGTATGGTAACTGGGGCGAGTGAGACCACTACCACGAACTTCTTGCCATTTAGAATTCTCCTATATCAAAATTCTCAACAAGAGAGCCGACCCACAGATCGGGGCGGCAACTACTACTACTACAACCCACGCCATGCCGATCACCGCGCCTCTGGTGGCCATCCTTTTCGTTAGCAGACTAGCAGACCCACGTGTTTCGTTTTGCTCTTGATTTTGTGTTGTGTTTTCGTGGATTAGCGCTACCATGGAACGAGCAGCTATTGCAGCAGCTAAGTTGAGTATTCCGCAAGGTTTGGATTTAGTTTCGTTCCATCCAGGTGCCTGTATTTGCCGATTTTTAGGTATAGATACAGGTTCTCGGTCTGGAGCATGGCGGCCTTGTTCTGCCTCATGGCGGTTTGGTTCTCGGTCTCCCATACCTGGAACCTTTCCCTTATTTTTAACGTGCATCTCTAGTCCTTTTATTAACCCCTTCTTTACCGGGTGGGTGAGCAGAATGTAAACATTGCGTTTGCTGCCGAACTGAATCTCTCGGTAGTGACTCAAGTTTGGAGGGGTGCCGATCGTAAAAATATTTGCCAAAAATACACTAATCAAGACAGGCTAATGAAATTATCAGGTATTATTAGCACTATAATAACGCATATTCTCTGTTAGTTTTATCATCCTACAAGGGGAAAATAAATGATTTTATGAAAAAAATGTGAAACTCAGTGTCCCCTTGTACAAGGGACACTGGTGGTCGGTGAGAAAACTACGGTCTTGAATAGAAATTCGGTCTTACAGAATGTTGGTATATCGCACCTGGAACATGCACATAAAGTATTATCAAAATAGAACCGTAAATAAGCACGTAATAACAAAAAAAAGAGCAAAAACTAAAGCGAAGCCCCGCCAATAATATGGAAATCGCAAATTTTATAGTATAATCTTTCAAAAATTGGTCAATGTCATTTTTTCTACGTTTTCTAAGATTAGTTTCATCACAGAAAACAACTTTAGGGGCAATCAGGGGTATCTAAACTAATTTTTCAAGTTTCTTGTCCCTCAGAAAAAATCGCTTTTTCTCTGGTTTGGTTTTTTTATATATATAAAGTTACTATAAGGCTTTATTTCTACCTTCATTTATCTGGTGTTCATATCTTTTATTTGTAAAATGTAATGTGAATAAATAAATAAATACAGTAAATGATGATACAACTGGTTTTTTACTTGGGTAGAAGTTATTACATGTTTACGCTTGTCTTGGTTTTGTGATTTTTTGTTGAGGACGCAGTTCATCTGTCACCTACACACTACTATAAGCAATAATATATTTTTTTTGGGTTCATCATACGTCTGGCATCGTGTCATACTGTTTATTTTTGCTCCAAACTCTTCAAACCGAAATTATAGAATGATTGGAAGTCCTATCTGAAAGAGGAGTTTTGGTGGTACTACGCGTACCACCTTTATGCACCCGGTGCGGTGTAGTAGACTTGAATGGTGGTACCCACCTACCTCCAAACAAACTTTCGGTAATGAAGAGGTTAATTATATCGTTAGGGGATTTAGCCTACCCTGGTTTTAGGTCATGCATGCATGTCTCTCTACCTTACGTAAGCATTCAGTTTTCTTGTCCAGAACCTTAGCCATCGCTCTTCGTATCGGCTCAGGCTAGCTTTGAGTGGTAGTCTTTCTTTGGGTTAGTCGTACACTCCTGGATATTTTTTCTCTTACTGTAATTTTATTTTCCCCTACTTTTGTTTTTTGTATATTGTGTTTGGTTAGCCTAGGGCGTCTGGTCTGTTCGCTTAGCCTAGGTATCAGTGGTCCCATGGTCCTCTTTTCAGTTTTGTTGCATCCTTATTGTCAGTTTGTTGCATCACGTTTGTTGCATCTTCTGAATAGTTTTTGGTTGCATTATCCTAGGCTACCGATTTAGTTTAGTCGGTTGTGTTGTGTTATCGTACCTTGGTCACCTCATGATCGAGGAGTAGGGAGTCTAGATAGACACTTGGCTGGGAGGACTTGCTCTCCCTTGTTTACGGTGGTGATTCGCGGTGATGGAGTTGGGGGGTTGGCCTCCCCTCTCCTTTGTTGCTCCGGCGCTCCGCCGTATGCTAGGGAACTGTTTTCGCCCCTCCTCGCTTCCCTCCCCTGTGACGATGGATCTCTGTTCTCTTTCCTGGAGCCCCATCGATTACGGGAGGGAGGTACGGTAGCCCCGCCTACCGGCGGAGTGTATGCGTTTTCAGTTGGTCCCTTTTTGCTTTCCACCATTCCTTCTCTCCGGCGAGTGCCCTAGGCATTTCTCCGGCGGAGTCGGACAGCGCCGCGCTTCAGAGTCATTCTCCGGAATTAGTTTAATTAACTGTATTTATGCTAAGTTAATTATAAGCTATTTATAAGTTACCTTAAGCTGGGTTCCTCCCCTGACCTTGTGTTTTCATACTCCGGCTTACACCGGAGTCTTCATTATGCCTTTTAAGGTGATAGGGAGGGGTTATGCCCGAAAATTTATTATTCTCCGGCATGCAAACGGAGTACTACTAGAAGTAGCCGTGAGTGTTATATCGATACTCATGTAGTTCTTCCACTTACAGGCTACCATAACTGTACCACCCGGGTGGCAACACTGTGCTCCAAGACCCCTGCGGGCATGAGGTCTGCAGGTCTCATGCTCCTTGCTCAACAACTCACGGAAACTTGCAGGTCTGGTTCCGTTCCACCCGAGACGTGTACGATCTGCTACGATCTCGTGAGTCAGTTTTTTGGACAGGGGTAAGTTATTTTCCATCAGCATATTCATAGGATATGAATTCTGAAATGTATTAGTAGCTTAAGTTTTAATTTTCCCTGATACTATTATGAAAGATGTGCTGATATTGTCTAGACTTAAGCTTATTTTATTCTAAAAGTTGAATCTCAACTTTAGCCTAAAAATCTAATGGATACCCTCTCTTCCAGGCTGCCGTGGTCAGAGAGACTGCTCTAGCAACCTTGAGACCTTGGGTTCGGCGGCTTCGGGAAGAACGCCGCCAAGGGACAGCCCTACATTCTGGAGAAGTAGGGTGGCTCCTACTGTTTCCCTTTTCCCGGCGGCAAGTCGAACGGGGCACGTCGACCCTACGGAGGCAGCCTCGACGATAGCGGCGATCCAACAGCACAGTCGCCCACTGTCTGAAGGAACCAGGCCAAGATATATCAGCGGAGGTCGCCACTCTAGACCTTAACGTAGAGAGCCTATGGTAGGCGTAGATGATTTGTTGGTCGAGTAGGTAACGTTGGGACGCTCAAGGGGTTTCCTTGGGCGCCACTGGATCTTTTCACCTGCTCCTTCTGCTGCTTCCTTCCAGGGCTTTACGGGAGCGGAGCTCACGTATAGTACGCCCAGCGCTTCTGTGGTTCCCAAAGTGAAGGTCACAGAGCACAGAAAACTTTGACCAAGACGTCGTCATCCAAAAAAACTTCTCGGCGTCGTTCTTCTCGGTAAGTCTTCGGCTTCCATCCCGGAGCAGAGAAAGGGAAGACATCTTCTTCGGGCTCTAGAGTCTAGAGTATCGAATGAGTAAGTCCTCCAAGGAGAGATTCCCTGAACCCCGTACTCCGGCGGAGTCGATGGTCTCCCTTCCACCCCTACGGTACCTCTAGTGAGTTACCCATCTACTTCTACATCAGTTCCCAGCTTTGATCCTAACGCCTTTCTCTGCCGGATATGCAACAGATGGAGATCTAGTAGGGTTGCTGAGGACTAGCATTGGAACAGATGTTCTCCTCAGTTTGTCAGACAGGATTGCCACACAGGAGAATCTCATGTCTGGCTTCAAACCAAGCTCCTCAAGCTGCCTCTCCGGCACCTGGCGCAGGCCTACTCCAACTTCCTTCCTCATGATTCCCTCCCTCCATCTCCATGAACAATCCCTGGAGAGTAGCTTCCTATGCTCCTTTCCAGGACGGGTTCATCTCCATCCCAGAGTGTGGTACTCGAAGAATAGAAGACTTTGTGTTCTACCCGGAGAATCTTTTCAACCTCCGTTCATGGCTACGCCAGGCTGACGGAGGCTGCTATGAATAGAGAGGACAAGCTTCCTAAGGAGACAGTGCTGTACTCCAGGGACCAGGCTCAGAGGGAGTGGCTCCGGTGTTTGAATGAGATGGACTGTGTCAAACAACCAGAATCCAAGCATTCAAGAGGTCCTTTCACCATCTTACGATGGAGGAAGAGACTCCTCTTCCTTTCTTGACGGAAGATCGCCAGCGTTACCATCCAGGCTGGCTTTAAAATGGAGAGCCCTTACCGCAGCCGAGAGAGGCAGACCCCACATCACTCTTACTTCCTTCGCTTGGTGATTTGTGAGAAGACCTACCGAACACCTTTTCAGTAAGCAAACTTAAGCCGGACTGCGCGATGGACCAGTTCGGCGAGAAGCTTCCGAGACTCCCTGATAGCCTCATTCAGTCTGAGTTTGAGGCTAGGACTAGGCTGGCCAGGTCTCTTAACACCATGGCGATGACTGAAGTAGTGGCCCTATCATATGCTTGGGAACCGCTATTCAAGCTTTTGGACCAATCACAGACTTGTACAGTCAAATCGGACTTGTACGAGTTTGTGGTTGCTAGGGTCAACTGCCGAAAGCATGTCCCTTCAGGAAGCAACTATTCGGCATGAGCCGAATAAGTTGCTCTCTCCTCCAACATTTGGGGGGCCAACCTCTTCCCAGAAGCTATGGTGAAAGAGGTTCAGAACGAGGCCACGAGGCTCAATCAGAGCCTCAAAGACCGTTGGGGCCTCTCCGCCAAAAGACGACAGGACCCTTCATCATCAGGCAAGAAGCTGAAGAAGACCAAAAAGTTTCAGCCTTATCAAAAAAGAAGCCTCAGCACTTCGGTCAGGCTGTGTCTGCGGTACCAGTCGTTCAGACCAGGACAGCCTTCCACGTTACAAGCTCAGGCTCAGCCTATCTACCTGATTTCCCCACAATCCCAACCTTCCACGTCCTATGCTGTCTCCCCGGCATTAACTAGGTGTTCGAAGGCCAGGCCTTTCAACACTTCAACCAGTTCGCCAGGGGAGTAGAGCCAGGAGCCTTTCGTCAGAGAGGATCAGGAAGGTTGCTCAACAGGGGCGGGGAAAAGCACTTTCGTGGAGGCTGCGGAGGTCACTCAGCTCAACAGCATGAGGATCTCCAAGGTAGGAGGGAGACTGTTTTCTCTTCCAGCATCGGTGGGGGGGATTCAGCAAGTGGGCACAAAGTATTGTGTCGAAAGGCCTGGGTTGGAGTTGGATCGGCGGCCAGGCCCCCCCTCCCACCCAGACCATTCCTTCAACTTCCATCGAAGGAATTGACAGAGTATGCAGAGGAATCCTTCAGAAAAGGAGCAATAGCGAGAGTCAACCGCGGTTAAATTTCAAGATCGCTTATTCAGCGAGCCAAAGAAAGGCTCATTAAAAGAAGAGTAATCTTAGACTTTGTCCCAGTTAAACTTAGCCATTCGCCTGCGACAAGTCAAAATGCTGACTATCTCGCAGGTGCTGGGACCTTACTTTCCCCGTGGGGCCGTCACCACCTCTATCGATCTTACAGACGTCATACTATCCATATCCCTATTGCAAGACACTTTCGCCCTTAGCCCTAGGCCTTCTAGCTGGGAGACCAAGCGTTCTCATTCAAGTAGTTCCCTTTGGTCTGAACGTAGCCCCCAGGGTATTCACGAAGATAGCGGAAGTAGTGGTTCAACACTAAGGTCTCAAGGGATAATGGTAGTAGCGTACCTCGACGACTGGTTGATTGGGCACCAACAGTCGAGGAATGCCACAAGGTCCACAAAGAAAGTCATTCAGTTCCTGGAATATCTGGGGTTCCAGATAAACAGGACGAAAATCAAGACTCACTCCGGAAGTCCCGTTTTCAATGGCTGGGCATTCAATGGGATATCCTCTCACAGTCTGTCAATTCCGGTGGCCAAAAGGAAGGAATAGCGAAGTCAGTGAAGCAATCTAAAGCACAAATATGCTTCAAGGACCAGAGGAAAGAACCTAAGTTCCCTTCAGCTTGCCTCAGTGACAAACATCTTGATGAAAGCCAAACTGAAAGACTTAAGCAGGATCTGGCGCTCAAGAGCAAATGTCAGATCCAGAGACAAGTTGTCAACAATCCCGCAAATTCTCCGAAATCGTCTGCGTCCTTGGACAAAGATGAAAAATCTGTCCATGTCAGTGCCTCTTCAATTCCCTCCTCTGGGAATCACTATCCACACAGACGCTTCATTAACCCTCTTACGCCTGAGCAGTAAAAAAAAAATTTGTCTCCCGTGTGCCGGAGGGGTTTCGGAGTGAGCGCGGAAGCGGAAAAAAATATATTTTTTTTCAAAAAACATCACAGCGCGCTTAGTTTTCAAGATTAAGAGTTTATTTTTGGCTCCTTTTTTTTGTCATTGCCTGAAGTTTAGTATGCAACCATCAGAAATGAAAAAAATTATCAATATCATATATAAATAATGCGATATATGATAGCGCAAAAACGAAATTTCATATATAATTGTATTCAAATCGCGCTGTGCGCAAAACGGTTAAAGGTAACAAGTTACTTTTTTTTTCGTTGTAATGTACACTAAATTGCGATCATTTTGGTATATAACACATTGTAAAACGATCAAAGCAACACAGAGAAAATATTATCACAAAATAATGCATGAATTCGTAACGCGCGGACGTAAAAAAATATTTTTTCAAAAATTCACCATAATTCTAATATTGTCCTAGAAACTTCCAATTACTTTCAAAATGAAGACAAATGATTTAATATTACTATACTGTAAGAGTATTAGCTTACAATTGCAGTTTTCGACCATATTTGACGAGTTAAAGTTGACCGAATGTTGAATTTTTTTATATATATATTTTTATATGCAATTATTTCGGAAATAAGAAAAGCTACAACCTTCAAATATTTTTCGTTTATTCTACATGAAATTGCGCACATTTCATATATAAAACTCTATGAAATGCCTAATATGAAACGGAACAAATATTCCCGAGAATGGTACGTACGTATTCGGAGATTTGTGGCGGAGAATCCGCGCGCGGAGGGAAGGAAAGATTTTTTTTTAAATTCACCATAAATCTAAATATTTTGCTAGAGACTTCGAATTTGTTTCAACAAGATGAAGATAAATGACCGAATATTACTAGACTGTGAGTTTTAGCTTACAATTGGCGTTTTTCGACCATTTTGGTAGAGTCAAAGTTACCGACCGAACGTGGGTTTTTTTCTATTTATCGTGATTTATGCATCAAATGTTTCAAAAAATGAGAAAAGCTACAACCTTCATTATTTTTTTGTTGTATTCTACATGGAATTGCGCACATTTTCATATATAAAACTTTATGTAACAGCTAATTTAAAATGGTGCAAACATTACCACAATCGCACGTATGATTTTTTCGGAAAAGTTACCGTGCGGACGTAAAGAAATTTTATTTTTTCATAAATTCACCATAAATCGAAATATTGTGCTAGAGACTTCCAATTTGTTGCAAAATTAAGATAAATGCTTGAATATTACTAGAATATAAGCGTTTTAGCTTACAATTGCGTTTTTTGACCATTTCGGTAGAGTCAAAGTTGACCGAAGGTTGAAATTTTGGCAATTATCATTATTTATATGAAAATATCTCAACACTGATAAAAGCTCAACCAACTGGGTTGTTTTTAGTTGTATTGTGCATGAAATTGCGCACATTTCCATATATAAAACTTTATATAACGGCTAATTTTAAAATGGTGCAAACATTACCACAATCGCATGTATGATTTTTTTGGAAGAGTTACCGCGCGGATGTAAGGAAAAAGTTTTTTCATAAATTCATCATAAATCGAAATATTGTGCTAGAGACTTCCAATTAGTTGCAAAATTAAGGTAAATGATTGAATATTACTAGAATATAAGCGTTTTAGCTTACAATTGCGTTTTTCGACCATTTCGGTAGAGTCAAAGTTGACCGAAAGTTGAAATTTTGGCAATTATCGTTATTTATATGAAAATATCTCAAAACTGATAAAAGCTACAATCATGAGTATTTTATTGTTGTATTCTACATAAAAATGCACACATTTTCATATATAATACTTCATGTAACGGCTAATTTAAAATGGTACAAAAATTATGTCAAAGTGACGAAATAATTTCCGAGATGTGTCACAGATACTTTTTAGTGCGGCAAGAAAGAAATTCGTGCTTGCGCGCCTGCGTATCGATTGTAAACAAAACAACACCTTGATCCATGAACTCCCAGCATCCCCCAAGGCGCGTGATTCAAGAGTTTTCGGCTGGTAGGCCTAAAAGTATTTTTCCGCGAATTTTTAAAAAAACTTTTGTATGTCGACGTAAAATACGTCCAGTCAGCACCCGAGAGACAAAAAATGTCGACGTAAAATACGTCCAGTCGGCGTTTAAGGGTTAAGCGGCTGGGGAGGATATTCTCAGTTCAAGAAAGTTCAAGGAACTTGGTCACTCCAATTCCGCCAGCTCCACATAAATGTATTGGAAGCAATGGCAGTGTTCCTAACTCTAAAGAGGCTCCTTCCACCAAAGAACTCTCATGTAAAGTTAGTTCTGGACAGCGCAGTAGTAGTTCACTGCATAAACAGGGGAGGCTCCAAGTCAAGACACCTGAATCATGTCATGGTAGCCATCTTTTCCCTGGCGGACAAGTTCAGTTGGCACCTCTCCTCCACCCATCTGGCGGGAGTGAGGAATGTTATAGCAGACGCTCTATCCCGGTCAGTCCCACTGGAGTCGGAATGGTCGCTGGACAACAGTTCGTTCCAATGGATACACCGGAGGGTACCAGGTCTACAAGTAGATCTGTTTGCCTCTCAAGCGAACCACAAACTTCCTTGTTATGTGGCTCCCAACCTGGACCCTCTGGCCTATGCCACAGACGCTCTATCCATAAGACTGAACAAGTGGGAAAAGATTACATCTTTCCTCCGGTGAATCTTCTCCTGAAAGTTCTGAGCAAACTCAGGACTTTCAATGGTCAAGTAGCTCTAGTAGCACCGGACTGGCCGAAGAGCAATTGGTACCCCCTGCTGCTGGAATTGGGTCTTCGTCCCCTTCGGATTCCCAATCCCAGACTCTCCCAGTCGGTACAAATGAAGACTGTGTTTCGCTTCCTCAGGAATTCTCAAAGCCTCAACTTTATGGACTTCATGAAGTTTGCGGCAAGAGGGATGCAAATATAGATCCACAAAATATCCTCTTCTTAGAATCAGATAAAAGGGATTCAACTTTGAGGCAGTATGACGATGCAGTTAACAAAAGTTGGCATCTTTCCTGAGAGAATCGGACATTAGAATCATGACAGTCAATTCAGCTATATCCTTTTCCAGATCCTTATTTGAAAAAGGGTTCGCAGCTAGCACTATTACGACAAACAAGTCAGCCTTGAAGAAGATCTTTCAGTTGGGTTTTAATATAGACTTAACAGACTCCTACTTTTCGTCTATTCCCAAGGCTTGTGCTAGACTTAGACCTTCTTTAAGGCCTACTTCAGTGTCATGGTTTCTGAATGATGTTCTAAAACTGGCTTCAGATACAGATAATACGACATGTTCATTCATAATGCTCTAAGAAAACATTATTTTTATTAAGCTTGGCTTCAGGAGCTAGAATTTCAGAACTGTCTGCGCTATCCAGAGATCCGGGTCATGTAGAATTTCTCCCCTCAGGAGAAGTTCTGCTCTCTCCGGATCGCAGCTTTTTAGCAAAAAATGAGGATCCTTTGTTGAGGTGGGAACCATGGAAAGTCATTCCCCTTCCTCAAGACCCTTCTCTTTGTCCGGTGATGACCTTGCGAGCCTTTCTGTCTAGGACATCCTCCTCCTCTTCGGGTCCCCTCTTTAGGAGAGAAAAAGGTGGTACCATATCAATTAAAGGTATAAGACAACAGATCCTCTACTTTATTAAACAGGCTAACCCTGAATCTTTCCCTAAGGCACACGATGTCAGGGCAGTGGCCACCTCAATTAATTATTTTCAGCATATGAACTTTGATGATTTGAAAAAATATACTGGATGGAAATCGCCGACAGTATTTAAGCGTCACTACTTGAAGTCTTTGGAATCTCTGAAATTTTCAGCAGTAGCAGTGGGAAACATAGTTTCCCCTGACTCTGCCCAGTAGTATAGTTGAAGATCCAGATCTCCTTTCTACCTACCTTACCTAACATTTTGTCTAGCCTACCATATTGCTCTACACTTCGTCTTGAGCCTTAGCTGCTCTCATGATTGCTTGGTGGTGTGTCCCTTATTTTTGTGCTAGGGTCACCCACAAATGTTTGTATATATTTATCATTATGAGTGTGGTCCCCTTATTTTTATGCTAGGGTTCCACACTCTCATTTAACAATGGTTTGTTGCCTTATGGCTTTGTATATATGAATTCATTAGGTGTGTTGTTTTATGCTATTTTCCCACACACATGTTAATTTACATATTCATACTTGTAACTTGTTTAAATACTTTTGTAAATATTTTATAGCTGTAAGTTACATTTATTTTTGTTATCCCTTATTCAGAAATTGTCTGAAGACTGTATGAATATTCCAATTTTATTTCAATTATAGTATTTAGTTAAGTTTTAGTTTTTATTGAGACCCTCTGTACTTCTTCAATCTTGTGCTAATTCTCTGGTACTATTTCGCGCAGCGGCACGAACTGAGCCCAGAAAAAGGATTTTTGACGTAGGAAAAATCTATTTCTGGGCGATTGGTTCGTGTCGCCCAGCGAAATCCCACCACTGCCCTACCATGCCGCCAAGATTGCCTGCTAACTTCAGGATGGCCACCAGAGGCGCGGTGATCGGCATGGCGTGGGTTGTAGTAGTAGTAGTTGCCGCCACGATCTGTGGGTCGGCTCTCTTGTTGAGAATTTTGATATAGGAAATTCTAAATGGCAAGAAGTTCGTGGTAGTGGTCTCACTCGCCCCAGTTACCATACCGACTCCATTCTTTTATTTGGGTGAGCGAGTCAGTTATACTGACCTCTTCTTTATTTTGTTTATTCTCTGGTATTTGTTAGCTCATTTACCTAAGAAATAATGAACTAAAGGATTATTTCGCTGGGCGACATGAACCAATCGCCCAGAAAAAGATTTTTCCTACGTCAAAATCCTTTTTATATATCCGTATGTATTGATGCATGATATATTTTATTTCATTTTATGCAAAATAAAAAAGTTTCACCTGCATTCCTTTTATTTATGTATTCGTACCAGAATCGAAAAGTGTAATAAATAAATATATACAGTGGTCCCCCCGTATTCGCGGGGATGCATACCAGACTCCCCCGCGAATAGTTAGAATCCGCGAATGTTTGGAACCCCTATAAAAACCCTAAAAACAGCCTATTTTGTTAGTTAAAACTTAAGAAAAACCACTAAAAATTTTCATACTTAGTTTTTTTAATAGTTTTATCACAAAAAGTGCATTTTATGATGAAATTGATATAAAAAAACCAGGAATTTGTGGATATTTCTCATAGAAAAATACCGCGAATGCGCGAATTTTCCGCGAATAATGCAGGGAAACGTTCCCGAAAGAAATCGGCGAATGTGTGAGTCCGCGAATCCGGAGAACGCGAATACGGGGGGTCCACTGTATATACAGTGGAACCTCGAGATACGAAAGGCTCAACTTATGAAAAACTCGAGATACGAAAGCTGACACGAAAAATTTTACTGCTCTACATACGAAAAGTTTTCAAGCTACGAAAGGTTTCTGAAAGTCTGAGATTCGCCCGATAACAATTTTGAAACTCGCGCTGCGCGCCGCCATCTTAGTTCTAGTAGACTCGCCACCATCCTCCTGCTCTCCCATTGGTTCCTGATGCTAGCCAAGCCATGAGATCCCTCCCATCATGCATCTTACATGGTGGCGTACCTTCGCTCAGCCACTTCGCACCCGAAGCTTTATCCTACGCATGCGGCATTCGTTCGGTCCAAGGATTTCGTTTAGTATCATAAATTCGTTAGTAATTTCGGTGTGCTACTTTATCGCGTTGTGAGAACCTAATTAGTATACGTACTACATACGTAACTTAATTACGTACAGTACATATTAGTCATGGGTCCCAAGAAAGTTGCTGAAGTTCACAGAAAGAAGAGAATGCTTTCTATGGAGACAAAAATGGAGATAATAAAAAAGTATGAAGCTGGCTTGCTGTTGAGTGTGATCGCTAAGGAATACGGGCGAAATCCGTCGACGATAGGCACCATCCTTAAGCAGAAGGAAGCCATCAAAGGCAGCTACCAACCCTGACCCTGCCAAGGGCGTGACTATTTTGTCCAACAAGAGGAGCCATGTGCATAATGAAATGGAAAGGGTGCTTCTTGTATGGATTGAGGACAAAGAAATCGATGGCGATACGATAACCGAGACGGCAATCTACCAGAAGGCCAGCGCTATTTTCGGCGATTTGATTGCCCAAGCCGAAGACGACGGAGGAGAGGGGACATCAACGGCAACCCCAGAGTTCAAGGCTTCTCATGGGTGGTTAGAAAAATTCCGTAAATGGACTGGCATCCATTCGGTGGTGAAGAAATTGAAATTACGTAAAGTATAAAAAAGTAAAAAGAAATGTAAAAATAAAAAAAAGAAAATAAATTTTATTTTAAGTTTTTTGTAAAGTTAAGTATTACAGTTTTGTTAACGTGTTTTGTAAAGTTTAGTTTGTTTTTCTGACATTTTTTAAGTGTTTCGTAAAGTTAAGTGTATGTATCTGTTGTTTGTCCTCCTCCTCCTGTTTGGTTGGCAAAGGACTTTACGAGGTAAAGAAGTACAGGCAGTTCCCGGGTTACAACGGTGTCGGCTTACAATGTTCCGAGGTTACGACGCTTGTCAATAGACGTTATTTCCAGGGTTACGACGCCTTACAATGCTCATCTGGGAGATGAAATATGACACCAAAAATGCAAAATAATCAATATTTGATGGGTTTTTTTGATGAAAAATGCCATAAAAATGATATTGTTATGATACAATAAAGTTTTATACATACTTACCTGGCAGATATATACATAGCTATTACTCCGTCATCTCCGACAGAAATTCGAATTTCGCGGCACACGCGGCAGGTAGGTCAGGTGATCTACCCCCCCCCCGCCGCTGGTGGCGGGAATAGGAACCATACCCGTTTTCTAATTCATATTTTTTCTTCCAGCTGTCTCCTGAGGGGAGGCTGGGTGGGCCATTTAATTGTATATATCTGCCAGGTAAGTATGTATAAAACTTTATTGTATCATAACAATATCATTTTTATACATTCAACTTACCTGTCAGATATATACATAGCTGATTCACACCATTGTGAGGGATAAAAGACAGCTATTACTGAATAGACAGGTAAACAACATACGTTGTAGGTAATATTATAAATAATACCTTGGTTTCCTATGTGTTTAGACGAAGGGTCGACTTCCTAGCTATTGCTAGTAGTCTGCTTCATCTCAGAGCCTCAGCGAGGGATGTGACCTATGGCTAAGAGTTTCTTGTAGATCTGTCATGGGGTCTTATTATCCACTTACTTGACAGAATCTAGAGGTCATTGTCAATGGGGTCTTATCCACTTACATGACAATACACCAATGCCTATTGGCATAATTTAAGGAGCACTACACTGATCCCGATCACCTGATCCTAACACGAGGGTTTGTGCTTAATTTGAAAAGAGCTATCCCCAAACTCATTTCAAATAACCCCAGAAAATAATACACTTATGTTAAAATAAAAAATTTTTAATTCACTAGTTAAGGATCAGTGTCAGTCCCTATCCCAGCAACGCATCCGTGGACACGTATAACAAAGAGAGAAGGATCTCTCATAGGCCCACTTGATCTCCTTCGTGCAAAGAGAAGTCAACACAGAGTTGCATCTCCCGTTATTACAGCTAATATGTCTCTCACGACATATTGTTATGGAAAGAACAAGAATTGTTAAAAGCTTGCACTTCAAGCGCTTTTAATTCTTAGCTGTTTGAAGGAATCATCAAGTTACTCAAGAAGTGCTTTAGAGATTCCACTGTTCCAAAAGAAGAAACCAGGGCTTTCTTTGAAATTTGATCTCTTCTGGATGAAGCCCAGAGCCTGGCTTGCGCCTGGCTGGCGCCGTCGCACCTTGGCTGGCGCCTCGCGCCTCGCACCTAGCTGGCGCCTCGCGCCTCGCACCTGGCTGGCGCCTCGCGCCTGCCTGGCGCTTCGCGCCTGGCTGGTGCATTTTGCTTGCCTGGCTGGCTCCTCATGCCTGGCGCCTGGCTGACTTTTCCCCACTTGCTGGAGATTCGAGCTTGTTAAGAGTCTCGATGAAAACTGGCGATGTCCACCTCGGACACTTTATTTGCCTGATTTATTTCGCCTCTAGCGCATTCTGCGCCAGATTGGAGGCCTACTCCTTCTCCTCATCAGACAATGACAGTGTTTATTTGGACTGTCTTGCTCTGGCGTCTTTACGCCTGTTTGGCATTTGGCGCCTGATTGGCGCTACATTGTCCGAAAGTCTGAACATCCACAATTGTTTATCAGAAGAATGGAAAAGGGTGGAAGAAATTCTTTCACTTTGAGCTTATGGCCTCTGCAACAAGGGGAGGTAATTTTAGTCAGCTACATCCAGTAGACGATAGAAATCTAATAGTCCGAGAGACCAGTCCTCTTCCTCCGAGGAGGATCCTACTTGATACTTCCGTTGCTAACGAGCATCTTCCTACAATGTTGATGAGTTTTCTCGTTGCAAAACAATCTTCCCATATCCTTGCACGAAGGCAGGGAAAGAGCCTGGAAGTCTAAGGAGACTCTGAGCTGAAATTGGGAGGATTCCTGATTTCTAGCTCTTTAAATATATCTCTACGAACCTTCTGGGAAGTAGTTTTGAGCCCTCATCATATTCCAAAGACTCTGTCAGCAAATGTTTAAACCTTATCTTCTTTTGTAGATGACAACGTAAATACATTGCCTGGACAACGAATCCTTCATCTGAAAGCATTGATCCAGGAATAAAAGGCTTCAGTTCTTTTGCCACACATACCATGCTGGCAGGAACCCATTGCCGAGTCTTTGTAGAATTTGATTCCAGATTCCAAGCCCAAAATTTCACTCGTCCTTTTGGTCGTTTAGTACCAAGAGAAACATTGATGAAGAGCAGTTCCATCTTGTCAGAACACGGAATCTGAGGCCCAAATAGGATCCCATTGTAAGTATAAGATCTCCTAGTCTTGTCGTATAGAGGTATTGTATAAGATCCCGAAGATCTTAATCCTCTGCTATCTCCAATTCCCTTTATAGAAGAGAGAGAGAGTATAGCCTTTTACTGCATTCTTTGATAGCAGATATAAACAAAGGTGATTCTTCCCTCTGAAAGGGAAGAAAAAAAAAAACCGCTATGTGGGTCACAGAGGTATCGGAAGAGGACAGTTTCCTCATTCCCTCTAGCACGATCTGCAGTAATTATATATCTTGTCCATTGACTTATTGTCATTTACCTTTAAGTCATCCTCTCATTCATGTCACTTCTGGTCAGTCTGCACGCAGACAGACTCAGAGTGGAGGTTGTTAAGGTCCATTTAAAATAGATGCTGAAAGAATATTCAGACTGTCTTGGAAAAGACTTCCAAAACCTACTGTGAGAAGAACGTGACCTCTGTGAATCCAACCTCTCTAAGTCTAAAATGAGGCATAACGTATTATCCTCTCTTTCTTTGACGCCTTTTGTCTTACATTCTGTAAAGAGTTTATATTTTAGGGGAAAAAGACTAAATTTTATTCCCCTTTCTATAAAATAAAGATGGCGTATATTGCTACCTATCTCTTATATTCTTTCTTCCCGTCCTCGTGCCTGGGCAACGAGAGAATGGAAAATTCTATCATCGTTATTCTGCAATACAACAAATTATTATTATCCTATTCTCCTAATAAATGATCCAGGATCGAGGAGAATCATTCAAGATTCCTATCCTAGGACGTCAGGTCGTAATGTACGGTTCAAATACTTGAAAGAGCCTCTCCCCCAATACTGAGAGCTCCTATGAGTCTTTTCCAGTACCAAAACATTACAAGGTCTCCCTTGTTATATGTTTACATAGGAGTAGGATAATATAACATCCTGTTAATAACAATGAAAGAGGCGCTGCATGGTTCAAGGGACTAGCCGAAAGCCGTGCAATAAAAAAGGGGTTGCCAAGGTCTTTTCTAAAACCTGACCCAGATTAACTTATGAGGTCCGATATATTTCCATCACTTGTCTCATAAGGTTGAGGAAAGCGAGAGACCTCTAAAGATATCGGTTCTCTTCACCATGTAAAGGTCTTTAAAGCAGAAGAAACCACTTATCCTGACACGTACTATGTTTGCCTGTGCGATATCTAGAATAATTGTCAGTAGAGGGTTGATCTGGCAGAGAAAGTTTCTCCCAAAACAAATCCTCTTGCCAGGAAAAAAGTCGCTCACGCGACCACTATATTACCTGACATGAGAAGTCTGTTCTTGTTAGAGACTTCCGCAATTTCAGTTAATCCTGACAAGGGTCACGGCTGCCTGTGCGACAACTGTGTCCCTGTCAGAAAAAAAAGAAAAAAAAAACTGATCTTGTGTCAGTTCTCAAAGAGACTCATGGAAAGTTTATCTCCAATTACTGAGAAATTGGAGATCCTGATGTCTTGCGCCTGGTTGGCGCCTCGCGTCTGGCTGGCGCTCCGCGCCTTGGCTGGCGCTTCCCACCAGGCTGGCGCCTAGCGCCTGGTTAAAGCCTGGCTGGAGCCTTTATGGCCCATTGCTTGCTACCTGATTCAGGAAAATGTCGATATCAAAATAAGAAGATGTGCTGTAAGAATCCTATAATTCTACAGTACTTTCATAGTTGGATGTTACTTCTCAATTTTCCTCTAATTCGAGTATATCGGATGGGGAATTATTCTTTTCTCGGTTAATTTCCGTATCCCCCCCCCCCTTTTTTCCCGAAAGAGAAGGACTACTCCCGTGCGAGGGACTGAGTAACTTTCCAGCTCTATGTAGGAAAGCATAATTTGCTCTAAGGTATATCCATTAATTAATTATTTTCTAGTTGGAGCCAGGCGCTTATGATTCCTTATGGCATGGTTCGAGGAAAAAGAAGCAGTCTACAGGAAGACTGTTTGTCTTCTACCTTGCTAAGAGATCTATGAAGAAGACTTCTCGCAGTTTCTCACAACTCTTTGCAATAAAAGTTAGACATACAATTATTATCTTCGATCGAGGTTCTCACAGACACGCAAATTCTTGCATTGCTTTTAGCTAATAACTCGCTAAAACGAGAAATATTTTGGATGGTGCTCTTGGCTTATTGCACCAGGCTGGTGCTTCTGGCGCAATTTGCGCCAGGCTGGCGCCTCCTACTAATTATCTATATGTTATGTGCCAGAACATCTGTGTCTTTATGGTACCCGACATCCTTTCATATGTTAAATACGTTCTTATTATGAAAAACTTTTATATACGTAGTATAATCCATTCAGGGAAACCATTTCCCACTAAGAGAATGTTTCCCATCCGACTCATACAACTTCTGCGCAATATCCGATTCTAAATACGGTTGTGTCCTTTCTTGAAAGACTTGACCATACCGTAGTCTTGAAGTGAATCTCTATTACATCTCTCTTCTCACTAAGTATGTACTCTAATAAGCCATGCTTTCGTAAGTATGAGTGCATTACATAATATAACGTTCTGCTGCATTAGAATCCTTTAATCGCGTTACCTATGGTAAACAGCATTGAAAGGTTGTAATATCTTCCT
The DNA here is from genome assembly GCF_015104395.2 of Macrobrachium nipponense. NCBI lineage: Eukaryota > Metazoa > Arthropoda > Malacostraca > Decapoda > Palaemonidae > Macrobrachium > Macrobrachium nipponense. The sequence continues at coordinate 45,133,844 of NC_061091.1, forward strand.
TACTGAAAGCTTGCTAACAAAAGGCAGACAATATTTTATTTATGATAGCTTCAGTATTCCCTCAATCCAAGGCTAAGACCACGATTGTAGGGAAGAGATACGGTTAGTTATCCCATTCCGCAGGAGAGAGAGCTGTAAACGACCGCTCACGACTGAGAACAAGACGGTACTGCGTTGGTCTCAAAGCGAAAGCAGCCTCCGTTAGCCGTCTGGCCTTCTCTTTCCAGAGTTGCTAGTTACTCAATTAAAATAAAGGAATCTTATAAAATTATTATCGAACTTCAGGAAGTTCTTATATAAGCATAATTAACGACGAGACTTCGACAAGTCTAGAAACTAAATAGGTGTCGTCTAAACAATCCTTTAAACATATTCCTTCCTAGGAAGTCTAGAATGGTACTGGTAATTCATGGAAACCTCTTCTAACACGAAGAAAAATGTTTCTATCCTACTCTCAATTCACCAATAAAGATATGCTTCTCCGATCACTTCTCGAAGACACGATAGCATCATATAACTCATACTCTAGCGTAATAGAATCCTCTATAATACTGTTACATTAAGGTAAACCGTATTAATTTAGGAAATTTTGTAAGGATTTCACTTGACCATTATAGCATAAAATTCGGTATGTGTATATGTCTTGCCATACCGTAGTCCTAAGGCGACTTGTCCTAAGCATGGTAGGAGCTAGAAGCTTAAAAGTCATACATATATGCTTTATCACTCAACGAGATCCATATAATACATTCGATTGACAAATAATCTAAATTGTTCTCATCAGAATAGATATATATCTAAAAATGCACCGATGGGGAATTTTATGTTGAAATAACAATTCCATACCCCCATGGGATAGCGCTCCTGTCTAGTTGCAAATAAATGTTCGAACAATGACTTTACCACAAATGTTATAGAATGATCTCTATTATTAGAAGGCGCTAAATCGTCGCCTGATTCGAAAGGTGGATCGATTAATGTCATTCTCATTTTAAATAATTCTACCAGAAGGCATTATACGAGGATCTTCGTCAATTTCATTCATTCGAAGTTCTCCTATCCATCGTGGAACAGTAGGCATAAAAAGGGAGAAACACTGTTTTAGGATGCCTTTCCAATGGCTATCCCTGGCAGTCTGGGACGCTCTACAGAACCTGCCGAGGGGACGCCTGACCGGTGGGGATTCCCTGAAACCTCCTTACGGTTTTCAACATTCCTTCTCCTCTGGGCTTGTGAGCTTGGAAGAGGTCTAGACCTGAGAGCGAGACAGAGCCGATCAGACGCACCCTCCATTGTAATGGGGGAACACTATATTCACTTCTTACGTTCTAAGAGTTCGCATTTGAACTATATCCAACGTCTACAATTTACAAATATGATATTGTAGATTCTGCGGAGTAAGAAGGTGATGAGGATGCAACAACTACTAGTACTGTTACTACTATAATTGCTCATTAACACAAGAGCTAATAAAGCTTCTAAAGTATAGTTACTTTTCTGACTTCCCCAACTAGGAAGAAAGATATACATTTCCTCAATCAAACTCTACACTTATTTGTATTAATGAATAGATATAAGTAATTCCCTTTCATGAAAGCATAAGTAATTCACTTTCGTGAAAGTGCATGAGTGTCTACCGAAAACTTCGGTAGTTACACGTCACTAATCTTCTCAAATTTTCGAAGTTATTTTATCAAAAAAGTTAACAAAAGCGTATGCCGAACCAAAGATCCATTACTTCCCTGTAAAAGTTAGCCCAGACGATCGATGGCGATGAAACACGAAAATCCATCAGGAGGAACTGCAAACGTTGTTTACATTCCAAGCGACAGAAAAATATGAATTAGAAAACGGGTATGGTTCCTATTCCACCCGCACCCAGCGCGTGGGGGGTAGATCACCTGACCTACCTGCCGCGTGTGCCGCGAAATTCGAATTTCTGTCGGAGACGACGGAGTAATAGCTATGTATATATCTGACAGGTAAGTTGAATGTATAAAAATGCAGTTTACATAGTTTTCAATGCACCCAAAGCATTAAAAGTAAGGTTTTCTTCGGATTTTTGACGATGTTCTGGCTTACGACGATTTTCGGCTTACGACGCGTCTCAAGAACGGAACCCCCGTCGTAACCCGGGGACCGCCTGAATTCCCCTGGCAGGTGCGAGGCTGACGAAGTGTCTTGCAAAATAGGCTAAACCTAAGTGAATTGTCCTGCTCAATAACAAGGGAATTAACCTGGTCCAAGACCCCTTCAGCAAGTCATGACCATGAAAAGTCCATCAAGAATTTGGGTTCCTTTTGAGGTTCCCAAAATGCTTTGACGGCTGAAGAACAGTCCATAAGGAAAGCCAATCTCTCTTCCTTGAGATTGTTAAACTGCTGTATCAAACCGATGATCTCTGAAATTCGCCAGAATCCCCTGGTGATCTTTCTATCACTCAAGCATATGACCGGTCCAGTCCATGGACCAAATCTGGAGCGTATGCTTCCATGGCCGTGACAGGCTGGGTGCGTGTATGTTCCCGGTCCCATCCTCTAGGCCTGTCTGGTCGTCCCTGGTGGGTGAGTAAAGAAGTGGGCTTCCCCAAACCCAAAACATGCTAACAGTGTGTTTTTAGAAGTTGAAGCCTCTACTGTTCAGAAGACTGGGTAGGAATCTCCTCTTGTCTTTCCCAGGTGAGCAAACTGGTAGGCCAGAATGATTCCCATGACCGGTACCATTGCATTCGGGGGTCCCACGGAACCCCAAGCCCCAGCAGCATTGCTCCTGTACCAGTAGACAAATATAGATGTGTAGTAATGAAGTAGTGCTAGCTTTTCCGTGGAAGAAGGCTGGCTGTCAGAAGCCCTACAGGACTTCGACAGTTGGGAGAGGCAGCCTTCTTCTTCCTCCAATTGCTACCTTGGGAAAAAAGAAGGGGAGGAGATGACAGTACATCCAATTGCTACCTTGGGAAAAAAGAAGGAAGGATGACAGCAAAAAACGAAGACGAAGGCAAAGATGACAATAATGATTCTCGATTCTCTTCGACTTTTACTGCTAGTCCGTCACCATTCCAGGACCCTTGCATGGGAAGTGGGTGAGTGAATGCCTGCAGGCTCTGAACTCACTCTCTTTCGTTGGGTTGTGCCTGGGTCTATAGACTGGAAACCCTTACTGGTTTGGGAAGGAATCCAAGGACTGGTACCAATGCCACAGGGGTCTGTGTAACCCTCTGCAAAAGTACAAAAGACCCTTACAAATCTGGAGAGGTGAATTCCTAGGACCAGTACTGGTACCACACAGGTCTGTGGAATCCTGTGCAGCGGTTGCTTCTGTTGTTATTATTATTATTATTCAGAAGATGAAACCTATTCATTAAGAGCAACCCCACATGGGCCACTGACTTGAAACTCAAGCTTCCAAAGAATATTGTGATAATTAGGAAGTAGTAAGAGGTAAAGGGAAATACTACTACAAAAAGAAGAGATACCACTTATTAAAACAAAACTGATCAATTAAAAAAGGCACTAAAATGCAAGGAGAACCGTATTAGGGTAGTAATGTACTGCACCTTTGTTTGAACTTCTGAAGATCATAGTGCAAATGAGAGATCCTTTAGCCTTTTCTACGGAAGAGGGCTGATTGTCAAAGCCCTATGGGACTTCTTACAGCTAGGAGAGGCAGCCTTCTTCTTCTTCTGATTGCTAGTTTAGAAGGGGAAGAAGTAACAGCACACGACAAAGATGAAGATGAAGGCGACGATGATGATTCTTGATTCCTCTTCTTTGACTTCTACTACAGGTCCGTCAACATTCCAGGACCCTTACACCATTCCTGCACTATGAACTCCCTCTCTCTCTCTGTGGGCTGGGAGCGGGTCTGTAAACCGGGGACCCTTACCAGTCTGGGAAAAAGCATTCCCGGGACCGGTACCGCTGCACCAGGGATCCGTGGAACCCCAGGCAGCGGTAATTCCTGTGCAAGAGGCAACGGAAGCTCCTCTGCTATAGGCATCGGAATCTCCTATGCTATAGCAACGGGAGTTGCAGTAGTATTGTAGGTACCACTAGTGAGAGGTAGTCTTCCTCTGCCCTAAGAGGGATAATTCCTTTTCGAAGCAAAAGGACGCTGTCGTAGAGCAAGGTATGAGGGTTCACTATAATGACGTGAGAAACTGGTTTAGGTTCATTACAAGGGCAATGACCAAAACCCAAAAGTTTCCTCTCCCCAAGCTCAAATAAGTTGTGGGTTTGCATCAAGTATGCATATAAGCAAAGCAACAACAGAGTCATATATCACAATCATAATAAAAAAACAAAAGAATAGAAAAGGGTAAAAGTCAGTCGGGCAGAGAAGCTGTCTACACTCAACAGCAGCCAAAAGCAAATTGAGTGCGTACCAACAGGTGGGCAGGCCTTCTATACTTACTGTCAGTAGTTAAGTAGTATGTACCTTGTTTAAAAGATCAATGGCCTTTCCCAGCTAACACTGCAAGTAACATCCTTATGTAAAGAGCGATGGTTTGTATTCATGTAGGAACAAACATCCATAAATTTCATAATGATTTTATGATTGTGCATAAAGGAGTACGTTACAGTAATAAAATTCATCAAAAAATATAGCACTAACCCAACTATGGTTTTGTAAACACAGTCATTTGAGAAGTAGTATCAATAATTCCAGGGTTCTGCAACACACCTGAAAAAGTTTCCCAGTCTTCCTTAATTTCATCCACTTGAGAATTACTCTCAATATTGCTTGAATACTGGGTCACATTCACAGAAGTGTCGAGCTTTTCTGTGAATTTCTTCACTTTATATGTAGCTTCAGCATTTCTTGAACTTTGAGCTACAGTTGAAAAAGTTTTTATTCTTTCCAGTTCATTCAATTTAGTAACTCCAAAATTTTTAAAACTCTGGAGGGGCACAACCAATTTTTTTTTGCTTCAGACACAGCTTCTAAATCACTAGAGATCTCTGACACAATAACACTAAGTTTCATGGCCTTTCCCCAATTTCTTTACTTGGGGAAAATCTTTATTACTTCTATCTTCATTAAATTTGATTTTTGAACGTGTCTTCTTCCATGGACAAGATTTCCATTTTTTACAATGGTCCACATTTCGGACATTTCCCTCATCATTATTTGTTTCCTTGATCAAAGCAGTTTCCACATCTATCTTGTGGGATGCATCACTTTCCACAATTAAATTTTCACCACCATCAGCTTTCCTTTCAATGACAGTATGTGTATATTTGGTATTCCCCACAATGTTTTTATGTTTGTCTCTCAAACCCTTAGTATAATAACTGTCTTCCCATCTACATACACCATAACTGTTGCCCCAGTCATTTACGTCATAACTGTCATCACAACTTCCCATATCAGACTTGTTCTCATAATAACCTTAGATTTGTCTCTCGAATTCCCCTTACCACTTTTGAAGTTCATTATACCTTACACTATTTGTTTTATTTACTATCTGTTTGCAATTTCTTCTGAGTGCCCTGTTTCCTAACTAACACTCTTTCCACCAGTAAACATGTTGTTTTGCCCTCGAAGCAATAGTTTTTATTACTTCCACCTTGATAAAACTTTCTTTTGAACTATCCCCTTTGCAACATTTTTAGCCTTTGCTCCATTTTTACATTTTCCTGTCATGAACAGTACCTTTCTTCTTTTTTTACTTGAAGACATGTTACTTTCCTTTCCTCCTCTTGTTGTAACAGTACCCTTCTTCTTTTTACTTGAAGACCTGTTACTTTCCTTTCCTCCTCCTGTCATAACAGTACCCTTCTTCTTTTTACTTGAAGACCTGTTACCTTCCTTTCCATAATTTTGGTGAACACCAATTTTCCTTTTACACCCTTGCCTGTTCTTGCAACTACCTCCAGTACTGTAACTACCCTCCAAATTGCTAATACTATCATGGTTGTTAAAATTCTCCTCATACATACCTATCATAACTATGTTCCCAATGGGCCTTATCATTATAAAGTTTCACGGTTATATTTTCTTTTCTCTTTGTCTGTTACTATTCCCTCTTTGTTTGTAATTTGGAGTGCCACCTCTACAATTAACCGTGATCCTGCTTTGATTACGTCTGCAACTTTTATATCTCATATTCCTGCTGTGGCCCCTCCTGGATCTGTCACATTCATTGACATAGGATTCTCTAAACCATTTAACCATAAACCATAACTTTCTTGATTTACAATGTCAAAATGACCAAAACTGAGTCATAGGAGCTGTACTACTTAAGCAATTGGAATGACCAGGAGTAGTATCCATTTTGCAAGCAATTATAATTGCCAGAAGTAGTTACAATTTTACAGAACAGACTTAAACTAGTCTAAATCCAAGTAGCTTCCATTTGAAAATATGGGCTTCAACTTTGTTTACATGCATATACTCAGGAAATCTATATATAGTAACAGGAAACAGTCTTGTAATACGAAAAAAATAAAAGTTTTCCTTGACCAGCCCAGCCTTTCTACTATCATTATGCACTACAGTACGTATATCACCCCTTCACAACAAAGACGACACTGCTTTCAATGGAAAGAAAGTCTCACTTTCAAAAGGAGTTGATTCCCACATGTTGATTTTCTTCTTCCAAGTCAATTTTTTTAATGTACTTGCTGCCATGTTACTACATTCTATTTTTATCACTTGAGTGTTTTTTGTTCCAGGAATAGTATTCCAAGAACTGGTCCTAAATGATACTTATGAGAATTCTATATGTACTCTCAGGATTTAAGTTTATGCTTTATATCATCAGTAACACTTCAGGGTGTAATGCCAAGATCAGCTTCAAGCAGCAAATTATCCTCCATACACCTGAAACAGAAAATCAATGAATTAGATGCCTAATAATTATGGAATGGGTACCTGTAATTACTTTTTTTCCTAAGAACAAATTTATTAAGAAAGAATCTACTGGTATACAAAATAAAGTCAACTGGTATAAAAATAACAAATTACAGTGGTACCTCGACATATGAAAGGCTCAACTTACAAAAAATAACAATTTGTCAAAAAATGATATTGTTATGTTACAATAAAGTTTCATACATACTTACCTGGCAGATATATACATAGCTAAGACTCCGTCGTCCCCGACAGAAATTCAAATTTCGCGCCCACTCGCTACAGGTAGGTCAGGTGATCTACCGCCTGCCTGGGTGGCAGGACTAGGAACCATCCCCGTTTTCTATCATATTTTCTCTCTTCCCACCTGTCTCCTGCGGGGAGGCTGGGTGGGCCTTTAATTGTATATCTCCCGCCAGGTAAGTATGTATGAAACTTTATTGTAACATAACAATATCATTTTCATACAATCAACTTACCTGTCAGATATATAAATAGCTGATTGGCACCCTTCGGTGGAGGGTAAGAGACAGCTTCTATATGGAATAGACAGGTAAACAACATATGTTGTAGGTATAAATAAAACCTGTTCCTAACTGATAGGTGGTAGAACTTCGTGGTGTTTGCCCAGTAGTCTGCATCACTCAGAACGTTAGCGAGATATATGATCTATGGCCAAGAGTTCTTGTGGGTCTGCCGATGGTCTTACCCACTTACTCGGCAGAGCCTAAAAGGACTTTGTCAATGGGTGCTGATCCACTTATATGACAATACACTTATGAAGGAGCACACAACCAATCCCGACCACCTGATCCTAACCATATGTTAGAACTAAAGATTGTTAAGAGTTATCCCCGAACTCGTCACAACAACCGTAACTCAAAACCACTACGCACACATACATAATTTTCAAAAAAAAATTATACTCAACTAATTGGATATGACAAGAATTCTCTTACTGAACAACATAGACGGCCGCCCGTGCTAGCCTAAGTCCTCCATTGTTCGAAGAGACTCGACCATATCCCAAAAGAAGAAAAGTATATATATTTAAGGATTGGTGTCGGCTCCCGTACCCAGAATCGTATCCGCCGATACGAAAGGACTAGAGAAAAACACTTCTCATATGTCACACGCACGTCTTTCAAGTAATGAGATGCAATACTGAGTTGCATCTCCAAAATGTCGTGGATCTATGATGTTTTTTTTAAACGACATATTCTTATGAAACGAGAGAGACGTCGCTATATGCTCTCACTTCATGAGCTTTTACTCTCAACAGTTGTAACTGTTCGTCAGGACAGGCCTTATGAGCGTCTGTAATGACGTTTCTTACAAGAATGCCAGCGCATTCTTGGACATCAGTCTTGTGGGGTCTTTTTACCGCGCACCAAAGACCTTGTCTAGAGCCTCCCATTTGATGCTTTCTCTGAAAGTAGAACTTCAAGCTCTAAACAGGGCATAGAGACCTCGCTGCTTCTCTGCCTACGAGACTCGACATGCCTTTGACTTCGAATGACTTAGGCCAGGGAAATTCGTAGGATTCTCGTTTTTCGCTAAAAACAATGGGTCTTTAAACGAGCAAATCGCTGAGTCCTCGCCCTTGAAATCCTACTTATTTCATCCTGCAGAGCATGCAATTCACTAATTCTCTTTGCCGTAGCTAAAGATAAATAGGCAATAGGCATTTTCGGGTAATGTCTCTAAACGATGCCCGATGAGGAGGTTCGAATCTTTCCGATGACAGATACTTTAGAAACTACGTCTAGGTTCCAGTTCGGAGGTACTGGTTCCTTAGACTTTGAAGTCTCAAAAGACCTTATGAGATCGTGGAGATCTTTATTATCTGCCAGATCTAAACCTCTGTTCCTGAATACAGCGAGAGATATCTTCTGTATCCATTTATTGTGGATACGGCTAGATGAGATTTTTCTCTCAGGAATAGCAGGAAATCAGCAATTTCCGGCTATAGAGGTAGTGGAGGAGGACAAACTTCTTGGATCTACACCACCTTCTAAATACCTCCCACTTTGATTGGTATACTTTCGTAGTGGAGGTTCTGCGTGCTCTCGCGATCGCGCTTGCCACTTCGCGAGAAAAGCCTCTCGTTCTGACAAGTCTTTCGATAGTCGAAAGGCAGTGCAGAGCGAGAGCGGGGGGTTTTGGAGGTTTTTTACCGGTACCTCTTGAAAGTGTGGTTGTCTGGAAGAATCCAATCCGCCCTTCCTTAGGTAGGGCATCTTTGGAAAAATCTACGACCACCCTCACCACCCCCTCCGGAGGCCAGCCTGATTCCTGGGCCTGCCCAAAAGCGGGGGCTATTAACGTCATCCTCGTCTCTTTGACGCCACAAACTTTCTCATTACTAACCCCAGGATTTTGAATGGGGGAAAAAGCATATACGTCTACTCGAGACCAATTTAGCAGGAAGGCGTCTACCATAAGAGCTCTTGGATCTTCCACGACCGAGCAAACAACTGGGAGCCTTTTTGAAATGAATGTTGCGAAGAGATCCACATGAGGATTTTCCCACAGAGACCAGAGATCGAGACACACTTCCTCGTGTAGTGTCCATTCTGTATGAGGACCTGGTTCCTCCTGCTGAGCCTGTCCGCCCTCAAACATTCCTTACTCCCTGTACGAACCTTGTCAAGCAGGGAGATGTTCCTGTGAGACGTCCAAAGTATAGGTCTCTCGTGAGCTCGTAAAGGAACGAGGAGTGCGTCCCTCCCTGTTTCCGAATGCAGGCAAGTGCGGTGGTGTTGTCCACATTTACTTGCACTACCTTGTTTGACACCAGAGGTTCTCGGCTCTTCAAGGCCAGATGTACGGCGAAGAGCTCTTTGCAGTTTATGTGCCAAGACACCTGTGCTGGTTCCCAGGTGCCTGACACTTCCTCTGAGCCTAATGTCGCTTCCCAACCTCTCTCCGACGCGTCGGAGAACAACACTAGGTCTGGGTTCTGTGTTCTTAGAGAGATCCCTTTGTTCTCTTCCAGAGGGAGCAAACCACCACTGTAGGTGTGACTTTATCTCCACTGGAATGGGAAAAAACGTCCGACAGTTGTCCGGTTTTTCCAGCTCCAAGACCTCTTGAGGAAGAATTGAAGCGGACGTATATGAAGTCTTCCTAGAGAATGAATTGTTCTAGCGAGGAAAGCGTCCCCCAGAAGCTCAACCATTCCCTCGTCGACGTTGTTGCTTCTCTAAGAAGAGAGAGACTATCCGCAAACCTTTTGCGATTCTCTCTTGCGAAGGAAAAACTCGAAAACCCCGAGAATCCATCCGAATCCCCAGCTAGACTAGGTCTATTGTCTGGGGGTCAGCGAGACTTCTCGAGGTTCACAAGCAATCCCAACGCTTTGATTAAATCCAGAGTTAACATTAGGTCCTCCAAGCACTGTCTCTCCGATCTGGCCCTGATGAGCCAGTCGTCCTAGATACATAGATTACACTCCTTTGAGTGAAGAAACCCTCGCCACATTCTTCATCAGGCTTGTGAAGACCTGAGGAGCTGTGGACAGGCCGAAACACAAGGCTCTGAACTGAAAGATAGTTCCCCCCGTCATGAAACGGAGGTACTTCTTCGATGAAGGGTGGATCGGGACGTGAAAGTAGGCGTCCTGGAGATCTAAAGACACCATCCAATCTCCCTGTCGTAATGACGCCATGACTGAAGCAGAAGTCTCCATGGAGAACTTCTCCTTCTGAACAAATTTGTTCAGAGAGCTGACGTCCAGTACTGGTCTCCAGCCTCCCGAGCTTTCGCCACCAAAAGAAAACAGGCGATTGTAAACCCCGGGAGTGTTTTGATCCCGTACCAATTCTATCGCTCTCTTGTCCCACATTTGTTCCACCATCGATCGAAGAGTATCCCTCAGCACAGGATCCTTGTATTTGGCTGATAGTTCCCTTGGTATTGACGTTAGGGGAGGAGTGTTCAGGAAAGGGATACGATATCCCCTCCTTAAGATCGCCAAAGATGACGCGTCTGCATTTATCAGTGTCCAGGCTTCCACAAATCCCTTTCTTCTTTCTTGCTGACTGCGTCAGCAGATCCTGAGTTGCCTTCTCAGTTAAAGAATGTGCAATGTCCTTTACTAACTGAGAAGGGAACAAAAAGTCAGATAGAGGCGCATATAGAAGTGCTGCTCTCTGAGTATGTGAGACTGCCTTTATTAAGAAGGCGCCATATACAGTCCTTTTCTTTAAAAGACCTGCCCCAAACAAAGAGGAGATTTCAAAAGATCCATCCTGTACCGCCTTGTCAATACAAGACAATATGCATAACAGGGCTTCAGGTTCGATTCCTTCCGAATCATGGGCTTTCTTGGACATCACCCCAAGGGACCAATCTAAGAAGTTAAAAACTTCCAATACACGAAAGAGTCCCTTGAGGAGATGATCCAGTTCCGAAATTCCCCACGTAATCCGTGCAGAATTGAGACTTTGACGCCGTGAAGCGTCAACCAAAGTCGAAAAATCTGTTTCGGTTGTAGAAGGGAGAGCAATACCCATATTCTCTCCCGTCTGATACCAAATGCCTCTTTTCCCAGCTAATCTTGCTGGAGGCCTGCAGAAGACTGTCCTCACTAAGTCTTTCTTAGACTTCATCCATGAGTCTAAGAGGATGTAATGCTCTCCTTCATCGATATGGTGGGTTTCATTTTTGAGAAAAGACGAAGGCTTCTTTCGTCTTATCACTGGAAAGAGGCGAGCGCGGAGAAGGAGGAGCGGCAGGCGTCAACTCGTCTCCGTACTCCTCAAGAAGTAAGGTAGTCAACACCTTATAGTTAGACAGACCTTCTCTTTCACTATATTCGTCATCCGAGTTTTCCTCTAACTCCGGATCTACATGCGTCTCCGCTCTCCTTTCCGAACGTTCTTCTTCGTGAGGAGACAAACTCCTAATAGGAGAGGGGCTAAGGGAATGATAATCCTTCCTCTTTCCCGCTCTAATAGTCTTGGAAGGCGTCATAAGCTTCGGCTTCTCTAGAATTTTAGAAGACGCTTCACGCTTACATGACGCTTCCCGTTCGCCAAGCGTCATGGATGACGTCTTTTGCTGACGTCTCGATGACGCTTCGCGCTTGGAAGACGCTCCGCTCTCCAAAGGCGTCATACTTGGCGTCATAATATTGGACGGAGCGTCATGTCTATGCTCCGTTTCCAATGACGCTTCGCGTCTAAAAGACGTCTTACGTCTCTGTCTGGCGTTACGAAACTCTCGTAAGCACCTGTTCTCGCTCTCGAACTAGACGCTCTGTAAGACGTTTAGCCGTTTCTCGTCTGTATGACGCTTCTCGTTGAACAGGTGAGAGGACACGAGACTTCTTAATTGGAAGCGTCACGTCCTTCCGACGTGGCGCTAAAACTCCCACTAGAGATGACAGTTGCTCTTGAACTGCCATAATGATCTTTCTTGACGCTTCTCCCACGTCCAGTGCATGACGTCTTTCGTCATCACTCGGGGGAGAAGAAGGAAAGGGTACTTCCGCGTACACTTCAGGTGACGCTGACGCCCCCTTCGCTTTCTTGCTAGAAGACGGAGCGTCATCTGAGAAACGCTCTGGACTAGAATCTATGTCAGGCTTCATATGACGCTTCAGCGGTCTCGACAAGTTCGATTCCTTCCACCCTCGTTTAGGTGAGGGAGAGGACGAGAAACACTCGCGAAGGACGCTTTTTCTATAGCGCCCTTGAGCCGCCTGCCACGAAGCAGAGCTAGCTGAAGGGACGTCTGAACCGTTGGGGATTCCCCACAACCTCCTTAAGGCTTTTCGACTTTCCTTCTCCTCTGGGCTTGTGAGCTTGGAAGAGGTCTAGGCCTGGGAGCGTCGCAGGGACGATCAAACGCCCCCTCCACAACACTGGGAGAACTCACTTCACTGTAATGCTCACTTTCACTAGCCTTACCTTTGAAGTCAGCCATCTTGGACTTCATGTCTCTAATTGTAGCTTTCAGATTGGCGATTTCCGATGCCGAATCCGAAAAAGCACTCTGAGAATGAGATACATAGGGAGAATCTACATCAGTAGGATTAGAATTATCAGTGAAAGGCTCAATAGGCCTTGAACTCACACCTTCCAATCGTCTAATTCTATCCCTCTCTAACTTCTTCAAATAAGAAGTCAAAGTCTTCCACTCTTCTGCATTCAATCCCTCGTATTCCTTACAAGTATTAATAGCAGAACACTGAAACCCCCTACATTTACGGCATACAGTGTGAGGATCCACCGAAGCTTTCGGTATCCTCACCCTGCAGCCTACATTCACACACATTCTCACACTCACATTAGAATCAGACATACTGAGAAAAAATCCAAAAGAGTTATTCCAAAAACAGTCCACTGTAGCGAATGCAAAAACACGATCCAAATACGTCACCAAAAAGCCGAAAAGCGATGATCAAAGGATGAAAAATGAATCTAAGTCAGGAGGTAATAACAACAATGTTGATACCACCGGCGACAGAGAAAATATGATAGAAAACGGGGATGGTTCCTAGTCCTGCCACCCAGGGCAGGCCGGTAGATCACCTGACCTACCTGTAGCGAGTGGCGCGAAATTTGAATTTCTGTCGGGGACGACGGAGTCTTAGCTATGTATATATCTGACAGGTAAGTTGATTGTATGAAATTGTATTTTTCCTAACTATACAAACCTGAGGTCCTTTAACAATAGGAATGTAACTTGCAGCGGCTGGAACAGGTCGTAAGCTTCGAACAAGGGAGTTCGGTAGTTAACGGCTTGTCCGACAGTCAGCCAACCGCGCGACTGGGAGGCGAAGATTCACTTTGCTTTAGGCCCAGGAAAACAGAGTGAGGGGTGGCATGAGGTGGGACTATGTGTAAAGGACCTCAGGTTTGTATAGTTTAGGAAAAATACAATTTTTCGACAATTGTTATTTGTTTCCGATACGCAATACAAACCATCGGTCCTTTAACAATAGGAAGACTCACTTCTTGGTGGGTGGAATCGGAGTCAATGAACAGACTGGTGTTCGTCCAACCTGGTTCCCTCCCTGGTCGTAAGGAGGGATCCTAGCCTCTGCCCAATGATCGGGGTATGTACCGCAGGACCAATGGTCAGACCTCTGGACCCAAGTAATAAGAGGGAGGCCAGCGTACCTCTTAAAACTAGAAAGAAAGAACTTGTTCCTATTGCAAGAGGCAATATGAAGTCATGGGTTTGTCTCTTGTTGGCTTCCATTTACCCCCCCTTGTTGGGGAAAGTGGTGGATAATCGCTCCTATCCTCTCTCGTGTGACCAGGTTGGCAGGGTGTGAGGCAGCGTTGGGTCTTCGGAATGGACCGGTGCTGGGTTCCTCCTCTCTCTTCCGTAGAGAGATGGTGGACGCTGCGGTGGAACAACGGCGCACTGAGGACAGCGACCATCTAGTCCACCAGGCAGTCTCGAAGGCTACTGGGCAGCCTCGAGCCACTGCGGCTAAGCCCAAGAGCTTGGTTAGCGCTTCCTCTGCGGCTAAGACGACGGCCTCGTCGAAGCCCAGGGGAAAGAACCAGTCTTCGACTTCTTCGGTAAGGAGCGATCGTCAGCCCTCCTTCTCCCGAGGAGGATCCGGGAAGAAGTCGAAGAAAGGAAAACGCTAGGGACGGCGTGCCCCCTGACCTGCTGCCGGAAGTGGGGGGGTGCCTGGTGAGCCATTGGGCAACTTGGCAGCGCTATGGGGCCAAGACCTGGAGTTGTGGATGTTCTTTGGAAGGGTATCTACTACCCTTCGAGTCATGGCTACCCTTCACCTCCAACCCGGTCCATCTTCGTACGTATGTCCCCCGGTTCTGCCAGGGATGTAGCGCTTCGGTAGGAAGTAGAAGCCATGCTGAGCAAACGAGCTGTGGAGATCGTATGGGATCAGTCGCCGGGCTTCTACAGTCGACTTTTCCTGGTGGAAAAGTCCTCGGGGGGCTGGCGCCCGGTGATAGATCTCTCTCCCTTGAACCGATTCGTTCGCCAAACTCGGTTCATGATGGAAAACGACACGTTCAGTGCTCGAGTCCATCAAGGAGAACGACTTGAAGTACGTGTATTTTCAGATACCCACCCTCCATCAGTCCTCAGGAAGTACCTCTGCTTCATCCTTGATGGGACGGTGTACCAATTCAGGGCACTTTGTTTCGGTCTCTCAACCGCCCCACAGGTGCTCACGCGAGTGTCCACGCTGGTGTCGGCTTGGGCCCATTCGGTAAGGATACATCTTTTGAGGTACCTCAACGATTGGCTGGTCCTGGCGAGCTCCCGCTCACAGTTGCTACAGGACAGGGATTGACTCCTCGAGCTCTGCCACGATCTTGGGATCGTGGTGAACCTAGAGAAGTCAGATCTCGAGCCCAAACAGAGGATGAAGTACCTGGGCATGCTGATCGACACGGTAGCAGGGCGAGTCTTCCCCGCAGACTCGCGGATCAGCAGGTTCAGGGAAGCAGCCGGACGGTTCCTGACCCTACAGGAGCAGCCAGCTCAGCAGTGGCAGGTCGTGATTGGTCACCTGTCGTCTCTCGAGAAGCTAGTCCCTCACTGCGTCTTCACCTGCGGTCTCTTCAGTGGAGGCTAAATGAGTGTTGGTCATAGGCAGAGACCCACCATACTTCGCCGTGTCTCTCACGGAGGAGGTGAGGCAGGACGACAGGAACCTCGTAAAAGGAGTGCCTCTCGCCCCCCCCCCCCCCCCCCTCCCCCCCCCCCCCCCCCCCGGGGAAATGTTGCTGTTTTCAGACGCGTCGACTGAGGGATGGGGCGCACACTTGGAGGAATTGCTGGCTGCAGGTGT